>NC_086447.1:316075719-316402411 GCF_028390025.1 Pseudophryne corroboree | reverse complement strand
CTGGATGAACTGCAGAAGTCTGCCTCCCACCCTGGGGTCCCCCAGGGGGAGGCCCGCCCTATCATGCAGCAGGCTTGTCTTGTTTGGAAGCAGACTAATGGGCGGCCCAGGATTGTTTGGATTTGAGCTTAGTGGTTTTGGAAGTACGAGCCTGTCTCGGGTATGCCTGATCTTTTGTTTTACTTGGAGGTCGAAAGGAACGAAAAGTTGTACTACATAGTAACATAGTATCTGAGGTTGAAAAAAGACAATTGTCCATCGAGTTCAACCTATTTGTGGTCTCCTATGCATGATGATTTGACTAAAATTTCTGACTGATGCTGCTGTCAGCCATTGCATTTTATCCCTATTTATTGTAACTAGAATGCATGACTATGCACCATACCCCTGGATATCCTTATCCATTAGGAATTTATCTAACCCATTCTTAAAGGTGTTGACAGATTCCGCCATTACAACTCCCTCGGGCAGGGAATTCCAAACACGTATTGTCCTTACCGTGAAAAAGCCTGAGCAGAAGGATTAGTACTTGGGAGAAACGCAGTCTTGGACGTCACCAAGTCAGTCACAATCTTGTTCAGATCCTCCCCAAATAGTATGTCTCCCTTGAAAGGAAGCACCTCCAAGGTCTTTTTAGAGTCCAGGTCCACTTTCCAGGACCTCAACCACAGAATCCGGCGAGCCAGTATTGACGTAGTAGATGCCTTGGCCGCCATGACCCCTGCATCAGAGGCCACCTCCTGAATATAGTGAGAGGCTGTGGTAATATACGACAGATATTGTCTGGCAGTGTCAAAAATCCTGAGGTAGCTCATCCTCAATTGCCTGAACCCATGCTTCAATTCCTTTTTGCTGCCCAAGAGGCCGTCATAGTGGGTCTATGTACAGCACCGGTAAGAGTGTAAATAGACTTCAGGCATCCCTCCACACGCTTATCTGTCCGTACCTTCAGTGAGGTGACAGTGGTGACAGGCAGAGTAGATGACACCACAAGACGAGCGACATGAGAGTCCACCAGCGGTGGAGTTTCCCACTTGTTACTCAACTCCGCAAGGATAGGATAACGAGCTAGCATCTTTTTAGACCGGGAAAATTTCTTTCCTGGAGATGCCCAGGATTCCTGACGTATGTCAATTAATAGGTTCAAATGTGGTAAAACTACTTTAATAACCTTCTGATGCTTAAACATCCGGTTTCTTAGAGGCTCAATGTCATCATCAATCTGGAGAATCAGCTTCATGGCCTCCACGAGGTCAGGATCATCAACCTGGGTTGTAGATTCCTCATCAGAAGCAACTGTATCAGTGTCTGATGGATCAGTATATTCCCCATCTTCATCGGAAGAATTATCCGAAATATTAGTGGATTGTGAGGAAGAAATGTCCCATTTAGATGAGTAGGACAAAAAGGTATGAGGAAACAGGAAGGGATAGGACATCTAGGTTTGTGACTAAATACAACACCAGTGCATATGAAAATAAGAATTTACTTACCGATAATTCTATTTCTCGTAGTCCGTAGTGGATGCTGGGGACTCCGTCGGGACCATGGGGTTTAGCGGCTCCGCAGGAGACAGGGCACAATAATAAAAGCTTTAGGATCAGGTGGTGTGCACTGGCTCCTCCCCCTATGACCCTCCTCCAAGCCTCAGTTCGGATACTGTGCCCGGACGAGCGTGCATAATAAGGAAGGATATTGAATCCCGGGTAAGACTCATACCAGCCACACCAATCACACCGTACAACCTGTGATCTGAACCCAATTAACAGTATGATAACAACGAAGGAGCCTCTGAAAAGATGGCTCACAACAAGAATAACCCGATTTTTGTAACAATAACTATGTACAAGTATTGCAGACAATCCGCACTTGGGATGGGCGCCCAGCATCCACTACGGACTACGAGAAATAGAATTATCGGTAAGTAAATTCTTATTTTCTCTAACGTCCTAAGTGGATGCTGGGGACTCCGTCAGGACCATGGGGATTATACCAAAGCTCCCAAACGGGCGGGAGAGTGCGGATGACTCTGCAGCACCGAATGAGAGAACTCCAGGTCCTCCTCAGTCAGGGTGTGCCCCTGACCAAGTAGCAGCTCGGCAAAGTTGTAAAGCCGAGACCCCTCGGGCAGCCGCCCAAGATGAGCCCACTTCCTTGTGGAATGGGCTTTTACTGATTTTGGCTGTGGCAAGCCTGCCACAGAATGTGCAAGCTGAATTGTACTACAAATCCAGCGAGCAATCGTCTGCTTAGAAGCAGGAACACCCATCTTGTTGGGTGCATACAGGCTAAACAGCGAGTCAGATTTTCTGACTCCAGTCGTCCTGGAAACATATATTTTCAGGGCCCTGACAACGTCAAGTAACTTGGAGTCCTCCAAGTCCCTAGTAGCCGCAGGTACCACAATAGGTTGGTTCATGTGAAAAACAGAAAACACCTTAAGGAGAAATTGAGGACGAGTCCTCAATTCTGCCCTGTCAGAATGAAAATTAAGTAAGGGCTTTTATATGATAAAGCCGCCCATTCTGACACACGCCTGGCTGAAGCCAGGGCTAATAGAATCTTCACCTTCCATGTGAAATATTTTAATTCCACAGTGGTGAGTGGATCAAACCAATGTGACTTTAGGAAACTCAAAACAACATTGAGATCCCAAGGTGCCACTGGGGGCACAAAAGGAGGCTGTATATGCAGTACCCCTTTTACAAACGTCTGAACTTCAGGCACTGAAGCCAGTTCTTTCTGGAAGAAATTCGACAGGGTCGAAATTTGAACCTTAATGGACCCTAATTTTAGGCCCATAGACAGTCCTGTTTTCAGGAAATGTAGGAAACGACCCAGTTGGAATTCCTCTGTAGGGACCTTCTTGGCCTCACACCACGCAACATATTTTCGCCAAATGCGATGAAAATGTTTTGCGGTTACATCCTTCCTGGCTTCGACCAGGGTAGGGATGACTTCATCTGGAATGCCCTTTCAGGATCCGGCGTTCAACTGCCATGCCGTCAAACGCAGCCGCGGTAAGTCTTGGAACAGACAAGGCCCCTGCTGGAGCAGGTCCTTTCTTAAAGGTAGAGGCCACGGTTCTTCCGTGAGCATCTCTTGAAGTCCCGGGTACCAAGTCCTTCTTGACCCATCCGGAACCACGAGTATCGTTCTTACTCATCTCCTTCTTATGATTCTCAGTACTTTTGGTATGAGATGCATAGGAGGGAACACATACCCTGACTGGTACACCCACAGTGTTACCAGAGCGTCCACCGCTATTGCCTGAGGGTCCCTTGACCTGGCGCAATATTTGTCTAGTTTTTTGTTCAGGCGGGACGCCATCATGTCCACCTTTGGTTTTTCCCAACGGTTTACAATCATGTGGAAGACTTCCCGCTGAAGTCCCCACTCTCCCGGGTGGAGGTTATGCCTGCTGAGGAAGTCCGCTTCCCAGTTTTCCACTCCCGGAATTAACACTGCTGAGAGTGTTATCACATGATTTTTCGCCCAGCGAAGAATCCTTGCAGTTTCTGCCATTTCCCTCCTGCTTCATGTGCCGCCCTGTCTGTTTACGTGGGCGACTGCCGTGATGTTGTCCCACTGGATCAATACCGGCTGACCTTGAAGCAGAGGTCTTTCTAAGCTTAGAGCCTTGTAAATTGCCCTTAGCTCCAGTATATTTATGTGGAGAGAAGTCTCCAGACTTGATCACACTCCCTGGAAATTTTTTCCTTGTGTGACTGCTCCCCAGCCACTCAGGCTGGCATCCGTGGTCACCAGGACCCAGTCCTGAATGTCGAATCTGCGGCCCTTTCATAGATGAGCACTCTGCAGCCACCGCAGAAGAAAACACCCTTGTCCTTGGAGACAGGGTTATCCGCTGATGCATCTGAAGATGCGATCCGGACCATTTTCCCAGCAGATTCCACTGAAAGGTTCTTGCGTGAAATCTACCGAATGGGATCGCTTTGTAAGAAACCACCATTTTTCACAGGACCCTTGTGCAATGATGCACTGATACTTTTCCTGGTTTTAGGAGGTTCCTGACTAGCTCGGATAACTCCCTGGCCTTCTTCTCCGGGAGAAAACATCCTTTTCTGGACTGTGTCCAGAATCATTCCTAGGAACATTAGACGTGTCGTCGGAAAAAGCTGCGATTTTGGAATATTTAGAATCCACTCGTGCTGTCGTAGAACTACTTGAGATAGTGCTACTCCGACCGCCAACTGTTCTCTGGACCTTGCCCTTATCAGGAAAGCGTCCATATTTCTTTTAGGAAGAATCATCATTTCGGCCATTACCATGGTAAAGACCCGGGGTGCCGTGGACAATCCAAACGGCAGCGTCTGAACTGATAGTGACAGTTCTGTACCACGAACCTGAGATACCCTTGGTGAGAAGGGCAAAATTTGGACATGTAGGTAAGCGTCCCTGATATCCAGTGACACCATATCGTCCTGGTTCGCTATCACTGCTCTGAGTGACTCCATCTTGATTTGAACCCTTGTATGTAATTGTTCAAATCTTTTAGATCTCACCGAGCCGTTTGGCTTCAGTACCACAATATAGTGGGGAATAATACCCCTTCCCTTGTTGTAGGAGGGGTACTTTGATTATCACCTGCTGGGAATACAGCCTGTGAATTTTTTTCCCAATACTGCCTCCCTGTCGGAGGGAGACGTTGGTAAAGCAGACTTCAGGAACTTGTGAGGGGAAGACGTCTCGAATTTCCAATGTACACCTGGGATACTACGTGTAGGATCCAGGAGTCCACTTGCGAGTGAGCCCACTGCGTGCTGAAACTCTTGAGATGACCCCCCACCGCACCTGAGTCCGCTTGTATGGCCCCAGCGTCATGCTGCGGACTTGGCAGAAGCTGTGGAGGACTTCTGTTCCTGGGAATGGGCTGCTTGCTGCAGTCTTCTTCCCTTTCCTCTAACCCTGGGCAGATATGACTGGCCTTTTGCCCGCCTGCCTTTATGGGTACGAAAGGACTGAGACTGAAAAGACTGTGTCCTTTTCTGCTGAGATGTGACTTGGGGTAACAAAAGTGGATTTTCCAGCTGTTGCCATGGCCACCAGGTCCGATGGACCGCCCCTTTATACGGCAATACTTCCATGTGCCGTCTGGAATCTGCATCACCTGACCACTGTCGTGTCTATAAACATCGTCTGGCAGATATGGACATCACATCTACTCTTGATGCCAGAATGCAAATATCCCTCTGCGCATCTCGCATATATAGAAATGCATCCTTAAAATGCTCTATAGTCAATAAAATATTGTTCCTGTCAAGGGTATCAATATTTTCAGTCAGGAAATCCGACTAAGCCCCCCCAGCGCTGCACATCCAGGCTGAGGCGATTGCTGGTCGTAGTATAACACCAGTATGTGTGTATATACTTTTTAGGATATTTTTCAGCTTCCTATCAGCTGGCTCTTTGAGGGCGGCCGTATCTGGAGACGGTAACGCCACTTGTTTTTATAAGCGTGTGAGCGCCTTATCCACCCTAAGGTGTGTTTCCCAACTCGCCCTCACTTCTGGCGGGAAAGGGTATACCTCCAATAATTTTCTATCGGAGGAAACCCACGTATCATCACACACTTTAATTTATCTGATTCAGGAAAAACTACAAGTAGATTATTCCCACCCTACATAATACCCTTATTTGTGGTACTTGTAGTATCAGAAATATGTAACACCTCCTTCATTGCCCTTAACATGTAACGTGTGGCCCTAAAGGAAAATACGTTTGTTTCTTCACCGTCGACACTGAAGTCAGTGTCTGTGTGTGTCGACCAACTGAGGTAAATGGGCGTTTTTACAAGCCCCTGACGGTGTCTGAGACGCCTGGACAGGTACTAATTTGTTTGCCGGCCGTCTCATGTCGTCAACCGACCTTGCATCGTGTTGACATTATCACGTAATTCCTAAATAAGCCATCCATTCCGGTGTCGACTCCCTAGAGAGTGACATCACCAATACAGGCAATTTGCTCCGCCTCCTCACCAACATCGTCCTCCTACATGTCGACACACACGTACCGACACACAGCACACACACAGGGAATGCTCTGATAGAGGACAGGACCCCACTAGCCCTTTGGGGAGACAGAGGGAGAGTTTGCCAGCACACACCAAAAACGCTATAATTATACAGGGACAACCCCTTATACAAGTGTTTTCCCTTATAGCATTTTCACATATGTAATCATATCGCCAAATAAGTGCCCCCCCTCTCTGTTTTAACCCTGTTTCTGTAGTGCAGTGCAGGGGAGAGCCTGGGAGCCTTCCTCACAGCAGAGCTGAGCAGGAAAATGGCGCCGTGTGCTGAGGAGAATAGGCCCCGCCCCCTAAAACGGCGGGCTCTTCTCCCGGAGTTTGTGAGATCTGGCAGGGGTTAAATACATCCATATAGCCTCAAGGGCTATATGTGATGTATTTTAGCCATAAAAAAGGTATAATACATTGCTGCCCAGGGCGCCCCCCCCCAGCGCCCTGCACCCTCAGTGACCGCTGGTATGAAGTGTGCTGACAATGGCGCACAGCTGCAGTGCTGTGCGCTACCTTATGAAGACTGAAAGTCTTCTGCCGCCTGTTTCTGGACCTCTGGACCTCTTCAACTTCGGCATCTGCAAGGGGGGTCGGCGGCACGGCTCCGGGACGAACCCCAGGGTGAGACCTGTGTTCAGACTCCCTCTGGAGCTAATGGTGTCCAGTAGCCTAAGAAGCAAATCCATCCTGCACGCAGGTGAGTTTACTTCTCTCCCCTAAGTCCCTCGTAGCAGTGAGCCTGTTGCCAGCAGGACTCACTGAAAATAAAAAACCTAACTTAAACTTTTATTCTAAGCAGCTCAGGAGAGCCACCTAGATTGCACCCTTCTCGGCCGGGCACAAAAATCTAACTGAGGCTTGGAGGAGGGTCATAGGGGGAGGAGCCAGTGCACACCACCTGATCCTAAAGCTTTTATTATTGTGCCCTGTCTCCTGCGGAGCCGCTAAACCCCATGGTCCTGACGGAGTCCCCAGCATCCACTTAGGACGTTAGAGAAATAAAGAAAATTATTAAACGAAATTTTGCCATTCTTAGGTTAGATGAAACACTGAACTCCAATGTAAAACTGAATGAACAAGTTATCTTTAGAAAATCTGATACAGGTTGAGTATCCCCTATCCAAAATGCTTGGGACCAGAAGTATTTTGGATATCGGATTTTTCCGTATTTTGGAATAATTGCATACCATAATGAGATATCATGGTGATGGGACCCAAGTCTAAGCACAGAATGCATTTATGTTTCATATACACCTTATACACACAGCCTGAAGGTCATTTTAGCCAATATTTTTTATAACTTTGTGCATTAAACGAAGTGTGTATACATCCACACAATTCATGTATGTTTCATATACACCGTATACACACAGCCTGAAGGTCATTTAATACACAAAGTTATTAAAAATATTATATTAAACAAAGTTTGTGTACATTGAGCCATCAAAAAACAAAGGTTTCACTATCTCACTCTCACTCAAAAACTTCCGTATTTCGGAATATTCCGTATTTCGGAATATTTGGATATGGGATACTCAACCTGTAATTTGAAAACATTGGCCCCTAGTTTTTTTGATCGGACACGAAATAGAAATAAAAGTAAAAATAAAAATAAAGATTTGGTGCAAGAGGGTGGGAAAAATGGCGCCCATGTGGTTACCACCAATACCTCTAGGCTTTCATAGATGTGGGCGGACATGATGTGTTACGTGTGCTCATACCACTAAAAAGACCACACACATTATCTCTGCGGTATCTGGAGAGGTGTGTAGGATAAAAAGTTTCCTTAATTGCAAATCCACATTTATAATCTGTGCGCTGGAGTGCGGATGCGGACTGCAATATGTGGGGCGAACTATTAGAACGCTCCACATAAGATTTATGGAACATAAAAGGAGTATAGAAAAGGAGGCAGGAAATACTCACCTATCTAGACATATTTCAAATTGTGAAAAAGGTAAATGTAGAAATTTTAATATCACTGCTATAGAACAAGTAGCGGAAACAAATAGGGGAGGGGACAGATATAGACGTCTATGTAAAAGAGAGGCGTTCTGGATATTTAGATTAAAGACCCTGGTGCCGTATGGATTGAATGATTCAGTGGAATTGAATAATATATAGGGAGGGGGGGGGGGGGGGAATGGATTAAAAAATAATAATTCTGATCTGCAATAATGGAGAGAATAGCCCCTGTGATATGATAAGTGGAGATATGGATTACCACCATTATTATTACTATCATCATGATTTTTTAGTGAGAGTTGGAGGATGTATAGAATGTTTTGTTATAGTATGAATTGAGAGATTTTTTTTATAGGTATTGTGATTTTACTACGGCGCAGTATGTTTCAGAGGTGCACAAGGGAGAATAATAAGAATTTACTTACCGATAATTCTATTTCTCGGAGTCCGTAGTGGATGCTGGGGTTCCTGAAAGGACCATGGGGAATAGCGGCTCCGCAGGAGACAGGGCACAAAAAGTAAAGCTTTTCCAGATCAGGTGGTGTGCACTGGCTCCTCCCCCTATGACCCTCCTCCAGACTCCAGTTAGGTACTGTGCCCGGACGAGCGTACACAATAAGGGAGGATTTTGAATCCCGGGTAAGACTCATACCAGCCACACCAATCACACCGTACAACTTGTGATCTAAACCCAGTTAACAGTATGATAACAGAAGAGCCTCTGAAAGATGGCTCCCTAAACAATAACCCGAATTAGTTAACAATAACTATGTACAAGTATTGCAGATAATCCGCACTTGGGATGGGCGCCCAGCATCCACTACGGACTCCGAGAAATAGAATTATCGGTAAGTAAATTCTTATTTTCTCTATCGTCCTAGTGGATGCTGGGGTTCCTGAAAGGACCATGGGGATTATACCAAAGCTCCCAAACGGGCGGGAGAGTGCGGATGACTCTGCAGCACCGAATGAGAGAACTCCAGGTCCTCCTTTGCCAGGGTATCAAATTTGTAGAATTTTACAAACGTGTTCTCCCCTGACCACGTAGCTGCTCGGCAGAGTTGTAATGCCGAGACCCCTCGGGCAGCCGCCCAAGATGAGCCCACCTTCCTTGTGGAATGGGCCTTAACAGATTTAGGCTGTGGCAGGCCTGCCACAGAATGTGCAAGTTGAATTGTGTTACAAATCCAACGAGCAATCGACTGCTTAGAAGCAGGCGCACCCAACTTGTTGGGTGCATACAGTATAAACAGCGAGTCAGATTTTCTGACTCCAGCCGTCCTTGAAATGTATATTTTTAAAGCTCTGACAACGTCCAACAACTTGGAGTCCTCCAAGTCGCTTGTAGCCGCAGGCACTACAATAGGCTGGTTCAGGTGAAACGCTGATACCACCTTAGGGAGAAAATGCGGACGCGTCCGCAGCTCTGCCCTATCCGAATGGAAAATTAAATAAGGGCTTTTATAAGATAAAGCCGCCAGTTCAGATACTCTCCTGGCGGACGCCAGGGCCAGTAACATAGTCACTTTCCATGTGAGATATTTCAAATCCACATTTTTTAGTGGTTCAAACCAATGGGATTTGAGGAAATCTAAAACTACATTTAGATCCCACGGTGCCACCGGAGGCACCACAGGAGGCTGTATATGCAGTACTCCTTTGACAAAAGTCTGGACCTCAGGAACTGAGGCCAATTCTTTTTGGAAGAATATTGACAGGGCCGAAATTTGAACCTTAATAGATCCCAATTTGAGACCCATAGACAATCCTGATTGCAGGAAATGTAGGAAACGACCCAGTTGAAATTCCTCCGTCGGAGCACTCCGATCCTCGCACCACGCAACATATTTCCGCCAAATGCGGTGATAATGCTTCGCGGTGACTTCCTTTCTTGCCTTAATCAAGGTAGGAATGACTTCTTCTGGAATGCCTTTTCCTTTTAGGATCTGGCGTTCAACCGCCATGCCGTCAAACGCAGCCGCGGTAAGTCTTGGAATAGACACGGTCCCTGCTGAAGCAGGTCCTGTCTTAGAGGTAGAGGCCACGGATCGTCCGTGACCATCTCTTGAAGTTCCGGGTACCAAGACCTTCTTGGCCAATCCGGAGCCACTAGTATCGTTCTTACTCCGCTTTGCCGTATGATTCTCAATACCTTTGGTATGAGAGGCAGAGGAAGAAACACATACACCGACTGGTACACCCAAGGTGTTACCAGCGCGTCCACAGCTATTGCCTGCGGATCTCTTGACCTGGCGCAATACCTGTCCAGTTTTTTGTTGAGGCGAGACGCCATCATGTCCACCATTGGTCTTTCCCAACGGTTTATTAGCATGTGGAAAACTTCTGGATGAAGTCCCCACTCTCCCGGGTGAAGATCGTGTCTGCTGAGGAAGTCTGCTTCCCAGTTGTCCACTCCCGGGATGAACACTGCTGACAGTGCTATCACGTGATTCTCCGCCCAGCGAAGGATCCTGGCAGCTTCTGCCATTGCACTCCTGCTTCTTGTGCCGCCCTGTCTGTTTACATGGGCGACTGCCGTGATGTTGTCCGACTGGATCAACACCGGTCTTCCTTGAAGCAGAGGTTCCGCCTGGCTTAGAGCATTGTAGATTGCTCTTAGTTCCAGAATGTTTATGTGAAGAGACTTTTCCAGGCTCGACCACACTCCCTGGAAGTTTCTTCCTTGTGTGACTGCTCCCCAGCCTCTCAGGCTGGCGTCCGTGGTCACCAGGATCCAATCCTGTATGCCGAATCTGCGGCCCTCCAATAGATGAGCCCTCTGCAACCACCACAGAAGAGATACCCTTGTCCTTGGAGACAGGGTTATCCGCAGGTGCATCTGAAGATGCGTGCATTGATGTACAGACACCTTTCCTGGTTTTAGGAGATTCCTGACCAGGTCGGATAACTCCTTGGCTTTTTCCTCGGGAAGAAAAACCTTTTTCTGAACCGTGTCCAGAATCATCCCTAGGAACAGCAGACGAGTTGTCGGCATTAATTTGGATTTTGGAATATTCAGAATCCATCCGTGCTGCTTTAGCACCTCTTGAGATATTGCTAATCCCATCTCTAGCTGTTCTCTGGACCTTGCCCTTATTAGGAGATCGTCCAAGTATGGGATAATTAAAACGCCTTTTCTTCGAAGAAGAATCATCATCTCGGCCATTACCTTTGTAAAGACCCGAGGTGCCGTGGACAAACCAAACGGCAGCGTCTGAAACTGATAGTGACAGTTTTGTACAACGAACCTGAGGTACCCCTGGTGTGAGGGGTAAATTGGAACGTGGAGATACGCATCCTTGATGTCCAAGGATACCATAAAGTCCCCCTCTTCCAGGTTCGCTATCACTGCTCTGAGTGACTCCATCTTGAACTTTAACTTCTTTATGTACAGGTTCAAGGACTTCAGATTTAGAATAGGCCTTACCGAGCCATCCGGCTTCGGTACCACAAATAGAGTGGAATAAAACCCCTTCCCTTGTTGTAGAAGAGGTACCTTGACTATCACCTGCTGAGAGTACAGCTTGTGAATGGCTTCCAAAACCGTCTCCCTTTCGGAAGGGGACGTTGGTAAAGCAGACTTCAGGAAACGGCGAGGTGGATCTGTCTCTAATTCCAACCTGTACCCCTGAGATATTATCTGCAGGATCCAGGGATCTACCTGCGAGTGAGCCCACTGCGCGCTGTAATTTTTGAGACGACCTCCCACCGTCCCCGAGTCCGCTTGAGAAGCCCCAGCGTCATGCTGAGGCTTTTGTAGAAGCCGGGGAGGGCTTCTGTTCCTGGGAAGGAGCTGCCTGTTGCTGTTTCTTCCCTCGACCTCTGCCTCGTGGCAGATATGAATAGCCCTTTGCTCTCTTATTTTTAAAGGAACGAAAGGGCTGCGGTTGAAAAGTCGGTGCCTTTTTCTGTTGGGGAGTGACTTGAGGTAGAAAGGTGGATTTCCCGGCTGTAGCCGTGGCCACCAAATCTGATAGACCGACTCCAAATAACTCCTCCCCTTTATACGGCAAAACTTCCATATGCCGTTTTGAATCCGCATCGCCTGTCCACTGTCGCGTCCATAAAGCTCTTCTGGCCGAAATGGACATAGCACTTACCCGTGATGCCAGTGTGCAGATATCCCTCTGTGCATCACGCATATAAAGAAATGCATCCTTTATTTGTTCTAACGACAGTAAAATATTGTCCCTGTCCAGGGTATCAATATTTTCAATCAGGGACTCTGACCAAACTACCCCAGCACTGCACATCCAGGCAGTCGCTATAGCTGGTCGTAGTATAACACCTGCATGTGTGTATATACTTTTTTGGATATTTTCCATCCTCCTATCTGATGGATCTTTAAGTGCGGCCGTCTCAGGAGAAGGTAACGCCACTTGTTTTGATAAGCGTGTTAGCGCCTTGTCCACCCTAGGAGGTGTTTCCCAGCGCTCCCTAACCTCTGGCGGGAAAGGGTATAATGCCAATAATTTCTTTGAAATTATCAGCTTTTTATCAGGGGCAACCCACGCTTCATCACACACGTCATTTAATTCTTCTGATTCAGGAAAAACTATAGGTAGTTTTTTCACACCCCACATAATACCCTGTTTAGTGGTACCTGTAGTATCAGCTAAATGTAACGCCTCCTTCATTGCCAAAATCATATAACGTGTGGCCCTACTGGAAAATACGGTTGATTCTTCACCACTGGAATCAGTGCCTGTGTCTGGGTCTGTGTCGACCGACTGAGGCAAAGGGCGTTTTACAGCCCCTGACGGTGTTTGAGGCGCCTGGACAGGCACTAATTGATTGTCCGGCCGCCTCATGTCGTCAAACGACTGCTTTAGCGTGTTGACACTATCCCGTAATTCCATAAATAAAGGCATCCATTCTGGTGTCGACCCCCTAGGAGGTGACATCCCCATATTTGGCAATTGCTCCGCCTCCACACCAATATCGTCCTCATACATGTCGACACACACGTACCGACACACAGCAGACACACAGGGAATGCTCTAAACGAAGACAGGACCCACTAGCCCTTTGGGGAGACAGAGGGAGAGTCTGCCAGCACACACCAAAAAGCGCTATATATGACAGGGATAGCCTTATAATAAGTGCTCCCTTATAGCTGCTTTATATATATCAAGATATTGCCATTAAATTTGCCCCCCCTCTCTGTTTTACCCTGTTTCTGTAGTGCAGTGCAGGGGAGAGACCTGGGAGCCGTCCTGACCAGCGGAGCTGTGAGAGGAAATGGCGCCGTGTGCTGAGGAGATAGGCCCCGCCCCTTTTCCGGCGGGCTCGTCTCCCGCTATTTTGTGAATACAGGCAGGGGTTAAATATCTCCATATAGCCTCTGGGGGCTATATGTGAGGTATTTTTAGCCTTTATATAGGTTTACATTTGCCTCCCAGGGCGCCCCCCCCCAGCGCCCTGCACCCTCAGTGACTGCGTGTGAAGTGTGCTGAGAGGAAAATGGCGCACAGCTGCAGTGCTGTGCGCTACCTTTAGAAGACTGCAGGAGTCTTCAGCCGCCGATTCTGGACCTCTTCTTACTTCAGCATCTGCAAGGGGGCCGGCGGCGCGGCTCCGGTGACCATCCAGGCTGTACCTGTGATCGTCCCTCTGGAGCTGATGTCCAGTAGCCAAGAAGCCAATCCATCCTGCACGCAGGTGAGTTCACTTCTTCTCCCCTCTGTCCCTCGTTGCAGTGATCCTGTTGCCAGCAGGAATCACTGTAAAATAAAAAACCTAAGCTAAACTTTCTCTAAGCAGCTCTTTATGAGAGCCACCTAGAATTGCACCCTTCTCGGCCGGGCACAAAAATCTAACTGGAGTCTGGAGGAGGGTCATAGGGGGAGGAGCCAGTGCACACCACCTGATCTGGAAAAGCTTTACTTTTTGTGCCCTGTCTCCTGCGGAGCCGCTATTCCCCATGGTCCTTTCAGGAACCCCAGCATCCACTAGGACGATAGAGAAAATTAATTATTTATATATGATAATGAGGTGCACATCTATATATATGCTGCGCTGTGTATTGGTCTAAGATATTTATATATATGAAATGAAAATGAGGCTTGAATATATATAGCAAGATGGCCACGGGTATCCGGAAGGAGGCTTGAATATATGAGAAATGGAAATGAGGCTGGAATATAAACGGCAAAATGGTTGCTGGATGAGGCTTGTACATATATGTATTGGAAACGAGGCTTGATTGTAAGCGGCAAGATGGCCGCCGGAGGAGATAAAAGGACGTGATCCAAACTGAGGCTTGGAACGCACGATAAAGTGCGCATGGCGGCGCGGGAGATCGGAATCACAACGGTATATAAGGAGATTTAGTAAAGCAGGGTCATTTGAGCTGAGGAAGCCACTGAAGGAGTATCAAGGCGGATAAACGCGTATTCAAGTGACTGTGTCAAGGGACTTTTACCTCCAGAACGCTGTATTACGGGGTCAATACTACTGGTACACAGTGTAAACTGCAAAATGAGCAATCACCAGCGGAGGGAGCCTGAGCACTGTGAGTAGAAGCACTGGACCATTGATGCCTCATTTGCTTAAGAAGGACCGTAACAGCAAAGAATCCAACTTCTGGAGGTGACAATATAAAGAGTCTGTATGGTAACACCTGTGAAGGTAATCTAATGTGTGCACACATAAATTAAAAGGGATCCAAGTAAATTTGGGACAATCTGAAGATTATCTTATTCATAAATTGAATCAGCTTTGGATCACAGAAATTATGTCCAATATGAGAGAGAATATAAAGTAAAAATACCTTGCACTTTACTTGGACATATTGATGTAATGTGGACATTACCCAGCTGAATCGTTTTTAATATAAGCCTGAGATCCGGATACTAGCAAGCCTTTTAGGATTTTAGATCCAATATTAATGTGGAAGTAAATTGTATTGTTTTTATTTTGGATGCTGCAGCATTCACTGTGTATGATTAAATTCTTTTTATTTGTGTATGTATAGAGGAAGACTCCCATTTGAATAAAAAGATTGAATATAAAATCAGTTGTGAAAGTGAATAATATAGAAATTGGGGTGGAAGCAGCGCTATTGGTATACTTCTGGGATTATATCCCGGTGGGTGTGTATATATCTTTGGTACCATTTAGATGACCCCTTGGACCTAGGGGGAGTAGGGAGGACTTGTCTAATCAAAGTCTGATTTCATTGCTGTAACTGGGTAGACAAATATCCGCCCATGGCGAATTGACTACAGGAACAATATGTGGCCGTAATGGCATAGGAGGTCCCACAGGAGGCGTTCGACGCGTTACAAGCGTAGTCAGCATATTTGAGAAAGCTGCCCAAGCGGGTCCTGATTGGTCACTGGTGCCTCAGGTGGACGGGGAGATCTAGGACACCCAGTGTCTGAACCAGCAGCTAACGCTTCCCCCACTGCTGAATACGTGACGACAGCACTGCATGATGCAGGAGCATCCGCGGATGTCCCGCCCTGTGTAGCAGACATCATATGGGATGTAGCCTTACAGCGTAACAGTACAATATAGCCAGACAAACACAAAACCAGCAATAATCCCCTGTGTTTTGTGACAGTAAATACAGAGCACAAAGAGGATTTAAGTGGTGTGGGGTGACTGAAAAACACAGTGAGAAATACAAACAGTATACCCTGTGTAGCACTATATATTATATGAGACCCTGATGCACCTAGTTTCCCAGGGTAGAGAATAAAGTGATAGCAAAAGAATGGAAACCACACAGCAGCTATAGGCACACTCAGTCACAGGTACAATGCAGGAATTATTACATATAAACAATAAAACTGCACTGGACTAGTAAATTACATATAAGTATGTATGTATACAGATATAACAATACACAAACACTGGATGTATATCACAGAATACTTGTACTAAATATTCAGATAGCAGCACACTTGTTCTTAACAAACACTGTCTAAAATTACATGTAGAATACTTAAGTGTCTGTAAATGCACAGCGCTGATGATACAGGCGGATTTACAGAGGAGACAGTGCCCAGCAGTCCCGGAGATCAGCCCAGCTATGTAATGGCGCCAAAATCTCTGTCAGGGAGTGAGGGAAAGTGAAATGCAGCTCCAGGGCGTGAACACCAGCAGTAGATGGCGCCCGGAGCTGGGGGAGGGGCTACAGGTCAGCGCCTTATCCCCTTTGCTGGACTTCACCACCGGGTACTGTGGAGCCTTTTATAAACAGATTTAGTAAGTCCTACCTGTGCTCCTTGCCCTAGTGGATATAGTGGGGTCCCTGTGCGACAGTGTCCACGCCAGCGGCGCAGTCCGTCTCCTGGGACTGCGATCGGATCGCGATTTACTTGCGGGTCCCACCTGGGGGACCCTCTTACCTCCTCCCTTGAGTGTAGCCACGCAATTGTGGAGAGTGACAGCGGTGGTGTGCCTGAAAACCGGTGTGTCTCCGCTGCAAGTACCTGGCCGCGGGAGTATGCAACGCCACTGAGAGAGGTGATGGGGCCGCAGCACAGCATGTCAAAGACATAGAAATTGCTGCGGCCCTTCAAGTCTTCTAAAAAGCTCTTTTCCCCACCTGTTAGTGACCTGCACTGTGCAGGCACCAACTTACAAACTGAGCTCCAGTGCCTGGAGGCAGGGCTATAGAGGAGGCGATGAAGTGCATCCTGGGAACAGTCAAGGCTTTAGCCTGTTGGTGCCTCGGATCAAGATTCAACTCTACACGCCGATGTTATTCCCTGTGGAATACCAGTGTACCCCGCTGCAGAAACAACAGTAAATGTATACTGACTCATATACGGCCCTTCAAGTCTTCGAAGACTCGCTCCCACTCACGACTGCAGGACTTTCATCGGGCTGCACCCACTCTGTGGAATGCCCTACCACGCACAATAATACTCTCCAAACCTTCAAGCGTTCCCTGAAAACTCACCTCTTTAGGCAAGAGTATCAAATTCCAGAACCGCCCACATAATTTTTATAAACCTTCCAATCAAATTGCATCCACTCTGTACAGTCCACACATATCCTCACATGTCTTCTCATTCTATGCAATAGATAAGCATATGTACACAAGGAAAGGTGCTATTTCCCTATAGATTGTAAGCTTGCGAGCAGGGCCTTCCTACCTCTATGACTGTAATCACCCAGTTTGTTATTATTTCAAATTGTAAAGCGCAACGGAATTTGCTGCGCTATATAAGAAACTGTTAATAAATAAAATAAATATGCAATAGGCATTTATCTAACTATTTGTACTCAAAAAAGTAGACACTTAGTGCTGTATTACCCGCTTCCAGGACCAATCAATACATTAGCGAATGCAGAGTGGATACAGACGCTACTAGTGTACACTGCCGCTCCATGAACCTATAGTGAACACAGACACTCAGTGACCACAGACGCACCAGTCACACAGCCGCCTATGCTGCGACTGGGTCCCCTTCGTGTACAGCGTCTGAGATGGAAGCGGGAAACAGTTCATGGCAGGAGACTCGGAGGAAACTGGTCATGAACTGGGGGGAGGGGCAACCAGGAGAGCGTCTGACTCCTCACTGCTGACATCAACCCTATGGATCGCGGCCTACTATTCCTGGAGCCTCTGGATCCCTAAGGCCTAGCGCTGGTGCATCCAAGGTGGAAGCCGCGTCAGCGACTGGTTGGTAGTCTCCTCTCAAAACAGTGCAGCTGTGTCCGTATTCACCTTCTAAGCTGAACCTTACCTTCTCCCCGTGCTCCGGCCACAGCCTGGTAACGTCTGCTGGACCTGATAGTATATCAGACACAGATGCCTGCCAAAACAGTACTGTACTCGTGGGTAAGCGTTGTCACGACCCGGCAGAGTTGTTGGAGCGACTATTTTTAAGGTACGTATAAGACACTTTTTAGAAAGATCACCCAAGAAAAAAAAAAAAAAAAAAAGACTATAAAAATAAAATAAGAAAGCTTAGGGCTGCTAAAAACCAGCAGCCTTCTGACCATGGTCAGGCTCCTACTGAACCAAACAAAAAAATGATTTGCCTGAGCCAGGAGGCGGGGATATATGGACAGGTCCGTTGCATGCTGGGAGGTCGAAAAGCTTTGACCGATTGGTGCATATCCGCCGTCACTTCATCATATCCCAATGTTATCCTGTGGATAACATGTGGACCCTGCCAGAGAAACTAATACATTTAATACCAAGATAGTTTACGGTGGGCTGGTCCCTTAAAGTTGAGTCAGCGTAAATTTACAGTTTATCATTAGTAGACTGCAGCCAACCAGAAATCATTTTCTTTTTTATCATCATATATAAATGAAAAAGGAAAAAATTAAAAAATAAATAAAAAACAGGTTCAGCCGTATTCCATTAGTGTAAACATGTAAATATAATTAATACCCATTTCAAACTTAGGGGCATATTCATTATGAAAAAATTGTGCAATGAGAATTTTTAGTTTTAAATTCTCATTGCATTCCCTCACAATTTTTCCATTATTCACTATGGCCCATCTCAAAATGATCACTGCTGAAAAACTGGACTTTTTGCAAAGTCAGTTTTTCAGGATGTGATAATTTTCCCCTCTGGCTGCACAGCTGCAGAAAGGGGGACGGACCCCCCCCACCACCTTATGTCCGGGTCTGTCCGGCAACAGAGGTCCTCTACCCCCTCCCACTGTCAGCCATCTCGGGATAGTGAAACAGTTTCACTTTCAGACTCCAAAATAAAGCATTTTCTGAGTTTGATGAATGTCCCAATTTCTACATCCCCATTCTACAGTATGGGGAGTGTAGAAATTGTGACAAATTAAGGATAATGAATATGCCCTTTAAACCTCTGCTTTAACCCGTCTCAGACACAGTACACCGAGCACGGGTTGAAGCCAGGGCTTTCTGTACTTACCCCCTTCACACATGCGATGACCCAGGTTATTCCTGGGTCGTCACCCTTCACACTAGACCGGGGTCTCCCATCAGTCAGTGAACACTTGGAGAGGATATCATCTCCAAACGCTACTGTGTACGCCAATCAGCATCTTTTCGGTGTGACCCAGGTTATGCCATTCACACTACAGGTGGCCTCGGGTTTGACCTGGGTCGTTTCTGTTCACACATAGCCAAGTCCTGTGTCAGTGCGCATTTACCAGAAAAAAACCTGGGTATTTAGGCTGTGTGCGAAAGGAGTATAAGAGGAAGGAAAGAGAGCAGCGAATCACTTACACCCTACTTGTATTCATGTACTGATATATCACACACTGAGTTAGGCAAAGGTAATAGATATTATTTTAAGATTGAAAATGAATAAATACTCACAGGGCACCTCTTGCTACCAAAGCTTCAACATTTTTATGATCGATTTCCAAAGCTTTGTTGTATTCATTCATGGCATCTACATGACGACCTAGCTTGAAGTAATCAACACCTGTTTTGACACTGAGAGTGAAGGAAAAGGACGGTTAAAGTGTTCATACTTAGCAGATCAGTTTACAAAAAAAAATATAAGAAATGTACCATTTTAAAGCCCATGATGAGGACTGTTTTTTTCTTAAGGTGGGAGCATAATCTTGATCAGAAAATTTTTCCCTGCAAATAGAAAAAATTTTCAATTTATTTGAAGAACTGCAAAATGTTAATAATATTACAATCGCCTGTTAGGATACATTATACATTATATTAATACAGTTGCTAAACAATTTTGGCGCAAGAGTCTTAGGGATATATTCAATTGAAGTCTGATCCATTCAGACATTCAGTTGTCGGAATGGATCCGACCTGGGCTATTCAATGCATTCTCAATTCGACTTTAAAATAAAATTAAATTGAGATGCGGGAGCTGAGATGGGGGAGAGCCGTGGGCAGACGGGGGAGAACAGTGCTACATATAGCCGCTGCTGTAGAGCTGTTCTCCCCCGTCTCTTCTTCTCCCCGTCCCCGCATCACAGCAGCGTCCACTCTGCTCCAGCAAGCGAGGTCTCGCTTGCTGGAGCCGGGTGGACGCTGCTGTGATAAACCCTCCGGCGATGCTCTCCCAGTCTGCCCCCACATCTCACTTCGACTTTTTTTTAAACTCGAAATGAGATGGTCGAAAAGGGGGCCAAAACCTGTCTGTTTTGGCCCTGTTTTCGACACAAGCACGCTGATAAGCAGCTATTCCGCTGATCCACATGCTTTTCGACAAGTTGAATTCCTAAAAAAGTCGGAAACTGACGTCTTTTCGACAGACGGCAGCTTTCGACTTCAACTGAATATACCCCTTAATGACGTCACTGTTTACATCCAATCTTTTCAGTGATCTTCATTTACCACTCATTCAGGAAATATACGTTATGGTAAGAACTTACCGTTGATAACGGTATTTCTCCTAGGTCCACAGGATAACAATGGGATATGATGGAGACAGCGGATTTGCACCAATCGGTCAAAGCTTTTCCGGCCTCCCAGCATGCAACGGGCCTGTCCATATATCCCCACTTCGTTGCTCAGGCAAATCAGTTGTATTCCAAAGCTCAAGGCAGGAGCATAATAGATAGCCCTAATCAGGTGATAAGAACACACATGCACACCCTTCCGTACAAGAAGGAAGAGGTTAGTGAGTAAAAGGATCCTCAAATCAGGTGTGTCAGGGTGGGATCCCTGTGGACTTAGGAGAAATACCGTTATCAACGGTAAGTTCTTACCATAACGTATATTTCTCCGGCAGGGTCCACAGGTTATTTAACAATGGGATTTCCCAAAGCAATTTAGTGGTGGGGACTGACTGGACAGGAGAATCCTTCGCCCGAATTCAGCGTCATGAGAGAAAAAGGTATCCAAGGCATAATGTTTAATGATTGTGTTAATGGAAGACCCTGTGGCTGCCTTACATAACTGTTCTGCTGAAGCACCACTTTGTGCTGCCCATGATGGACCTACCTTACAAGTAGAGTGAGCAGAGACATTAGCCGGAACAGGGAGATCAGCCTGAGAATATGCTCATCAGAATATGCTTATCAGCAGGCCATCCTCTCTTGTGAAATCCATAGAGAATGAAGAGAGAATCTGTCTTCCTGATGGCAATGGTACGATCCACGTAGATCCTTAATGCACGGACTACGTCCAGCGATGCATCTCCCGCAGAAAGGCCCGGTAGCTGGAAAGCCGGTACTACAATTTCTTCATTAAGGTGGAATTTAGATACCACCTTCGGAAGATACCCAGATCTAGTTCTGAGAACTGCTTTATCTGCATGAGGAATCAGAAATGGGGAATGACATGATAATGCCCCTAAATCTGATACTCTTCTAGCTGACGCCATAGCCAGTAGAAAGAGAACTTTAGCTGTCAACCATTTAAGATCCACTTTATTAAGTGGTTCAAACAGGGCAACCTGAAGGGCTTTCAGGACTAGACTTAAGTCCCAAGGCACTGTAGGAGGAACAAAAGGAGGTTGAATGCACAGCATTCCCTGGAAAAAAGTACACATCCTGTAAATTGGCAATTTTCTTTCAGAACTATGCAGTCAATGCAGACACTTGCACTCTCAAGGAAGCCACCTTCAAACCTTTATCCATTCCTGCCTGAAGGAATGCTAAGACCCTGGAAACTCTGAAAGACTTAGAGTCCATTTTCCGTTCACTGCACCAATGAATATAGGTTTGTCATATTCGGTGATAAATGCGAGCTGAGGAAGGTTTCCTTGCTCTGAGCATAGTTTGAATTACCTGTTGAGAATCCTCTTAACTTCAGGATAAAGGTTTCAAGAGCCACGCCGTCAAAGACAATCGATCCAGATGTCTGTGATAATAAGGACCCTGCATCAGTAGATCTGGACGTTGAGGGAGCAGAAGTGGACCATCAATCGACATCCTCTGCAGATCTGTGTACCAATGCCTTCTGGGCCAAGCCGGAGCTACTAGTATCACAGCATCCTTTCCTTGCTTTATCTTTCTCACCACCCTGGGAAATAGGGTGATTGGAGAAAACACATAAGCCAGATGAAAGTTCCATCTCACCAACAGGGCATCCACAAAGATCGCTCTGGGATCCTTTGTTCTTGACCCGTATGTGAGCACTTTGTTGTTCAGCCGTGATGCCATGAGATCTCTCTCTGGCAACCCCCACTTGTCTACTAGAGTCTGGAAGACCTCTGGGTGTAGAGCCCATTCGCTTGCCTGAATGGCGTGTCGACTGAGAAAGTCCGCATCCCAGTTTCGGACTCCCGAAACGAACACTGCAGACAAGGGTGGATGATGAAGTTCTGTCCACTTTAGTATGTGACTTACCTCCATCGCTTTTCGGCTGCGTCGCATTGTCCGAGCGGATCTGGACTGGTTTTCCCCGAAAAATGTCCTTTGCCTGAATCAGTGCCATGAATATGGCCCGAAGTAGCAATATATTTATTGGCAGGCAACCTTCTTCCTTGGTCCATTGCCCCTGAAAACACAACCTTCCTGACACTGCTCCCCAGCCCTGGAGACTGGCATCTGTCATCAGAATTAACCAATGCGATATCCTAAAGGGTCTCCCCTTGGTCCAGATGGGATGTTTGTAGCCACCAGGCTAATGACCTTCTTACTTCTATCGTACAAACCATAGTATGTGTATTTATCGTCTGATGCAACCCATTCCATTTGGCAAAAATCAGACACTGCAGAGGCCTTGAGTGGAATTGTGCATACTCCACCATGTTGAATGTTCACACCATCAAACCCATCACGCGCATTGCTGCGTGAATGGATACCTTTTGACTATGTAACAAGTTCTGAATCCTTGACTGAAACTTGGATATCTTGTTCAGAGGTTAAATTACTCTCTGAAGACTTGAATCCAGTACAGCCCCCAAGTGAGTCATCCGTTGTGACGGAACCAGAGACGATTCTGCCCACTTTAAGAGCCACCCCTGGTTCTGCAGACACGTTATTGTCTGTTGCAGATGACATAAGAACAATTCCTGCGTCTGTGCCAGGATTAAAAGATCGTAGCGGTATGGAAATATTCTTATCACCTGCTCGCGTAGATAAGCTGCCATTACCACCATAATCTTGGTAAATACTCTGGGAGCTGTGGCTAACCCAAAAGGTAGGGCCTGGAACTGAAAATGCTGTTGGAGGATAGCGAACCTGAGATAGAACGGATGGGACAGTGCTACAGGAACCTGTATGTAAGCATCCTATATATCCAGGGATACCATATAATCCCCTGGCTCCATGGCCAAAATGATGGAATCTCTCATCTCCATGTGTATTTGTTCAATACTTTGAGATTGAGAACGGGCCGTAATGACCCATTCGCTTCTGAAATAAAAACAGGTTGGAGTAAAAACCCTGTCCTCGTTGTGCAGGAGGAACTGGAATGACTACTCCTGAGTGAAGCAATTTCTGCACTGCCTCTAACAAAGCCCTGGCCATCATCTCTACCAGGGACGGGCTGGTATAAAAAAACAAAACACACCTTTGGGGAGGGTGCTTCTTGAAGGCAAAAGCATAACCTAGAGATACCGCTTCCTGCACCCAGGAATCTGTTGCAGACTGCTGCCAGATCTGTGCAAACTGAAGTCGGTCCCCCAGGTGGAGGCCTGCACTATCAGGCTGATGGCTTATCAGTTTTTCCAAACGGTTCTCTGGTAGCCCAATGCTTTTTAGTCTTACCAGACTTCTTGTATTGGTGTTGCTTGCCATCACTTTTTCCTTTAGCTTTTCCTGGAGACCAAAAAGCCAGAACTTTAGGTTTGAAATTGTATGTGGAAGGAAACTTGACCTTCTTGGAGTCTGCTTTTGACTCCAGAATATCTGTCAATTCTCTACCGGAAAGAATATCTCCAGAAAAGGGCAAAGATTCCAAAACCTTCTTAGATTCTGAATCAGCTTTCCACGTACGTAGCCAAACTGCTCTGCGAGCAGCTATTGTTGAAGCCGATGCCATGGAGGCAATAGTACCCATATCCAATGCTGCTTCTTCAAAGAACATTGCAGCCTGTTTTATATGAGCTATATGGGATTTTTGCTCTCTAGAAGCTACTGAAAAATGCCCCTCCAATGCATCAGCCCAGGCAGTCACTGCCTTTGCCATCCAAGCTGAAGCCATGGCTGGCCTTATGACTGCCCCAGAAAGGAAAAAAAAAATAAGATTTTACTCACCGGTAAATCTATTTCTCGTAGTCCGTAGTGGATGCTGGGAACTCCGTAAGGACCATGGGGAATAGCGGCTCCGCAGGAGACTGGGCACAACTAAAGAAAGCTTTAGGTCACCTGGTGTGCACTGGCTCCTCCCACTATGACCCTCCTCCAAGCCTCAGTTAGGACACTGTGTCCGGACGAGCTGACATAATAAGGAAGGATTTTGAATCCCGGGTAAGACTCATACCAGCCACACCAATCACACCGTATAACTCGTGATACTATACCCAGTTAACAGTATGAATATAACAGCCTCTCAACAGATGGCTCAATAACCCTTTAGTTAGGCAATAACTATATACAAGTATTGCAGACAATCCGCACTTGGGATGGGCGCCCAGCATCCACTACGGACTACGAGAAATAGATTTACCGGTGAGTAAAATCTTATTTTCTCTGACGTCCTAGTGGATGCTGGGAACTCCGTAAGGACCATGGGGATTATACCAAAGCTCCCAAACGGGCGGGAGAGTGCGGATGACTCTGCAGCACCGAATGAGAGAACTCCAGGTCCTCCTCAGCCAGGGTATCAATTTTGTAGAATTTTGCAAACGTGTTTGCCCCTGACCAAGTTGCAGCTCGGCAAAGTTGGAAAGCCGAGACCCCTCGGGCAGCTGCCCAAGATGAGCCCACCTTCCTTGTGGAATGGGCTTTTACAGATTTTGGCTGCGGTAGTCCAGCCGCAGAATGCGCCAGCTGAATTGTGCTACAAATCCAGCTTAGAAGCAGGAGCACCCAGTTTGTTGGGTGCATACAGGATAAACAGCGAGTCAGTTCTCCTGACTCTAGCCGTCCTGGAAACATAATTTTTCAAGGCCCTGACTACGTCCAGTAACTTGGAATCCTCCAAGTCCCTAGTAGCCGCAGGCACTACAATAGGTTGGTTCAAGTGAAAAGCTGATACCACTTTAGGGAGAAACTGGGGACGAGTCCTCAATTCTGCCCTATCCATATGGAAAATCAGATAAGGACTTTTATATGACAAAGCCGCCAATTCTGATACACGCCTGGCCGAAGCCAAGGCCAATAACATGACCACTTTCCGCGTGAGATATTTTAGATCCACGGTATTTAGTGGCTCACACCAATGTGATTTTAAGAAACTCAACACCACGTTGAGAACCCAAGGTGCCACTAGAGGCACAACCGGGGGCTGAATATGCAGCACTCCTTTTACAATGTCTGAACTTCAGGTACTGAAGCTAGTTCTTTCTGGAAGAAAATCGACAGAGCCGAGATCTGTATCTTAATGGAGCCTAATTTTAGGCCCATAGACACTCCTGCTTGTAGGAAATGCAGAAATCGACCTAGTTGAAATTCCTGTTGGGGCCTTTTTTGGCCTCACACCAAGCAACATATTTCCGCCATATGCGGTGATAATGTTTTGCAGTTACATCTTTCCTGGCTTGAATCAGCGTAGGAATGACTTCCTCCGGAATGCCCTTTTCCTTTAGGATCCGGCGTTCAACCGCCATGCCGTCAAAACGTAGCCGCGGTAAGTCTTGGAACAGACAGGGCCCCTGCTGCCGCAGGTCCTGTCTGAGCGGCAGAGGCCATGGGTCCTCTGATATAATTTCTTGAAGTTCTGGGTACCAAGCTCTTCTTGGCCAATCCGGAACCACGAGTATCGTTCTTACTCCTCGCCTTCCTATTATTCTCAGTACCTTTTGTATGAGAGGCAGAGGGGGGAACACATAACCGACCGGTACACCCACGGTGTTAGCAGAGCGTCCACAGCTATCGCCTGAGGGTCCCTTGACCTGGCGCAATATCTTTTATAGCTTTTTGTTGAGGCGGGACGCCATCATGTCCACCTGTGGCCTTTCCCAATGGTGTACAATCCTTTGGAAGACTTCTGGATGAAATCCCCACTCTCCCGGGTGGAGGTCGTGTCTGCTGAGAAGATCTGCTTCCCAGTCGTCCACTCCGGGAATGAACACTGCCGACAGTGCTAACACATGATTTTCCGCCCATCGGAGAATCCTTGTGGCTTCTCCATCCTGCTTCTTGTGCCGCCCCGTTGGTTTACATGGGCGACTGCCGTGATGTTGTCTGATTGGATCAGTACCGGCTGGTTTTGAAGCAGAGGCCTTGCCTGACTCAGGGCATTGTAAATGGCCCTCAGTTCCAGAATATTTATGTGTAGGGAAGTCACCTGACTTGACCAAAGTCACTGGAAGTTTCTTCCCTGTGTGACTGCCCCCCAGTCTCAAAGGCTGGCATCCATGGTCACTAGGACCTAGTCCTGTATGCCGAACCTGCGGCCCTCTTGAAGATGGGCACTCTGCAGCCACCACAGTAGAGATACCCTGGTCCTTGAAGACAGGGTTATCAGCCGATGCATCTGAAGATGTGATCCGGACCACTTGTCCAACAGGTCCCACTGAAAAGTTCTTGCATGGAACCTGCCGAATGGGATTGCTTCGTAGGAAGCTACCATATTTCCCAGGACTCGCGTGCAATGATGCACCGATACCTGTTTTGGCTTCAGGAGGTCTCTGACTAGAGATGACAGCTCCTTGGCTTTCTCCTCCGGGAGAAATACTTATTTCTGTTCTGTGTCCAGAACCATCCCCAGGAACAGTAGACGTGTCGTAGGAACCAGCTGTGACTTTGGACTGTTTAGAATCCAACCGTGCTGTTGTAGCACTTTCCAAAATAGTGCTACCCCGACTAGCAACTGCTCCTTGGACCTTGCCCTTATAAGGAGATTGTCCAAGTACGGGATAATTAAAACTCCCTTTTTTCGAAGGAGTATCATCATTTCGGCCATTACCTTGGTAAACACCCTCGGTGCCATGTACAGTCCAAACGGCAGTGTCTGGACTTGGTAATGGTAATCCTGTACCACAAATCTGAGGTACTCCTGGCGAGGATGGTAAATGGGGACATGCAGGTAAGCATCCTTGATGTCCCGGGATCCCATGTAATCCCCCTCGTCCAGGCTTGCAATAACCGCCCTGAGCGATTCCATCTTGAACTTGAATTTTTTTATGTATGTGTTCAAGGATTTTAAATATAAAATGGGTCACACCGAACCATGCGGTTTCGGTACCCCAAACCGTGTGGAATAGTAACCCCGTCCTTGTTGAAGTAGGGGCACCCTGAGTATTACCTGCTGGGAATACAGCTTATTAATTGCCTCTAGCGCAGCCTCCCTGCCTGAGGGAGTTGTCGGCAAGGCATATTTGAGGAAACGGCGGGGGGGAGACATCTCGAATTCCAGCTTGTACCCCTGAAATACTACTTGAATGAAACAGGGATCCACCTGTGAGCGAGCCCACTGATCGCTGAAATTTTTGAGACGGCCCCCCACCGTACCTGGCTACACCTGTGGAGCCCCCGCCTCATGCTGTGGACTCAGAGGAAGCGAGAGAAGAATTGTGATTCTGGGAACAGGCTGACTGGTGCAGCTTTTTCACTTTTCCCATGTCTCTGTACAGAAAGGAAGCGCCTTTGACCTGCTTGCTTTTCTGAAGCCGAAAAGACTGTACCTGATAATACAGTGCTTTCTTAGTCTGTGAGGAAACCTGAGGTAAAAATATTTCTTCCCAGCTGTTGCTGTGGATACGAGGTCCCAGAGACCATCCCCAAATAATTCCTCACCCTTATAAGGCAGAATCTCTATGCGCCTTTTAAAGTCAGCATCACCTGTCCAGTGACAGGTCTCTAATACCCTCCTGACAGAATGGACATTGCATTCATTTTGGATGCCAGCCGGCAAAATATCCCTCTGTGCATCCCTCATATATAAGACGACGTCTTTAATATGTTCTCATGTTTGACAGGGTCACCGACCACGCTGCAGCAGCACGATCTGCAGGTCTCAGTCTAGTACCCGAGTGTGTAAATACAGACTTCAGGATAGCCTCCTGCTTTTTATCAACAGGTACCTTCAAAGTGGCCGTTCCTAAAACGGCAGTGCCACCTTTTTTGACAACCGTGTGAGCGCCTTATCCACCCTAGGGGATATCTCCCAGCGTAACTTATCCTCTGGCGGGAAAGGGTACGCCATCAGTAACTTTTTAGAAATTACCAGTTTCTTATCGGGGGGAACCCACGCTTTTCACACACTTCATTCATTCATCTGATGGGGGAACAAAACACTGCCTGCTTTTTCTCCCCAACATAAAAAAACCATTTTTAGAGGGTTAATGTCAGAAATGAGTAACACTTTTTTTTTTTTTTTTTTTATTGCCGGGATCAAGCCACGGATGTTCCTAGTGGATTGTGTATATGTCTCAACCTTGTCGACACTGGAGTCAGACTCCGTGTCGACATCTGTGTCTGCCATCTGAGTGAGCGGGCGTTTTTGAGCCCCTGATGGCCTTTGAGACGCCTGGGCAGGCGCGGACTGAGAAGCCGGCTGTCCCACAGTTGTTACGTCATCCACCCTTTTATGTAAGGAGTTGACACTGTCGGTTAATACCTTTCACCTAACCATCCACTCTGGTGTCGGCCCCACAGGGGGCGACATCACATTTATCGGCATCTGCTCCGTCACCATAAGAGCCTCCTCATTAAACATGTCGACACAGCCGTACCGACATACCGCACACACACAGGGAATGCTCTGACTGAGGACAGGACCCCACAAAGCCCTTTGGGGAGACAGAGAGAGAGTATGCCAGCACACACCAGAGCGCTATATAATGTGGGGATTAACACTATAACTGAGTGAAATTTCTCCAATAGCTGCTTGTATATATAATATTGCGCCTAAATTTAGTGCCCCCCCTCTCTTTTTAACCCTTTGAGCCTGAAAACTACAGGGGAGAGCCTGGGGAGCTTTCTTCCAGCTGCACTGTGAAGAGAAAATGGCGCCAGTGTGTCTGAGGGAGATAGCTCCGCCCCTTTTTCGCGGACTTTTCTCCCGCTTTTTTCTGGATTCTGGCAGGGGTATTTACCACATATATAGCCTCTGGGGCTATATATTGTGGTATTTTTATTGCTGCTCAGGGCGCCCCCCCCCAAGCGCCCTGCACCCTCAGTGACCGGAGTGTGAAGTGTGTATGAGGAGCAATGGCGCACAGCTGCAGTGCTGTGCGCTACCTTGGTGAAGACTGATGTCTTCTGCCGCCGATTTTCCGGACCTCTTCTTGCTTCTGGCTCTGTAAGGGGGACGGCGGCGCGGCTCCGGGACCGAACACCAAGGCTGGGCCTGCGGTCGATCCCTCTGGAGCTAATGGTGTCCAGTAGCCTAAGAAGCCCAAGCTGGCTGCAAGCAGGCAGGTTCGCTTCTTCTCCCCTTAGTCCCTCGCTGCAGTGAGCCTGTTGCCAGCAGGTCTCACTGAAAATAAAAAACCTAATTCTATACTTTCTTTCTAGAAGCTCAGGAGAGCCCCTAGTGTGCATCCAACCTCGGCCGGGCACAAAATCTAACTGAGGCTTGGAGGAGGGTCATAGTGGGAGGAGCCAGTGCACACCAGGTGACCTAAAGCTTTCTTTAGTTGTGCCCAGTCTCCTGCGGAGCCGCTATTCCCCATGGTCCTTACGGAGTTTCCAGCATCCACTAGGACGTCAGAGAAAAGTTTTTTTTTAGAAAATAGTCCACTCTCCTATCCGTGTAATCATTTAATGATGTTGAAGGCAAAGGTAATGTAGATTTTCGCACAAATCGAATTACATGTGTATCTACTTTAGTAGCCACCTCCCTTTTCAAACAATCCCCAGAAGGAAGAGGATAATTGGAATTCCATTTCATAGGAATTTGAACCTTCATATTGGGCGTAGCCCAAGCCTCTTCCATAATTTCGGTCAGCTTTTCTGACCCTGGAAACTCAGTCTTAACTGTTTTGGGACGTTTAAATACGGGTGCCTTGGTTTTTAACACAGGCTCTGCTGAATGCTCTAAGGATAGAATGGCTTTAATAGTTTTAATTAACTATATCCACTGAGCTGAGACATTCCTCCTCTTCGTATGCCGAAGTAAAATTTATTGAGCTTTAATCTTCCGATGAATCCTCATCTGAATCATGTGTAGCCTGTGAGGGGGAAGATTTACATACCACCATCTTATCAGCTTGTTTCTTTTGAGAAGCTGCTGCTGGAAGTGATGCACCATAGGTGGGGAGCTGCATGTAAGGGTTAATAGTGTAACCTATCCCTGGTACAGGAGTTGGAGAAATTATCAGTTCAGCTATACTGGATAAAAAGTCTGTGCAAACATAGGCCAAGGTGGATCCATCTACACCTGAATCTGCCTTGTATTTTTCAATAATCCCTGATGAAAGCTAAAACAATTTGCACACAAACCATCCTGAACCAGATCCTGAGAGGATAACACAGCTTTGCAAGACAAACATGATATGAGTGTTGGTGTTGCTATGAGTGTACCTTCCCCACCTTTGCCGCTCTTAGACATGATAAATAATCAACACTTCCACAGTGTACTACACAATTTGTGACTGTAATCACTTTAAACTTCTTAAAGTGACATACAATCCAACCCTGCCCATGCACCAGCATTGAGGATCGGAATAAATGTACAGAAAGAAAGATAGTAAAGTCAGCAATCACACTAGCAGTCAGTCACGGTATACATTAGTATAATAAGCAATCTGAGCTTATCAACTACAATATAAGTATGTAGGAGAACATATTACTGCCTCATGTTTAAACAGATCTAACGTATTCAGACGCAATTGCGAAAGAAACAGTAAATTTATACAGACTCATATGCAATAGGCACTTATCTAACTATTCGTACTCAAAAGGGTAGAGACTTAGTGCTGTATTACCCGTACTCAGTATAGTGGGATACAGGAAAACTCACCTCGTTTCCAGGACCGATCAATACATTAGCGAACGCTGAGTGGATCCAGACGCTACTAGCGTACACTGCTGCTCCATGAACCTATAGTGAACACAGACGCTCAGTGAACACAGACGCACCAGTCACACAGCCGCCTATGCTGCGACTGGGTCCCCTTCGTGTACAGCGTCTGAGATGGAAGCGGGAAACAATTCATGGCGGGAAACTCGGAGGAAACTGGTCATGAACTGCGGGGAGGGGCGACCAGGAGAGCGTCCGACTCCCCACTGCTGACATCAACCCTAGGGATCGCGGCCTCATACTATTCCTGGAGCCTCTGATACCTAAGGCCTAGCACTGGTGCACCCAAGGTGGCAGCCGCGTCAGCGACTGTTTGGTAGTCTCCTCCCAAGACAGTGCGGCTGTGTTTGTATTCCCCTACTAAACGGAACCAATGCCTTACCTTCTCCCCGTGGTCCGGTCACAGCCTGCTAACGTCTGATGGACCTGCTAGTATATCCGACGCTCGCCGAAACAGCACTGTACTCGTGGGTAAGCGTTGTCGCGACCCGGCGGAGAGTTGTTAGAGCGACTCTTTCTAAGGTACGTATAAGACGCTGTTTAGAAAGATCACTCAAAAAAAAAAAATAGTAAGACTATAAAAATAAAATAAGAAAGCTTGGGGCAGCTAAAAACCAGTAGCCCTCTGACCATGGTACGGCTCCTGCCACACCAAACAAAAATGGATTTGTCTGAGCAAGGAGGCGGGGATATATGGATGGGCCCGTTGCATGCTGGGAGGCCAGGAAAGCTTTGACCGATTGGTGCAAATCCGCTGTCGCTTCATCATATCCCATTTTTATCCCTTTTTCTCTTTATAGGCTATTACTTTTCTTTTTGTAGTTTAGGTCACTCTAAGTAACGTTACAGTTGTTAGACTAGAAACTAATTTAAGTAATCAATAAAATGATGGGGTATGATGGAAAAAATAAGAATTTACTCACCGGTAATTCTATTTCTCGTAGTCCGTAGTGGATGCTGGGAACTCCGTAAGGACCATGGGAATAGACTGGCTCCGCAGGAGACTGGGCACTCTAAAAGAAAGATTAGGTACTATCTGGTGTGCACTGGCTCCTCCCTCTATGCCCCTCCTCCAGACCTCAGTTAGGGAAACTGTGCCCGGAAGAGCTGACACAACAAGGAAAGGATTTGGAATCCAGGGTAAGACTCGTACCAGCCACACCAATCACACCGTACAACTTGTGATAACCATACCCAGTTAACAGTATGAACAACAACTGAGCCTCCTTCAACGGATGGCTCATAACAATAACCCTTTAGTTAAGCAATAACTATATACATGTATTGCAGAGAGTCCGCACTTGGGACGGGCGCCCAGCATCCACTAAGGACTACGAGAAATAGAATTACCGGTGAGTAAATTCTTATTTTCTCGGACGTCCTAGTGGATGCTGGGAACTCCGTAAGGACCATGGGGATTATACCAAAGCCTCCAAACGGGCGGGAAAGTGCGGATGACTCTGCAGCACCGAATGGGCAAACACAAGGTCCTCCTCAGCCAGGGTATCAAACTTGTAGAATTTTGCAAACGTGTTTGAACCCGACCAAGTAGCAGCTCGGCAAAGCTGTAATGCTGAGACCCCTCGGGCAGCCGCCCAAGAAGAACCCACCTTCCTCGTGGAGTGGGCTTTTACTGATTTTGGATGCGGCAATCCTGCCGCAGAATGAGCCTGCTGAATCGTGTTACAAATCCAGCGTGCAATAGTTTGCTTTGAAGCAGGAGCACCCAGCTTGTTGGGTGCATGCAGGATAAACAACAAGTCAGTTTTCCGGACTCCAGCCGTCCTGGCTACATAGATTTTCAAAGCCCTGACTACATCAAGTAACTTGGAGTCCTCCAAGTCCCGAGTAGCCGCAGGCACCACAATAGGTTGGTTCAAATGAAACGCTGATACCACCTTTAGGAGAAATTGGGGACGAGTCCTCAATTCTGCCCTGTCCATATGGAAGATCAGATATGGGCTTTTACATGACAAAGCCGCCAATTCTGACACCCGTCTAGCCGAAGCTAAGGCCAACAGCATGACCACCTTCCACGTGAGATACTTTAGCTCCACGGTCCTAAGTGGCTCAAACCAGTGGGATTTCAGGAAATCCAACACAACGTTAAGATCCCAAGGTGCCACTGGAGGCACAAAAGGGGGCTAAATATGCAGCACTCCCTTAACAAACGTCTGAACCTCAGGCAGTGAAGCCAGTTCTTTTTGAAAGAAAATAGGGCCGAAATCTGGACCTTTATGGACCCCAATTTTAGGCCCATAGTCACCCCTGACTGTAGGAAGTGCAGAAATCGACCCAGCTGGAATTCCTCTGTTGGGGCCTTCCTGGCCTCACACCAAGCAACATATTTCCGCCATATGCGGTGATAATGCTTTGCTGTCACATCCTTCCTAGCTTTTATCAGCGTAGGAATCACTTCATCTGGAATGCCCTTTTCCGTTAGGATAAGGCGTTCAACCGCCATGCCGTCAAACGCAGCCGCGGTAAGTCTTGGAACAGACAGGGCCCCTGCTGCAACAGGTCCTGTCTGAGAGGCAGAGGCCATGGGTCCTCTGAGATCATTTCTTGTAGTTCTGGGTACCCAGTTCTTCTTGGCCAATCCGGAACGATGAGTATTGTTCTTACTCCGCTCTTTCTTACTATCCTCAGTACCTTGGGTATGAGAGGAAGAGGAGGAAACACAAACCGACTGGTACACCCACGGTGTCACTAGTGCGTCCACAGCTATCGCCTGAGGGTCCCTTGACCTGGCGCAATATCTTTTTAGCTTTTTGTTGAGGCGGGATGCCATCATGTCCACCTGTGGCAGTTCCCAACGATTTGCAATCTGTGTGAAGACTTCTTGATGAAGTCCCCACTCTCCCGGGTGAAGGCCGTGTCTGCTGAGGAAGTCTGCTTCCCAGTTGTCCACTCCCGGAATGAACACTGCTGAGAGTGCTAGCACGTGATTCTCCGCCCATCGAAGAATCCTTGTGGCTTCTGCCATTGCCATCCTGCTTCTTGTGCCGCCCTGGCGGTTTACATGGGCGACCGCCGTGATGTTGTCTGACTGAATCAGCACTGGTTGGTTTCGTAGCAGGGGCTCTGCTTGACTCAGGGCGTTGTAAATGGCCCTTAGTTCCAGTATGTTTATGTGTAGTGAAGTCTCCAGACTTGACCACTGTCCTTGGAAGTTTCTTCCCTGAGTGACTGCCCACCATCCTCGGAGGCTTGCATCCGTGGTCACCAGGACCCAGTCCTGTATGCCGAACCTGCGTCCCTCGAGAAGATGAGCACTCTGCAGCCACCACAGCAGAGACACCCTGGCCCTCGGGGACAGGGTGATCAGCCGATGCTTCGGAAGATGCGATCCGGACCACTTATCCAACAGATCCCACTGAAAGATCCTTGCATGGAACCTGCAGAAGGGAATTGCTTCGTATGAAGCCACCATCTTTCCCAGGACTCACGTGCAGTGATGCACCGACACCCGTTTTGGTTTCAGGAGGTCTCTGACCAGAGTCACGAGCTCCTGAGCCTTCTCCTCCGGGAGAAAAACCTTCTTCTGGCCTGTATCCAGAATCATGCCCAGGAAGAGCAGACGCGTCGTAGGAATCAGCTGCGACTTTGGGATATTCAGAATCCAGCTGTGCTGTTGCAACACTTCCTGAGAGAGTGCTACGCTGACCAACTGCTCTCTGGACCTCTCCTTTATAAGGAGATCGTCCAAGTACGGGATAATTATAACTAGAGATGAGCGGGTTCGGTTTCTCTGAATCCGAACCCGCACGAACTTCATGTTTTTTTTCACGGGTCCGAGCGACTCGGATCTTCCCGCCTTGCTCGGTTAACCCGAGCGCGCCCGAACGTCATCATGACGCTGTCGGATTCTATATAAGGAGCCGCGCGTCGCCGCCATTTTCACACGTGCATTGAGATTGATAGGGAGAGGACGTGGCTGGCGTCCTCTCCGTTATAGTAGAAAAGAGTAAAGACTGAGTGACTTAGTTATAATTGTGGGGAGGATTGGGGACGGGGAGCAGCTGTTAGGGAGTACAGTGATTTAGATTAGGAGAGAGAGAGAGAGAGAGAGAGAGATTGACCTGATTTACTGGAGCTTAGGAGTACTGTAGAAGAGAGTGCAGAGTTTACTAGTGACTGACCACAGTGACCACCAGACAGTGCAGTTTTATTTAATATATCCGTTCTCTGCCTGAAAAAAACGATACACACAGTGACTCAGTCACATACCATATCTGTGTGCACTGCTCAGCCCAGTGTGCTGCATCATCTATGTATATATTATATATCTGACTGTGCTCAGCTCACACAGCTTATAATTGTGGGGGAGACTGGGGAGCACTGCAGTGCCAGTTATAGGTTATAGCAGGAGCCAGGAGTACAAGACAGTCACATACCATATCTGTGTGCACTGCTCAGCCCAGTGTGCTGCATCATCTATGTATATATTATATATCTGACTGTGCTCAGCTCACACAGCTTATTATTGTGGGGGAGACTGGGGAGCACTGCAGTGCCAGTTATAGGTTATAGCAGGAGCCAGGAGTACAAGACAGTCACATACCATATCTGTGTGCACTGCTCAGCCCAGTGTGCTGCATCATCTATGTATATATTATATATCTGACTGTGCTCAGCTCACACAGCTTATTATTGTGGGGGAGACTGGGGAGCACTGCAGTGCCAGTTATAGGTTATAGCAGGAGCCAGGAGTACATATTATATTAAAATTAAACAGTGCACACTTTTGCTGCAGGAGTGCCACTGCCAGTGTGACTGACCAGTGACCTGACCACACTGACCACCAGTATAGTTAGTAGTATACTATATTGTGATTGCCTGAAAAAGTTAAACACTCGTCGTGTGACTTCACTTGTGTGGTGTTTTTTTTTTTATTCTATAAAAAACTCATTCTGCTGACAGACAGTGTCCAGCAGGTCCGTCATTATATAATATATATACCTGTCCGGCTGCAGTAGTGATATATATATATTTTTTATATCATTATTTATCATCCAGTCGCAGCAGACACAGTACGGTAGTTCACGGCTGTAGCTACCTCTGTGTCGGCACTCGGCAGTCCGTCCATAATTGTATACCACCTAACCGTGGTTTTTTTTTCTTTCTTCTTTATACATACATACTACGACATCTCTTTATCAACCAGTCTATATTAGCAGCAGACACAGTACAGTACGGTAGTTCACGGCTGTGGCTACCTCTGTGTCGGCACTCGGCAGTCCGTCCATAATTGTATACCACCTAACCGTGGTTTTTTTTTTCTTTCTTCTTTATACATACATACTACAACATCTCTTTATCAACCAGTCTATATTAGCAGCAGACACAGTACAGTACGGTAGTTCACGGCTGTGGCTACCTCTGTGTCGGCACTCGGCAGTCCGTAATTGTATACCACCTAACCGTGGTTTTTTTTTCTTTCTTCTTTATACGTACATACTACGACATCTCTTTATCAACCAGTCTATATTAGCAGCAGACACAGTACAGTACGGTAGTTCACGGCTGTGGCTACCTCTGTGTCGGCACTCGGCAGTCCGTCCATAATTGTATACTAGTATCCATCCATCTCCATTGTTTACCTGAGGTGCCTTTTAGTTGTGCCTATTAAAATATGGAGAACAAAAATGTTGAGGTTCCAAAATTAGGGAAAGATCAAGATCCACTTCCACCTCGTGCTGAAGCTGCTGCCACTAGTCATGGCCGAGACGATGAAATGCCAGCAACGTCGTCTGCCAAGGCCGATGCTCAATGTCATAGTACAGAGCATGTCAAATCCAAAACACCAAATATCAGTAAAAAAAGGACTCCAAAACCTAAAATAAAATTGTCGGAGGAGAAGCGTAAACTTGCCAATATGCCATTTACCACACGGAGTGGCAAGGAACGGCTGAGGCCCTGGCCTATGTTCATGGCTAGTGGTTCAGCTTCACATGAGGATGGAAGCACTCAGCCTCTCGCTAGAAAACTGAAAAGACTCAAGCTGGCAAAAGCACCGCAAAGAACTGTGCGTTCTTCGAAATCCCAAATCCACAAGGAGAGTCCAATTGTGTCGGTTGCGATGCCTGACCTTCCCAACACTGGACGTGAAGAGCATGCGCCTTCCACCATTTGCACGCCCCCTGCAAGTGCTGGAAGGAGCACCCGCAGTCCAGTTCCTGATAGTCAGATTGAAGATGTCAGTGTTGAAGTACACCAGGATGAGGAGGATATGGGTGTTGCTGGCGCTGGGGAGGAAATTGACCAGGAGGATTCTGATGGTGAAATGGTTTGTTTAAGTCAGGCACCCGGGGAGACACCTGTTGTCCGTGGGAGGAATATGGCCGTTGACATGCCTGGTGAAAATACCAAAAAAATCAGCTCTTCGGTGTGGAACTATTTCAACAGAAATGCGGACAACAGGTGTCAAGCCGTGTGTTCCCTTTGTCAAGCTGTAATAAGTAGGGGTAAGGACGTTAACCACCTCGGAACATCCTCCCTTATACGTCACCTGCAGCGCATTCATAATAAGTCAGTGACAAGTTCAAAAACTTTGGGTGACAGCGGAAGCAGTCCACTGACCAGTAAATCCCTTCCTCTTGTAACCAAGCTCACGCAAACCACCCCACCAACTCCCTCAGTGTCAATTTCCTCCTTCCCCAGGAATGCCAATAGTCCTGCAGGCCATGTCACTGGCAATTCTGACGAGTCCTCTCCTGCCTGGGATTCCTCCGATGCATCCTTGCGTGTAACGCCTACTGCTGCTGGCGCTGCTGTTGTTGCTGCTGGGAGTCGATGGTCATCCCAGAGGGGAAGTCGTAAGCCCACTTGTACTACTTCCAGTAAGCAATTGACTGTTCAACAGTCCTTTGCGAGGAAGATGAAATATCACAGCAGTCATCCTGCTGCAAAGCGGATAACTGAGGCCTTGACAACTATGTTGGTGTTAGACGTGCGTCCGGTATCCGCCGTTAGTTCACAGGGAACTAGACAATTTATTGAGGCAGTGTGCCCCCGTTACCAAATACCATCTAGGTTCCACTTCTCTAGGCAGGCGATACCGAAAATGTACACGGACCTCAGAAAAAGACTCACCAGTGTCCTAAAAAATGCAGCTGGACCCAATGTCCACTTAACCACGGACATGTGGACAAGTGGAGCAGGGCAGGGTCAGGACTATATGACTGTGACAGCCCACTGGGTAGATGTATGGACTCCCGCCGCAAGAACAGCAGCGGCGGCACCAGTAGCAGCATCTCGCAAACGCCAACTCTTTCCTAGGCAGGCTACGCTTTGTATCACCGCTTTCCAGAATACGCACACAGCTGAAAACCTCTTACGGCAACTGAGGAAGATCATCGCGGAATGGCTTACCCCAATTGGACTCTCCTGTGGATTTGTGGCATCGGACAACGCCAGCAATATTGTGTGTGCATTAAATATGGGCAAATTCCAGCACGTCCCATGTTTTGCACATACCTTGAATTTGGTGGTGCAGAATTATTTAAAAAACGACAGGGGCGTGCAAGAGATGCTGTCGGTGGCCAGAAGAATTGCGGGACACTTTCGGCGTACAGGCACCACGTACAGAAGACTGGAGCACCACCAAAAACTACTGAACCTGCCCTGCCATCATCTGAAGCAAGAAGTGGTAACGAGGTGGAATTCAACCCTCTATATGCTTCAGAGGTTGGAGGAGCAGCAAAAGGCCATTCAAGCCTATACAATTGAGCACGATATAGGAGGTGGAATGCACCTGTCTCAAGCGCAGTGGAGAATGATTTCAACGTTGTGCAAGGTTCTGATGCCCTTTGAACTTGCCACACGTGAAGTCAGTTCAGACACTGCCAGCCTGAGTCAGGTCATTCCCCTCATCAGGCTTTTGCAGAAGAAGCTGGAGACATTGAAGGAGGAGCTAACACGGAGCGATTCCGCTAGGCATGTGGGACTTGTGGATGGAGCCCTTAATTCGCTTAACAAGGATTCACGGGTGGTCAATCTGTTGAAATCAGAGCACTACATTTTGGCCACCGTGCTCGATCCTAGATTTAAAGCCTACCTTGGATCTCTCTTTCCGGCAGACACAAGTCTGCTGGGGTTCAAAGAACTGCTTGTGAGAAAATTGTCAAGTCAAGCGGAACGCGACCTGTCAACATCTCCTCCTTCACATTCTCCCGCAACTGGGGGTGCGAGGAAAAGGCTCAGAATTCCGAGCCCACCCGCTGGCGGTGATGCAGGGCAGTCTGGAGCGACTGCTGATGCTGACATCTGGTCCGGACTGAAGGACCTGACAACGATTACGGATACGGACATGTCGTCTACTGGCACTGCATATGATTCTCTCCCCATTGAAAGAATGGTGGAGGATTATATGAGTGACCGCATCCAAGTAGGCACGTCACACAGTCCGTACTTATACTGGCAGGAAAAAGAGGCAATTTGGAGGCCCTTGCACAAACTGGCTTTATTCTACCTAAGTTGCCCTCCCACAAGTGTGTACTCCGAAAGAGTGTTTAGTGCCGCCGCTCACCTTGTCAGCAATCGGCGTACGAGGTTACATCCAGAAAATGTGGAGAAGATGATGTTCATTAAAATGAATTATAATCAATTCCTCCGCGGAGACATTGACCAGCAGCAATTGCCTCCACAAAGTACACAGGGAGCTGAGATGGTGGATTCCAGTGGGGACGAATTGATAATCTGTGAGGAGGGGGATGTACACGGTGATATATCGGAGGATGATGATGAGGTGGACATCTTGCCTCTGTAGAGCCAGTTTGTGCAAGGAGAGATTAATTGCTTCTTTTTTGGTGGGGGTCCAAACCATCCCGTCATTTCAGTCACAGTCGTGTGGCAGACCCTGTCACTGAAATGATGGGTTGGTTAAAGTGTGCATGTCCTGTTTATACAACATAAGGGTGGGTGGGAGGGCCCAAGGACAATTCCATCTTGCACCTCTTTTTTCTTTTATTTTTCTTTGCGTCATGTGCTGTTTGGGGAGGGTTTTTTGGAAGGGACATCCTGCGTGACACTGCAGTGCCACTCCTAAATGGGCCCGGTGTTTGTGTCGGCCACTAGGGTCGCTAATCTTACTCACACAGCTACCTCATTGCGCCTCTTTTTTTCTTTGCGTCATGTGCTGATTGGGGAGGGTTTTTTGGAAGGGACATCCTGCGTGACACTGCAGTGCCACTCCTAAATGGGCCCGGTGTTTGTGTCGGCCACTAGGGTCGCTAATCTTACTCACACAGCTACCTCATTGCGCCTCTTTTTTTCTTTGCGTCATGTGCTGATTGGGGAGGGTTTTTTGGAAGGGACATCCTGCGTGACACTGCAGTGCCACTCCTAAATGGGCCCGGTGTTTGTGTCGGCCACTAGGGTCGCTAATCTTACTCACACAGCTACCTCATTGCGCCTCTTTTTTTCTTTGCGTCATGTGCTGATTGGGGAGGGTTTTTTGGAAGGGACATCCTGCGTGACACTGCAGTGCCACTCCTAAATGGGCCCGGTGTTTGTGTCGGCCACTAGGGTCGCTTATCTTACTCACACAGTCAGCTACCTCATTGCGCCTCTTTTTTTCTTTGCGTCATGTGCTGTTTGGGGAGGGTTTTTTGGAAGGGACATCCTGCTTGACACTGCAGTGCCACTCCTAGATGGGCCAGGTGTTTGTGTCGGCCACTAGGGTCGCTTAGCTTAGTCATCCAGCGACCTCGGTGCAAATTTTAGGACTAAAAATAATATTGTGAGGTGTGAGGTATTCAGAATAGACTGAAAATGAGTGGAAATTATGGTTTTTGAGGTTAATAATAATATGGGATCAAAATGACCCCCAAATTCTATGATTTAAGCTGTTTTTTAGGGTTTTTTGAAAAAAACACCCGAATCCAAAACACACCCGAATCCGACAAAAAAAATTCGGTGAGGTTTTGCCAAAACGCGGTCGAACCCAAAACACGGCCGCGGAACCGAACCCAAAACCAAAACCCGAAAAATTTCAGGCGCTCATCTCTAATTATAACTCCCTTCTTCCGAAGGAGTATCATCATTTCGGCCATTACCTTGGTAAATATCCTTGGTGCCGTGGACAGGCCAAACGGCAACGTCTGGAATTGGTAATGACAGTCCTGTACCACAAACCTGAGGTACTCCTGGTGAGATGGGTAAATGGGGACATGCTAGTAAGCATCCTTGATGTCCAGCGACACCATAAAATCCCCCTCTTCCAGGCTTGCAATAACCGCTCTGAGCGATTCCATTTTGAACTTGAATTTCTTTATATAAGTGTTCAAGGATTTTAAATTCAGAATGGGTCTCACCGAACCGTCCGGTTTCGGTACCACAAACATTGTGGAATAGTAACCCCTTCCCTGTTGAAGGAGGGGGACCCTGATTATCACCTGCTGGAGGTACAGCTTGTGAATTGCCTCCAGTACTACCTCCCTTTCCCTGGGGGAAGCTGGCAAGGCTGATTTGAGGTAACGGCGGGGGGGAGTCGCCTCAAACTCCAGCTTGTATCCCTGAGATACAATTTGTACAGCCCAGAGATCCACCTGTGAGCGAACCCACTGGTTGCTGAAGTTTCGGAGACGCGCCCCCACCGCACCTGGCTCCGCCTGTGGAGCCCCAACGTCATGCGGTGGACTTAGTGGAAGCAGGGGAGGATTTTTGTTCCTGGGAACTGGCTGCCTGGTGCAGCTTCTTTCCTCTACCCCTGCATCTGGCCAGAAAGGATGCGCCTCTGACCCGCTTGCCTTTCTGAGGCCGAAAGGACTGCATTTGATAATACGGTGCTTTCTTAGGCTGTGAGGAAACCTGAGGTAAAAAAGTCGACTTTCCAGCTGTTGCTGTGGATACTAGGTCCGAGAGACCGTCCCCAAACAATTCCTCACCCTTATAAGGCAAAACCTCCATGTGTTTTTTAGAATCAGCATCACCTGTCCACTGCCGAGTCCATAATACTCTCCTGGCAGAAATGGACATTGCATTAATTCTAGATGCCAGCAGGCAAATGTCCCTCTGGGCATCCCGCATATATAAGACGACGTCTTTTATATGTTCTAGAGTTAGCAAAATATTATCCCTGTCGAGGGAATCAATGTTGTCTGACAGAGTATCAGTCCATGCTGCTGCAGCACTACACATCCAGGCTGAAGCAATAGCAGGTCTCAGTAGAGTACCAGAGTGTGTATACACAGACTTCAGGATAGCTTCCTGCTTTCTATCCGCAGGCTCCTTTAGGGCGGCCGTATCCTGAGACGGCAGAGCCACCCTTTTAGATAAGCGTGTGAGCGCCTTGTCCACCCTAGGGGATGTTTCCCAACGTAACCTGTCCGTTGGCGGGAAAGGGTACGCCATCCGTAACCTCTTAGAAATCACTAGTTTCTTATCAGGGGAACTCCACGCTTCTTCACACAAATCATTTAATTCATCAGATGGGGGAAAAGTCACTGGCTGCTTTTTCTCCCCAAACATATAAACCCTCTTGGTAGTAACCGGGTTAACATCAGAAATGTGCAATACATCTTTCATTGCAGTAATCATGCATCGGATGGCCTTTTTAGACTGTACATTTGTATCATCATCGTCTACACTGGAGTCAGACTCCGTGTCGACATCTGTGTCCACCATCTGAGCCAGAGGGCGTTTATGAGCCCCTGACGGCTTCTGAGTCGCCTGGGCAGGCGCGGGCTGAGACCCCGGCTGTCCCAAGGCTGCTGCGTCATCGAACCTTTTATGTAAGGAGTTGACACTGTCGGTTAAGACCTTCCACATATCCATCCAATCAGGTGTCGGCCCCGACACCACACTTATCTGCCCTTGCTCCGCCTCCACGTAACCCTCCTCATCAAACATGTCGACACAGCCGTACCGACACACCGCACACACACAGGGAATGCTCAGACTGAGGACAGGACCCCACAAAGTTCTTTGGGGAGACAGAGAGAGAGTATGCCAGCACACACCACAGCACTATATAACAGGGATTTACACTTATAATAAGTGATTTACCCAATAGCTGCTAATTTATCTTATTTGCGCCTAAATTTATGTGCCCCCCCCCCCTCTTTTTTACCCTTCTTGTACCTGGATACTGCAGGGGAGAGCCTGGGGAGCTGCTTCCAGCTGAGCTGTGATGGGGAAATGGCGCTGGTGTGCTGAGGAAGAAGGCCCCGCCCCCCTCAGCGGCGGGCTTCTGTCCTGCGTTTTGTGTAACTTAATGGCGGGGGTTTTTACACATATACAGTGCCAGACTGTATATGTGTCTTTTTAGTGCCAAAAGGTATTATAATTGCTGCCCAGGGCGCCCCCCCCCCCCCCCCAGCGCCCTGCACCCTACAGTGACCGGAGTGTGTAAGTGTGCTGGGAGCAATGGCGCACAGCTGCGGTGCGCTACCTTAATGAAGACAGGAGTCTTCAGCCGCCGATTTCATCGTTCATCTTCTGTCTTCTGGCTCTGCAAGGGGGACGGCGGCGCAGCTCCGGGAACGGACGAACGAGGTCAGGCCCTGTGTTCGAACCCTCTGGAGCTAATGGTGTCCAGTAGCCTAAGAAGCACAAGCTAGCTGCAAGCAGGTAGGTTTGCTTCTCTCCCCTCAGTCCCACGTAGCAGTGAGTCTGTTGCCAGCAGAAGCTCACTGAAAATAAAAAACCTAACAAATACTTTCTTTTCTAGCAAGCTCAGGAGAGCCCACTAGGAGCACCCAGCTCTGGCCGGGCACAGATTCTAACTGGAGGAGGGGCATAAAGGGAGGAGCCAGTGCACACCAGATAGTACCTAATCTTTCTTTTAGAGTGCCCAGTCTCCTGCGGAGCCCGTCTATTCCCATGGTCCTTACGGAGTTCCCAGCATCCACTAGGACGTCAGAGAAAACACTATGCTGAAAACCCAAGTTTCAGAACAAATAATGACTCGTAATATTTTGTAAACAAACATTTAGGCATTTATCGATACTTGAATGAGGAGTTTGAGCACAAAAGAACTTTATTCCACTGTATAGGCCTATATAAACATATTGAACGTAAAATTTTGAGATGAAAACTACTAATAACGGAGCAGAATAACCGTATGAGGTGAACAAACACCTGAGATTCTGACATATCAGCACTTTAACAAAATTATTTCCTATGAAACGTATTTTAGGCTTAGCAGCTCTTTAAAGTAATAGACAAATCCTTGTTGTACCGTTATTGGGGAAAAGCATCCGAGAAAACAAATTACATCAGAAAATCACAGAATTATTCCATAAAGCATACATCAGTGAATGAAAATACTTCACAATAAAAGGTTGCCAGGATCATCAACATTTAAATGTACAAAATGTTATTATTATTACTTTAATCTATACTATCACCTGTGGTTTACATCACAGGTCTAAAACATAAGCATTACCTTTGAAGGCCTCGTATTAAAGATGGCGGCTTAGTCTCATCAAATCCAAGTGTATTCAAGAGAAATTCAACAGTAGATGGATTGGAGAACGCCAAGGATTGCCTCAAGACCTTTTCATAAGTGTCACTGTGGCACAAGAGAGCAACACTTTGCCTTGGAGGAAGTGAACATTTATGTATTTATTATTTGTTACAGTTATCGCAATTCTCTACAAATTATTTTGAGGACTTGCTTGCATTAGGATTTATTTACACATTTGTCAATTTACTGTCCATGAATCTTCAGATGTTGCCGTTAGGGTTAATTGATCTTTATGGGCTCTACTCCTATTAGATGATATCATATCATAATATTTACAATACAAAATTAAATTCGTGTACTCCAGTGTACAGGCAGGTACAATGATCACACTGATAAATGATCACATGTTAAACACCTGGCATGTTGTAGATCCACCACCGTAGTACCAGTAAAACCTTACTGCTGTTCTAGAACACAAATTAAGTGCTGTATTTTCATACAGATGGAGCCTCGCTCATCTATGCTGTCTATGGCGTTAGTCTCAATCACGGAGTCATAGCATGCCTGGACGCAAGGCGGCGTGCCTAGTCATAGGGACGATCATAGAGCTTGTCATGGCGTTAGGCGTTACCAGTGAGTGTAATACCTGCGATCATCCACCAGATGTCACTTTTTAAAATCACCATTGTGCATCCATTGAAATACAGTACACTATAGCGCAAGAACTACTTTACTGTACGCTGTATTGGCAATGCTGTACGAACATATCATTATGCTATTTAAAATGCGCTGCGGCAATGAGGTCCCGTAGACAAACCAATAAATAAAAATAGTGTATACAGTAGTGTCTGGTTACCTCCAATTGTCCAACCAGCTAGACAGAAAATACTGTACAGAGACGTTAAGCAGAGTGTTTTGGCATCCAGGAACTTAGGGAGGAGCTTTTATCTCTCCCAATTATACAAAGATAACACTTGCCGCTGTAGCCTTTAGAGCAGAGTACATTACAAGCTGTTCGTGCTACTTAGTACTCAAATAGAAAATACTGTATGAAGACAAACTAATTCAGACCCACCATGGGTTCTGACGCTTGCCGTTATCCCTGTGGGGGTCACAGAAACTTGGGGTCGGTATCCTCTGGTAGCTATTCGTATCCCCTTCCATACCAACCCGGTTCTGAGCAGATTGGACACCCAGAACCGGAGATATTAAGCTTTAAACCCATTTTTATTTAATAGCTCACATAATCCTAACGTCAATGGATCATTGCTTTAACACGTTCGTTTGCGTCTGTATACACTTTTTATTGGTTTCTTTTTTTTGGGTCCCGACGGAGAATTAATATTTTCAACAGCATCTCTGAACTCCTATGGTTAACCCCCACCTCCCCCCTCACCTGAGAGACTGATCTTTTCAAACAAAGAGGCCAGCATACAGTCAATAAATTGCCAACACAGTATGTAAATGAACGGCTGATACTACAGTCGCTTTGGTTGGGGGAAAGGACTAGAGGGGGCCAGAGCGAATGTACATTAAACAGTACAGAGGGTTCGTTATGGAAACAGGTCTTTTCCGGTGTGCATAATTCAATTGGGATGCAAGATTCTTAAATATATAAATGTTATACAAAAAAAAAAAAAAAAAAAAAAAGGGAGGATTTTAAATTACCTACCAGTAAATCCTTTTCTTGTAGTCCATAAGGGATACTGGGAACACTGATTACGATGGGGTATATAGAAGGGGGTCGAAAGGAGGCGGTGGACTTTAAATTTCTTCAACAGGGTGTGCCGGCTCCTCCTTTCAGCTCAGTCTAGGAAAACTGTGCCTGAAGGAGAAGGACATACTTGAGAGGAGGAAACATGACAAGACACGAGTGGTGAGTGTAACAAACCAGCACACAGCAATAACAAAACTAGCAACCGCTTGTGAGACCAGAAAACAGCAACAGCTGAAATTAACAACTTCACACAACAATAACTTGCAGGAAAGGTGAAGCAGAGGCAGGCGCCAAGTATCCCTTATGGACTACGAGAAAAGGATTTACCGGTAGTTAATTAAAAACCTCTTTTCTCTATCATCCATAAGGGATACAGTGAACACCGATTATGATGGGGACGTCCCAAAGCTCCCAGAACGGGTGTGAACCGTATGTCTAAACTGGACATCCTCCAAGGCCAGGGTATCAAACATGTATAACTTGACAAACGTGTTTGTTCCCGACCAGGTAGCGGCCCGGCATAGTTGCAAAGCCGAAACACCACAGGCAGCCGCCCAGGAAGAACCCACAGACCTGGTAGAGTGGTCTTTGACAGACCTAGGAATAGGCAAGGTCGACGAAGCACAGGCCTGTTGAATAGTAAACCTAATCCAACGTGCGATTGATTGCTTGATACCAGGAAGACCTTTCTTGCGAGCGTCAGAGGACAAACAAGGAATCCGATTTTCGGACAGTCTCAGTCCTCTTGACTTAAATCCTCAAGGCTCGCATCACATCCACGGACTCGGGAAGAGAGGCAGTGGCTGAAGCCGCCGAAACCACAATAGGCCGATTCAGGTGGAACGCAGAGACCACCTTCGGTAGAAACTGCTGACAAGTCCTGAGCTCTGTTCTGTCCGCATGAAAGACCAGGTAAGGACTCCTAAAGTACAAAGCCCCCAGTTCTGAAACTCGCCTAGCCGAAGCCAAGTCCAAGAGCCTCACAGTCTTCCACGTGAGGAATTTGTCTTCCACCGACAGAGGCTCAAACCAAGAAGACTGTAGGAATTTCAGGACCATGTTGAGATCCCAAGGAGCCGTGGGCGGCACAAAGAGAGGTTGAATATGCAGGACACCCTGCAGGAACGTCTGTACCTCAGGCAGAGCAGCCAATTTCTTCTGGAAGAAGATGGACAAGGCAGAGATCTGAACCTTTACAGAGCCCCACCGTAGGTTCATATCCATGCCATCTTGTAGGAAGCGCAAAAAGCGTCCAAGATTGAATTTCGCAGCTGGACACAATCGGCCTTCACACCAGGAGACGTATCGTTTCCAGATATGGGTGCTATGCTTCGACGTGACAAGCTTCCTGGCCTGGACCATGGTGGTTATGACCTTATTCGGAATACCCATCCTAGCTAGAATGTTCCGCTCAACCGCCATGCCGTTCAACGAAACTGCCGTTAGTCCAGGTAGATGAACGGCCATTGTTGAAGAAGAAGTTCCTCCTGTAGTGGGAGAGTCCAGGGTTCTTCTACTGCCATGGCCAGAAGATGTGGGTATTAGACTCTTCAAGGTCAGTCTGGGACAATGAGAATTGCCTGTAACCCCTCTCTTCGGATTCTTTTTAGGATCCGGGAGAGTAAGAGAATCGGAGAGAACAGGTACACTAGCTGGTAATCCCACTGTGCAGTCAGTGCGTCCACCGCCGCTGTTAGAGGGTCCCTCGTCCTGGAACAATAGCATGGAACCTTCTTGTTGAGCCCAGAGGCCATCAGATCGATCAGTGGACGTCCCCACAGACCTGATCATCTGGAACACCTGTGGATGCAGACCCCATTCTCCTGGGTGGAGGTCAGGGCGGCTTAGGAAGTCCGCCTCCCAATAGTCCACTCCTGGAATGAAAATGGCTGACACTGCCCTTGCATTCCGTTCGACCCAAAGGAGAATCTTGGATACAGATATATAATTTTAATATCAAAGCCTGGACTTAGCCTGGATGAAATACAGTAGGCAAAGGACTGCGATCTCCTCCTAACATCTTATTCTCTCACCTACAGGTATTCAAAACAATTATTACAACTCTCAGCAGCTGCACAGTGATCTAGGATACTATACTCTGCAGTGTCTGTTTGCATAGGTATTCAAAACAATTATTACAACTCAGCAGCTGCACAGTGATCTAGGATACTATACTCTGCAGTGTCTGTTTGCATAGGTATTCAAAACAATTATTACAACTCTCAGCAGCTGCACAGTGATCTAGGATACTATACTCTGCAGTGTCTGTTTGCATAGGTAATCTGGAGTTATTGTTTTGTGCAGAATTTAGCCTGTTTAATTGTTAGATATTTGGGGAATTTGGGATGTCCTCCTCCCATATCATTATTTGTTTGTTTTAGCTTTATTGCCCACCAGTGGGTGTTGGGCAATGGGTGGGGTTTTAATCATAGAAACATAGAATTTGTCGGCAGATAATAACCACTTGGCCCATCTAGTCTGCCCCTTTTTTTTTTTTTTGTTTTAATCTCTAACCTTAATTGATCCTTATTTCTTTGTAAGGATATCCTTATGTCTATCCCATGCATGTTTAAAGTTCTCTACTGTCTTAGCCTCTACCACCTCCGATGGGAGGCTATTCCACTTGTGAACCTATACCTTACACATGTTAATGTTAGTTCATATTAAAGTATACTTGTCTGATTAAGCCTGGCTGATTGATCCAGGGTGTAGGACTCTAAGGGAGGAGGCTCAAAGGGAGCAGATATATAATTTTAATATCAAAGCCTGGACTTCAACTGGACGAAAAACTGAAAGAAAACCTCAAACAACAACAGATGAACCTCTTATCAATATCAACTGCATATGCAAATTTATCACCCTCCAACTTTCACTCTGTGAACACTATGCAACCCATTTGCAGAAAAGAACATTAGTAAGATCTGGTTTCCATCCATAATCAGGATTACAAAGATCTTCTTTGGGACAATTGTGAGTTCATCTTCTCATCTACAAACACTTGAAAAATCTAACAGAATTACCATTGCTTCTTAACCCTCTCACAATCCTTTCATTTCTTACAGCCCAAATACATTTCTGCACCCACTTTATCTACGCTTTTGACTCATTCCATACTAACTCTACACCCATTGAGACTACACTGCTTTTCTCACCTGCATTTCTGCAATTCTTCTGCTCTGATTCCCTTACAGTCTCCACTCTTACTTCCACTCAACCTATTTACCTACTTAACACTATGTCAAAGCTTTCTTATACTCCCCACATCACTCAGTGTCTACCTAATAATGTATCTTTATCCTTCCCCCCTAGTCTCCTACACCTCCTCCTCTGTCTCCCCTCCATCCCTCTGTTTCCTTCCCCCTCCTTTCCTGTTACCCCACATTCATTTACCACTGCCCCATGGTCCTGCTACCCCACAACTCAGCCCTGCTCCCTCTCTCCCTTCCCTGTCACCTCCCCATATCCCCATCCACATCACACTGAGCTCCCTCCCTGCCCACCTCCTGCAGTTTCCCCTCCTAGCTCAGGCACCCGTACCATCACTACTCTCTCATCATCCCTGCCCTCAAAGTTAATCTCACCTCATCGCTACAGCAACCCTGATAATCTCATTCACATCTCTCCCACAAACTCATACCCCCTATCCTGTGCCCTCTGGAATGCCAGATCTGTTTGTAACAAACTGGTCCCCACTCATGACCTTTTCATTTCCAACTCCCTACACCTACTAGCCATTACTGAAACTTGGATTACGCCCTCCGACACTACTTCTCCTGCTGCTCTCTCTGCTGGGGGCCTCACATTCTCTCACACACCCCGACCTGGCGGTCGCCATGGGGGGGTGTTGTGGTCCTTTTACCTTCTAGTTACTCCTACCAACTCATACCACCAGAACCATCCCTTACATTCTCAACATTTGAGGTGCATGCCATACGCCTCTTCCAACCAGTCCATCTTAGAGTAGCTGTCATTTACCACCCCCCTGGCACTGCTCCAAATTCATTGACAACTTTGCTTCCTCACTTCCTCTCTTCTGACATTCCCTCCATTATCCTAGGCGATTTCAACATCCCTATTGACATCCCCACACAATCCCCTGCCTCTAAACTCCTTAACCTCACCTCTTCACTTGGTCTCTCCCAGTGGACCTCCTCACCCTCCCATGTGAATGGGAGCTCACTGGATCTGGTCTTCACTCACCGCTGTGATATTTCTGATTTTTCCAACTCCCCATTTCCCCTCTCTGACCACCACCTGCTCTCCTTTAACCTATCTCTCTCGACTTCCCCATCTCTACCTCCTAAGGCTACCATCACTAAGCGTAACATTGAAGCTATTGACACCACATTCCTTTCCTCCCTGTTTGACTCACTTCTCTCTCCTATTCTCTCTCTCTCATGCCCTGAACAAGCCACTTCCACATACAATGCATCCCTTACTTCTGCTCTTGACTCTGTTGCTCCACCAACCACTATTCACCCTCGCAAATTAACACCTCAACCCTGGCACACCAAATGCACCAGATATCTGCAAAAATACTCACGTACTGCTGAGCGACACTGGAGGAAATCACGCTCTAAGGCAGACTTCCTCCATTTCAAACTTATGCTCTCATCCTTCAGTGCTGCCCTCTCTCTTGCTAAACAGTCATACTTCAAGAACCTCATCTCCTCCCAGTCTTCCAACCCCTGGCGCCTCTTTGCCACTCTCAACTCACTCCTCTGTCCACCTCCACCTCGTCTCCCTTCCTCACTCTCTGCTCTTGACTTTGCCACTTACTTCACATCCAAAATTGACTCCATACGTCAGGACATCACATCACACCAGTCCATCAGTAACCAGCTTTCTCCCATCCCTTACCAACCCTCCCCATCCCTCGCACCTACTCTGACATCTTTCTCCCATGCATCTGGAGAGGAAGTCATGGCCCTCATTCGTTCCTGTCCCCTCACCACCTCCCGACTTGACCCTATCCCCTCCCGCCTCCTCCGCTACCTCTCTCCTTCTGCTTGTTCCCAATCTTTCCCACCTTCTCAATCTATCCCTCTCATCAGGCACGGTCCCCTCTGCATTCAAGCATGCACTCATCTCTCCTAGTCTTAAAAAACCTACACTTGATCCAAACACTCTCTCCAACTACCGACCCATCTCTCTCCTCCCTTTTGCCTCCAAACTCCTTGAGCGTATAGTCTACAACCGCCTTACTTCCTTTCTTTCCTCACACTCACTGCTTGACACATTCCAGTCTGGCTTCCGTCCTCTCCACTCCACTGAAACTGCCCTTACAAAAGTATGCAATGACCTCCATGCTGCTAAATCTAAGGGACACTACTCTATACTTATTCTATTTGATCTCTCTGCTGCTTTTGACACTGTGGACCATCCTCTCCTACTGCAAATTCTTCACTCCATTGGTCTACGTGACACTGCCCTCTCTTGGCTGTCCTCCTACCTTTCTGACCGTTCTTTCTCTGTCTCCTCTCATGACTCCACCTCCCCCTCACTTCCACTAACTGTAGGGGTACCCCAAGGTTCTGTCCTTGGTCCTCTAATCTTCTCTCTCTATACGTCCTCACTAGGTAAGCTCATTAGTTCTTTTGGTTTCCAATATCATCTCTACGCTGATGACACCCAAATCTATCTTTCCTCTCCAGACCTCTCCCCTGCTCGCCTCACTCGTATCTTCAAACCGTCTCTCTGCTACCTCTTCCTGGATGTCCCAGCGCTTTCTTAAACTTAACATGTGTAAGACCGAGCTGATCATCTTCCCTCCCTCCCGCATTACCTCACCTCCTACAATCTCATTATCTATTGATGGCACTACTATCTCCTCTAGCCCCCAAGTGCGCTGTCTTGGAGTAATCCTTGACTCCTCCCTCTCCTTCAAACCACACATTCAGCACCTCTCACAAACCTGCAATTTTCATCTAAAAAATATTTCCAGGATCAGACCCTTTCTGACCCAGGATGCTACTAAGACTCTTATCCACTCACTGGTCATCTCCAGACTGGACTACTGTAATCTGCTCCTGACTGGCATTCCTGACAAATACCTCTCTCCACTCCAATCTATCCTCAATGCTGCTGCCCGGCTCATCTTCCTCACCAAACGCACTACATCCACCTCTCCTCTCCTACTAGACCTTCACTGGCTCCCCTTCCCTTTCAGAATCCATTTCAAGCTTCTCACACTCGCTTACAAAGCCCTCACCCACTCCTCTCCCATCTACATCTCTGACCTTATCTCCCTTTACACTCCCACCCGTCCTCTTCGCTCTGCTAATGCACGCCGACTCTCCTGCCTACGGATTACTTCCTCCCACTCCTACCTCCAAGATTTTTCACGTGCTGCACCACTTCTTTGGAATTCCCTACCTCTCCCCCTCAGACTCTCCACCTCTCTACAAAACTTCAAACGGGCTCTCAAGACCCACTTCTTCACCAAACCCAGCCAAATCTCATCCTAACCCTCTGTTCTACGCTCTTTATGTACCCCAACTGTGTCACCCCTGTCTGTCTACCCCTCCCCTTTAGAATGTAAGCTCTCACGAGCAGGGCCCTCTTCCCTCATGTGCTTATCCTTTCTTACTTTAATAATCTTCAACTGCACCAATTCCATCAGTCTTCTGCCACCTGATACTTATTCCAGTGTCATCTGCTGATGTAACTATGTTTATTTACCCTGTACTTGTCCTATACTGTCATCAACTGTAAGTTGTTGTTTTCCTGTTTGATTATTTGTTTATGTACTCTGTAATTGGGCGCTGCGGAACCCTTGTGGCGCCATATAAATAAAGGATAATAATAATAATAATAATAATAATAATAATAATAATACTTCCCGCATGAAAGCCCTGCTCTTTGTTCCTCCCTGTCGACTGACATGCCACCGCATTGTCTAACTGAACTTGAATGGCTTGACCTCGGAGCAGATGAGCTCCCTGCAGCAGAGCATTGTATAACGCTCTGAGTTCCAGTATGTTCATCAGAAGGCAGGGCTCGAGTTCCAACCACCTGCCCTGAAACTGTGCCCCTTGGGTAACAGCGCCCCAGCACCGAAGGCTGGCGTCCGTGGTCACGAGAATCCAATCCTGGATGCCGAAGCTTCTCCCCGCCAAGAGGTTGGAGGGCTGTAACCACCACAGAAGAGATATCCTGGCCTGTGGTGACAGACGAATGACTTGGTGCATCTGCAGATGCGAACCAGACCACTTCTTCAGGAGGTCCAGCTGGAAGGTCCTTGCATGAAACCTGCCAAACGGAATGGCCTAGAAAGAGGCCACCATCTTCCCCAACAGACGGGTGCAAAGATGTATCGAGACCTTGCACGGTTGTAGAACCACTCAAACCAACTCCTAAAGATCCTCCGCATCGTCAGCAGGAAGAAAAACTTTTTGAGCCACCGTGTCCAGGATCATTCTGCGGAACTGGAGGCGTTTGGTTGGCTCCAGGTGGGATTTCTAAAAGTTCAGAATCCAACCGTGGCGTGACCACAGGGATGTCGTGCGGCAGATGCTGTCCAGCAGGATTTCTTTTGACCTTGCTTTTATAAGCAGATCGTCCAGGTATGGTACAATGTACAACCCCTGAATCCTGAGTTGTAACATCATCTCCACCATTACCTTGGTGAAAACCCTTGGGGCTGTGGATAAGCCGAAGGGTAGCGTCTGGAACGGGTAGTGTTCCTCCATCAGAGCAAACCTGAGGTACACCTTATAAGGCGGCCATATTGAAGGGAAGGAGTCTTTTGTCCAGAGAGACCAAGAAATCCTCCCTTCTCCAGACCCAAGACTACATTTTGAACCGGAAAACCTTCAGATATGGGTTTAACGATTTGAGGTCTCACTGAACCATCTGGCTTTGGTACCATAAAAAGGCAGGAATAGTATACTTTGCCCCATTGCTGAAGTAGTACAGGAACAATGACCTGGGTCTGGACTAACTTTTGAATGGCTTTCCGCACATGGTTTCTGAAGCCAGTAAATCAGATTTGAAAAACCTTTGCGGTGGCAAACTATCGAACTCCTGTTTGTAGCCCTGGGAGATCAGGTCTTTTACCCAGGCATCCTGGCAGGAGCTATTTAAAATGGCGCTGAAGAATCTCAGATGAGCTCCCACTCTGAGATCCCCCTGGAGCAGAGGGACACAGTCCTGCTAAGGGTTTTGAGGAGCCAGAGCCGACGCTCTGGTCACGAGATCCTGTGGTAGCTGGATTGCGAGACTTACCACTGGATTCTTGTGCTGCATTTGAGGCACCACTGGCTTTACCCTTAAAAGCGCACTGTCCAAAAGGACTGCAGAGAAGGTCCAGTGTAAGAGCACCTAGCTGGCGGAGCAGCAGAGGGGAGTAATGTGAACTTTCCAGCGGTTAGACTCCGCCACCCACTGGCGTAACCACAACGCTCTGCGTGCAGATACCGCCATGGTAGAGATACGTGCATTAATAGGCAGACTCCAGAATATGCTGAACCAGCAGTACTAAGTCGGCCAGGGACTTATCCCCTACGAGGCCCTCCTGAATGTTACCAGCCCAAGTGTTGCCAGCCGCTGGTCCCGCTCTGATGAAGCTCCGCCCCCTGTAATGGCGCCGAACCTAAACATTTATACTGGCATAGTGTAAAAATGAAAGTACTGGTACCCCATTCCACTATTGCTGGCCAGTCTGCGCAGGGGGGTTATGGGATCACCCCAAGGGCAGTCAGTATGCCAGCCCCGCAATCGCACCGCACAATGAACCAGGCGGGGCCCCGGTTATCACTCACCACTCTGATGACCAGTCCTGTCAGCGGGATCCGACTCAGCACCTCTAGGAGGCCGGTGTCTGTTCCCTCCCAGTGTCCCTCGGTGCAGGTAAGCTGTTGGCCAACAGCTTATCTGAAAATAGCAAACAGAAAATAAACTGAAGAAAATCTCTCTGGAGCTCCCGAGTGTGCATCCTCTCCTGAGGGCACATTTTTCTAAACTGAGCTGTGAGAGGGCATATAGGGGACGAACCAGCACACCCTGGAAGAAATTTAAAGTGCACTGGCTCCTTTGGACCCCATGTATACCCCATCGTACTAGATTCCCCAATATCCCTTATGGATGCTAGAGAATTATCATTCCACCTCTTAAGAGGTGGCAATTCAAAAGATTTGAATCCGTATTTATTTTATTGGTTACTATATAGGACTTGAATATATAGATCTGTTTTATTTCATATTAAATAGTTGTTACAATTAGTGAAGTGACATATGGACTTTCCAGTGTTAGTATTCACGGAATACAACCAGCTCAAAAGTTTATGATGCTCTTACCTTTGGTATTCTGGCATATCCTCAGAGTTTATAACTCCCAGCTTAACATAAGACAAGTGTGTTGGAAGTGAAGATTTATGCAATGACAGAGTGATCTTTTCATGGTAACGGTCAATGTCCTTTACGGCAGCTAGAATTTCATATAAAATTAATCACCAACAGCTACTATATCTTTTTACAACAAACAGCCTAAACATGAGACTGGCAATTGTTATATACAGTATTTAAGAATAAGAAAAAAAATAAGATTTTACTCACCGGTAAATCTATTTCTCGTAGTCCGTAGTGGATGCTGGGAACTCCGTAAGGACCATGGGGAATAGCGGCTCCGCAGGAGACTGGGCACAGCTAAGAAAGATTTAGGACTACCTGGTGTGCACTGGCTCCTCCCACTATGACCCTCCTCCAGACTTCAGTAAGGATACTGTGCCCGGAAGAGCTGACACAATAAGGAAGGATTTTGAATCCCGGGTAAGACTCATACCAGCCACACCGTATAACTCGTGATAATATACCCAGTTAACAGTATGAACACAACAGAGCCTCTCAAAAGATGGCTCAACAATAACCCTTGTAGTTAACAATAACTATATACAAGTATTGCAGACAGTCCGCACTTGGGACGGGCGCCCAGCATCCACTACGGACTACGAGAAATAGATTTACCGGTGAGTAAAATCTTATTTTCTCTGACGTCCTAGTGGATGCTGGGGACTCCGTAAGGACCATGGGGATTATACCAAAGCTCCCAAACGGGCGGGAGAGTGCGGATGACTCTGCAGCACCGAATGAGAGAACTCAAGGTCCTCCTCAGCCAGGGTATCAAATTTGTAGAATTTTGCAAACGTGTTTGCCCCTGACCAAGTAGCAGCTCGGCAAAGTTGTAAAGCCGAGACCCCTCGGGCAGCCGCCCAAGAAGAGCCCACTTTCCTCGTGGAATGGGCTTTTACAGATTTAGGCTGCGGCAGGCCAGCCACAGAATGCGCAAGCTGAATTGTGCTACAAATCCAGCGAGCAATAGTCTGCTTTGAAGCAGGAGCACCCATCTTGTTTGGTGCATACAGAATAAATAGCGAGTCAGTCTTCCTGACTCCAGCCGTCCTGGAAACATAAATTTTCAAGGCCCTGACTACGTCCAGTAACTTGGAGTCCTCCAAGTCCCTAGTAGCCGCAGGCACCACGATAGGTTGGTTCAAGTGAAAAGCTGATACCACCTTAGGAAGAAACTGGGGACGAGTCCTCAATTCTGCCCTATCCATATAGAAAATCAAATAGGGGCTTACATGACAAAGCCGCCAATTCTGACACACGCCTTGCCGAAGCCAAGGCCAAAAGCATGACCACTTTCCACGTGAGATATTTTAAATCCACAGTTTTGAGTGGCTCAAACCAATGTGACTTTAGGAAACCCAACACCACGTTGAGGTCCCACGGTGCCACTGGAGGCACAAAAGGAGGCTGTATATGCAGCACTGCCTTGACAAATGTCTGAACTTCAGGCAGTGAAGCCAGTTCTTTTTGGAAGAAAATCGACAGAGCCGAAATCTGGACCTTAATGGAACCCAGTTTTAGGCCCATAGTCACCCCTGACTGTAGGAAGTGCAGAAATCGACCTAGCTGGAATTCCTCCGTTGGGGCCTTCCTGGCCTCACACCACACAACATTTTCGCCATATGCGGTGATAATGTTGTACGGTTGCATCTTTTCTAGCTTTAATAAGCGTAGGAATGACTTCCTCCGGAATACCCTTTTCTTTTAGGATCCGGTGTTCAACCGCCATGCCGTTAAACGCAGCCGCGGTAAGTCTTGGAACAGACAGGGCCCCTGCAGCAGCAGGTCCTTTCTGAGCGGCAGAGGCCATGGGTCCTCTGAGATTAATTCTTGAAGTTCCGGGTACCAAGACCTTCTTGGCCAATCTGGAACAATGAGAATAGTTCTTACTCCTCTTTTCTTTATTATCCTCAGTACCTTGGGTATGAGAGGAAGAGGAGGGAACACATAAACCGACCGGTACACACACGGTGTCACTAGAGCGTCCCCAGCTATCGCCTGAGGGTCTCTTGACCTGGCGCAATATTTTTCTAGCTTTTTGTTTAAGCGGGACGCCATTATGTCCACCTGTGGCTTTTCCCAACGGTTTACAATCAGTTGGAAGACTTCTGGATGAAGTCCCCACTCTCCCGGGTGGAGGTCGTGCCTGCTGAGGAAGTCTGCTTCCCAGTTGTCCACTCCCGGAATGAACACTGCTGACAGTGCTAACACGTGATTTTCCGCCCATCGGAGAATCCTTGTGGCTTCTGCCATCGCTGACCTGCTTCTTGTGCCGCCCTGTCGATTTACCTGGGCAACTGCTGTGATGTTGTCTGACTGGATCAGAACCGGCTGGTTTTGAAGCAGGGGCTTTGCTTGACTTAGGGCATGGTAAATGGCCCTCAGTTCCAGAACATTTATGTGTAGGGAAGTCTCCTGACTTGACCAAAGTCCTTGGAAGTTTCTTACCCGTGTGACTGCACCCCAGCCCCGAAGGCTGGCATCCGTGGTCACCAGGACCCAGTCCTGTATGCCGAATCTGCGGCCCTCTCTGAGATGAGCACTCTGCAGCCACCACAGCAGAGACACCCTGGTCTTTGGAGACAGGGTTATCAACCGATGCATTTGAAGATGCGATCCGGACCATTGGTCCAACAGGTCCCACTGAAAGGTTCTGGCATGGAACCTGCCGAATGGAATCGCTTCGTAGGAAGCTACCATCTTTCCCAGGACTCGCGTGCAATTCTGAAGGAGTATCATCATTTCGGCCATTACCTTGGTAAATACCCTCGGTGCCGTGGACAGGCCGAACGGCAACGTCTGGAATTGGTAATGACAATCCTGTACCACAAATCTGAGGTACTCCTGGTGAGGATGGTAAATGGGGACATGCAGGTAAGCATCCTTGATGTCCAGAGATACCATGTAATCTCCCTCTTCCAGGCTTGCAATAACCGCCCTGAGCGATTCCATCTTGAACTTGAATTTTCTTAAATATGTGTTCAAGGATTTCAAATTTAAAATGGGTCTCACCGAACCGTCCGGTTTCGGTACCACAAACATTGTGGAATAGTAACCCCGTCCTTGTTGAAGTAGGGGCACCTTGACTATCACCTGCTGGGAATACAGCTTGTGAATTGCCTCTAACACAGCCTCCCTTTCTGAAGGAGTCGTTGGTAAGGCAGATTTGAGGAAACGGCAGGGGGGGGGGGGGGGATGTCTCGAATTCCAGCCTGTACCCCTGAGATACCACTTGAAGGATCCAGGGATCTACCTGTGAGCGAGCCCACTGATTGCTGAAGTTTTTGAGACGGCCCCCCACCGTACCTGGTTCCGCCTGCTGAGCCCCAGCGTCATGCGGCGGACTTAGCAGAAGAAGCGGGGGAGGACTTTTGTTCCTGGGAAGTGGCTGTATGCTGCAGCTTTTTTCCCCTACCTCTGCCTCTGGGCAGAAAGGACGCACCTGATAATACGGTGCTCTCTTTGGTTGTGAGGGGACATGTGGCAAAAATGCTGACTTCCCAGCTGTTGCTGTGGACACTAAGTCTGAAAGACCATCCCCGAACAACTCCTCACCCTTATAAGGCAAAACTTCCATGTGCCTTTTAGAATCTGCATCACCTGTCCACTGCCGGGTCCATAACCCTCTCCTGGCACAAATGGACAGTGCACTTATTTTTGATGCCAGCCGGCAAATATCCCTCTGTGCATCTCTTATGTAAAAGACAGCGTCTTTAATATGCTCTACGTTTAGCAATATAGTGTCCCTGTCTAGGGTGTCAATGTTTTCTGACAGGGAGTCTGACCATGCAGCTGCAGCACTGCACATCCATGCTGAGGCAGTAACTGTCCAAGACCGATGTCAACTGTAACATAACCCTTATGTAAGCAACAACTATATACAAGTCTTGCAGAGTTTCCGCACTGGGACGGGCGCCCAGCATCCTCTACGGACTAGGAGAAATAGATTTACCGGTAGGTTTAAAATCTTATTTTCTCTTACGTCCTAGAGGATGCTGGGGACTCCGTAAGGACCATGGGGTTTATACCAAAGCATCCAATCGGGCGAGAGAGTGCGGACGACTCTGCAGCACCGATTTAGCAAACGCTAGGTCCTCATCAGCCATGGTATCAAACTTGTAGAATTTAGCAAAAGTGTTTGACCCCGACCAAGTCGCCGCTTGGCAAAGTTGTAAAGCCGAGACGCCTCGGGCAGCCGCCCCCAAGAAGAGTCCACCTTCCTAGTGGAATGGGCCTTAACCGAATTTGGTACCGGCAATCCAGCCGTAGAGTGAGCCTGCTGAATCGTATTACAGATCCAGCAAGCAATAGTCTGCTTTGAAGCAGGAGCGCCAATCTTATTGGCCGCATACAGGACAAACAGAGCCTCTGTTTTCCTAATTCTAGCCGTCCTGGCTACATAAATTTTTAAGGCTCTGACTACGTCCAGGGATCTGGAATGCTCCAGGTCACCGGTAGCCACAGGCACCACAATAGGTTGATTAAGGAACGACGAAACCACTTTAGGCAAAAATTGCGGACGTGTCCTCAATTCAGCTCGATCCACATGAAAAATCAAGTAGGGGCTCTTGTGTGATAGAGCTGCCAATTCTGACACTCGCCTTGCTGATGCTAAGGCCAACAACATGACCACCTTCCAGGTAAGAAATTTCAACTCAACCTTGTTAAGCGGTTCAAACCAGTGATTTTAGGAACTGCAACACCACGTTCAGGTCCCATGGTGCCACTGGAGGCACAAAAGGGGGCTGGATGTGCAGCACTCCCTTTACAAACGTCTGGACTTCTGGAAGAGAAGCCAATTCCTTCTGAAAGAAAATCGAGAGGGCCGAAATCTGTACCTTAACCGAGCCTAATTTCAGGCCCATATCCACTCCTGTCTGTAGGAAGTGGAGAAGACGACCCAAATGAAAATCTTCCGTAGGTGCATTCTTGGTCTCACACCAACACATACTTTCGCCAGATACGGTGATAATGTTTTATCGCCACCTCCTTCCTAGCCTTTATTAAAGTAGGGATGACCTCTTCCGGAATCCCCTTTTTTGCTAGGATTCGGCGTTCAACCGCCATGCCGTCAAACGTAACCGCAGTAAGTCTCTCAGAGAGAGCGCCACACTGCTCAGCAATTTCTCTCTTGATCTCGCTTTTATCAGGAGATCGTCCAAGTATGGGATAATTGTGACTCCATGCTTGCGCAGGACCACCATCATTTCCGCCATTATCTTGGTGAAAATCCTCGGGGCCGTGGAAAGTCCAAACGGCAACGTCTGAAATTGGTAATGACAATCCTGTACAGCGAATCTCAGGTATTCCTGATGGGGGGCATATATGGGGACATGAAGGTACGCATCCTTTATGTCCAAAGACACCATAAACTCCCCCTCCTCCGTGTTGGCCATTATCGCTCTGAGAGATTCCATTTTGAACTTGAATCTTTTTATGTACAGGTTTAGGGATTTCAGATTCAAAATCGGTCTGACCATACCGTCCGGTTTCGGGAACCACAAATAGGGTTGAATAGTAACCTCTTCCCTGCTGGTGCAGGGGAACCTTGATTATCACTTGCTGTATACACAGCGTTTGAATTGCAGCTAACACTACATCCCTTTCCGATGTGGAAGCTGGTAGGGCCGATTTGAAAAATCGGCTCGGGGGCACATCCTCGAATTCCAATTTGTAACCCTGGGAAACTATTTCCAACATCCAAGAATTCAGGTCCGAACTGACCCAGGCCTGACTGAAAAGTTGAAGACGTGCCCCCACCGGTGCGGACTCCCTCAGAGGAGTCCCAGCGTCATGCTGTGGTTTTTGGAGCAGCCGGGGAGGACTTTTGTTCCTGGGCACCTGCCGAAGCAGGTGCTCTCTTGCCTCTGCCCTTACCTCTGGCAAGGAAAGAAGATCCCCGACCTCTTTTGGACTTGTGCGACCGAAAGGACTGCATCTGATAGGGTGTTGTTTTCTTTTGCTGTTGGGGAATATATGGTAAAAAATTTGATTTACCTGCTGTAGCTGTGGAAACCAGGTCCGTCAGCCCATCCCCAAACAATACATCACCCTTATAGGGTAGTACTTCCATATGTTTTTTGGAATCCGCATCACCCGTCCATTGGCGAGTCCATAAGGATCTTCTCGCTGAGATAGACATGGCATTGGCCCTAGAAGCTAGCAATCCAATGTCCCTTTGAGCATCCCTCATAAATAAGACTGCGTCTTTTATATAGGCTAGTTAGGAATATAGTATCCTTATCCATAGTATCAAATTGATCTGTCAGCTCATCTGTCCAAGCTGCAATTGCGCTACACACCCATGCCGACGCAATCGTCGGTCTTAACACAGCACCCGTATGAGAATAAATACCCTTTAAGGTAGTTTCTTGCCTGCGATCTGCAGGGTCCTTAAGGGCCGCTGTGTCAGGAGACGGTAGCGCCACTTTCTTGGACAAGCGCGTCAGGGCCTTGTCCACAGTGGGGGGTGATTCCCAAATCTCCCTGTCCTGCTTAGGGAACGGGTATGCCATAAAAATTATTTTGGGGATCTGCGGTCTCTTATCCGGAGTCTCCCAAGCTTTTCCAAAGAACTCATTTAATTCATGAGATGTGGGAAAATTAATAATCTGTTTCTTTTCCTTAAACATGTGTACCCTTGTGTCGGGGACCGAGGGTTCATCCACAATATGCAACACATCCCTTATTGCCACAATCATACACTGAATGGTTTTAGTCACCCTAGGGTGCAATTTTACTTCGTCATAGTCGACACTGGAATCAGAATCCGTGTCGGTAGTAGTGTCTTGTGTTAAGGGACGCTTTTGAGACCCCGACGGCCCCTGTGAATCGGTCCAATCTGAGGATTGACCGCCTGATGTCCCCCCTAAACCAGCCTTATCAAGCCTTTTATGTAAAGATGCCACACTTGCATGCAACGTATGCCACATGTCCATCCAATCTGGAGTCGGCACAACTGACAGGGACACACCCACTCATTTGCTCCACCTCCTCCTTGGAGAAGCCTTCCGCCTCAGACATGTCGACACACACGTACCGACACCCCACACACACACACAGGGATTAACCTATAAGGGGACAAAACCCCAACCAGGTCCTAAGGAGAGACAGAAAAAGAGTATGCCAGCACACACCAGCGCTGAACAACACTGGAAATTATATATATATATATATATATATATATATATATATATATATATATATATATATATATATATATATATATATAAGAATTTACTTACCGATAATTCTATTTCTCGGAGTCCGTAGTGGATGCTGGGGTTCCTGAAAGGACCATGGGGAATAGCGGCTCCGCAGGAGACAGGGCACAAAAGTAAAGCTTTCCGATCAGGTGGTGTGCACTGGCTCCTCCCCCTATGACCCTCCTCCAAGCCAGTTAGGTACTGTGCCCGGACGAGCGTACACAATAAGGGAGGAATTTTGAATCCCGGGTAAGACTCATACCAGCCACACCAATCACACCGTACAACTTGTGATCTAAACCCAGTTAACAGTATGATAACAGCGGAGCCTCTGAAAAGATGGCTCACAACAATAATAACCCGATTTTTGTAACTATGTACAAGTATTGCAGATAATCCGCACTTGGGATGGGCGCCCAGCATCCACTACGGACTCCGAGAAATAGAATTATCGGTAAGTAAATTCTTATTTTCTCTATCGTCCTAGTGGATGCTGGGGTTCCTGAAAGGACCATGGGGATTATACCAAAGCTCCCAAACGGGCGGGAGAGTGCGGATGACTCTGCAGCACCGAATGAGAGAACTCCAGGTCCTCCTTAGCCAGAGTATCAAATTTGTAGAATTTAGCAAACGTGTTTGCCCCTGACCAAGTAGCTGCTCGGCAAAGTTGTAAAGCCGAGACCCCTCGGGCAGCCGCCCAAGATGAGCCCACCTTCCTTGTGGAATGGGCATTTACATATTTTGGCTGTGGCAGGCCTGCCACAGAATGTGCAAGCTGAATTGTATTACACATCCAACTAGCAATAGTCTGCTTAGAAGCAAGAGCACCCAGTTTGTTGGGTGCATACAGGATAACAGCAAGTCAGTTTTCCTGACTCCAGCCGTCCTGGAACATATTTTCAGGGCCCTGACAACATCTAGCAACTTGGAGTCCTCCAAGTCCCTAGTAGGTGCAAGGCACCACAATAAGCTGGTTCAGGTGAAACACTGACACCACCTTAGGGAGAGAACTGGGGACGAGTCCGCAGCTCTGCCCTGTCCGAATGGACAAACAGATATGGGCTTTTTTGAGAAAAAAACACCAATTTGACACTCGCCTGGTCCAGGCCAGGGCCAAGAGCATGGTCACTTTTCATGTGAGATGCTTCAAATCCACAGATTTGACTGGTTTTAAACCAATGTGATTTGAGGAATCCCAGAACTACGTTGAGATCCCACAGTGCCACTGGAGGCACAAAAGGGGGTTGTATATGCAATACTCCCTTGACAAACTTCTGGACTTCAGGAACTGAAGCCAATTCTTTCTGGAAGAAAATCGACAGGGCCGAAATTTGAACCTTAATGGACCCCAATTTGAGGCCCATAGACACTCCTGTTTGCAGGAAATGCAGGAAACGACCGAGTTGAAATTTCTTTGTGGGGCCTTCCTGGCCTCACACCACGCAACATATTTTCGCCACATGTGGTGATAATGTTGTGCGGTCACCTCCTTTCTGGCTTTGACCAGGGTAGGAATGACCTCTTCCGGAATGCCTTTTTCCTTTAGGATCCGGCTTTCCACCGCCATGCCGACAAACGCAGCTGCGGTAAGTCTTGGAACAGACATGGTACTTGCTGAAGCAAGTCCCTTCTTAGCGGCAGAGGCCATAAGACCTCTGTAAGCATCTCTTGAAGTTCCGGGTACCAAGTCCTTCTTGGCCAATCCGGAGCCATGAGTATAGTTCTTACTCCTCTACGTCTTATAATTCTCAGCACCTTAGGTATGAGAAGCAGAGGAGGGAACACATACACCGACTGGTACACCCACGGTGTTACCAGAACGTCCACAGCTATTGCCTGAGGGTCTCTTGACCTGGCGCAATACCTGTCCCGTTTTTTGTTCAGACGGGACGCCATCATGTCCACCTTTGGTATTTCCCAACGGTTTACAATCATGTGGAAAAAACTTCCCGATGAAGTTTCCACTCTCCCGGGTGGAGGTCGTGCCTGCTGAGGAAGTCTGCTTCCCAGTTTCCATTCCCGGGATGAAACACTGCTGACAGTGCTATCACATGATTTTCCGCCCAGCGAAAAGTCCTTGCAGTTTTTGCCATTGCCCTCCTGCTTCTTGTGTCGCCCTGTCTGTTTACGTGGGCGACTGCCGTGATGTTTTTCCCACTGGATCAATACCGGCTGACCTTGAAGCAGAGGTCTTGCTAAGCTTAGAGCATTATAAATTTACCCTTAGCTCCAGTATATTTATGTGGAGAAAAGTCTCCAGACTTGATCACACTCCCTGGAAATTTTTTCCTTGTGTGACTGCTCCCCAGCCTCTCGGGCTGGGCTCCGTGGTCACCAGCATCCAATCCTGAATGCCGAATCTGCGGCCCTCTAGAAGATGAGCACTCTATAACCACCACAGGAGAGACACCCTTGTCCTTGGATATAGGGTTATCCGCTGATGCATCAGAAGATGCGATCCGGACCATTTGTCCAGCAGATCCCACTGAAAAGTTCTTGCGTGAAATCTGCCGAATGGAATTGCTTCGTAGGAAGCCACCATTTTTACCAGGACCCTTGTGCAATGATGCACTGTTTTTAGGAGGTTCCTGACTAGCTCGGATAACTCCCTGGCTTTCTCTTCCGGGAGAAACACCTTTTTCTGGACTGTGTCCAGAATCATCCCTAGGCACAGCAGACGTGTCGTCGGGATCAGCTGCGATTTTGGAATATTTAGAATCCACCCGTGCTGTTGTAGCAGTATCCGAGATAGTGCTACTCCGACCTCCAACTGTTCCCTGGACTATGCCCTTATCAGGAGATCGTCCAAGTAAGGGATAATGAAGACGCCTTTTCTTCGAAGAAGAATCATCATTTCGGCCATTACCTTGGTAAAGACCCGGGGTGCCGTGGACAATCCAAACGGCAGCGTCTGAAACTGATAGTGACAGTTCTGCACCACGAACCTGAGGTACCCTTAGTGAGAAGGGCAAATTTGGGACATAGAGGTAAGCATCCCTGATGTCCCGGGACACTATATAGTCCCCTTCTTCCTGGTTCGTTATCACTGCTCTGAGTGACTCCATCTTGATTTGAACCTTTGTAAGTGTTCAAAAAAAAATTTTTAGAATAAGTCTCACCTAGCCTTCTGGCTTCAGTACCACAATATAGTGTGGAATAATACCCCTTTTCTTGTAGTAGGAGGGGTAATTTAATTATCACCTGCTGGGAATACAGCTTGTGAATTTTTTCCCATACTGCCTCCTTGTCGGAGGGAGACCTTGGTAAAGCAGACTTCAGGAGCCTGCGAAGGGGAAACGTCTCGACATTCCAATCTGTACCCCTGGGATACTACTTGTAGGATCCAGGGGTCCTGTACGGTCTCAGCGCCATGCTGAGAACTTGTCAGAAGCGGTGGACCGCTTCTGTTCCTGGGAATGGGCTGCCTGCTGCAGTCTTCTTCCCTTTCCTCTATCCCTGGGCAGATATGATCTTATAGGGACGAAAGGACTGAGGCTGAAAAGACGGTGTCTTTTTCTGCAGAGATGTGACTTAGGGTAAAAAACGGTGGATTTTCCAGCAGTTGCCGTGGCCACCAGGTCCGATGGACCGACCCCAAATAACTCCTCTTCCTTTATACGGCAATACACCTTTGTGCCGTTTGGAATCTGCATCACCTGACCACTGTCGTGTCCATAACATCTTCTGGCAGTTATGGACATCGCATTTACTCATGATGCCAGAGTGCAAATATCCCTCTGTGCATCTCGCATATATAGAAATGCATCCTTTAAATGCTCTATAGTCAATAAAATACTGTCCCTGTCAAGGGTATCAATATTTTTAGTCAGGGAATCCGACCAAGCCACCCCAGCTCTGCACATCCAGGCTGAGGCGATCGCTGGTCGCAGTATAACACCAGTATGTGTGTATATACTTTTTATGATATTTTCCAGCCTCCTGTCAGCTGGTCCTTGAGGACGGCCCTATCTATAGACGGTACCGCCACTTGTTTTGATAAGCGTGTGAGCGCCTTATCCACCCTAAGGGGTGTTTCCCAACGCGCCCTAACTTCTGGCGGGAAAGGGTATACCGCCCATAATTTTCTATCGGGGGGAACCCACGCATCATCACACACTTTATTTAATTTATCTGATTCAGGAAAAACTATGGTAGTTTTTTCACATCCCACATAATACCCTCTTTTGTGGTACTTGTATCAGAAATATGTAACACCTCCTTCATTGCCTTTAACGTGTGGCCCTAATAAGGAATACGTTTGTTTATTCACCGTCGACACTGGATTCAGTGTCCCTGTCTGTGTCTGTGTCGACCGACTAAAGTAAACGGGCGTTTTAAAACCCCTGACGGTGTTTTTGAGACGTCTGGACCGGTACTAATTGTTTGTCGGACGTCTCATGTCGTCAACCGACCTTGCAGCGTGTTGACATTATCACGTAATTCCCTAAATAAGCCATCCATTCCGGTGTCGACTCCCTAGAGAGTGACATCACCATTACAGGCAATTGCTCCGCCTCCTCACCAACATCGTCCTCCTACATGTCGACACACACGTACCGACACACAGCACACACACAGGGAATGCTCTGATAGAGGACAGGACCCACTAGCCCTTTGGAGAGACAGAGGGAGAGTTTGCCAGCACACACCAAAAACGCTATAATTATATAGGGACAACCTTATATAAGTGTTTTCCCTTATAGCATCTTTTTTATATATTTCTAGCGCCAAATTAGTGCCCCCCCTCTCTGTTTTAACCCTGTTTCTGTAGTGCAGTGCAGGGGAGAGCCTGGGAGCCTTCCCTCCAGCCTTTCTGTGAGGGAAAATGGCGCTGTGTGCTGAGGAGATAGGCCCCGCCCCTTTTTCGGCGGCCTCGTCTCCCGCTCTTAACGGATTCTGGCAGGGGTTAAATATCTCCATATAGCCTCCGGAGGCTATATGTGAGGTATTTTTAGCCAAAATAGGTATTCATTTGCCTCCCAGGGCGCCCCCCTCCCAGCGCCCTGCACCCTCAGTGACTGCCGTGTGAAGTGTGCTGAGAGGAAAATGGCGCACAGCTGCAGTGCTGTGCGCTACCTTTAGAAGACTGAGGAGTCTTCTGCCGCCGATTCTGGACCTCTTCTTACTTCAGCATCTGCAAGGGGGCCGGCGGCAAGGCTCCGGTGACCATCCAGGCTGTACCTGTGATCGTCCCTCTGGAGCTGATGTCCAGTAGCCAAGAAGCCAATCCATCCTGCACGCAGGTGAGTTCACTTCTTCTCCCCTAAGTCCCTCGTTGCAGTGATCCTGTTGCCAGCAGGACTCACTGTAAAATAAAAAACCTAAGCTAAACTTTTCTAAGCAGCTCTTTAGGAGAGCCACCTAGATTGCACCCTTCTCGGCCGGGCACAAAAATCTAACTGGCTTGGAGGAGGGTCATAGGGGGAGGAGCCAGTGCACACCACCTGATCGGAAAGCTTTACTTTTGTGCCCTGTCTCCTGCGGAGCCGCTATTCCCCATGGTCCTTTCAGGAACCCCAGCATCCACTAGGACGATAGAGAAATATATATATATATATATATATATATATATATATATATATATATATATATATATATATATATATATATATATATATATATATATCCAGATAGCGCTTTTTTATATATATTATGTCAATTCCCACTCACTGCGTCGCCAAAGTGCCCCCCTCCTCTTTTTTCCAGTCTGTGTTCAGCAGGGGAGAGACCAGGGAGCCAGCGTTTTCTTTCTCATGCAGCTTCTGTGGAGAAAATGGTGCTGGTTAGTGCTGAGGATCAAGCCCCGCCCACCCGACGGCGGGCTTCGGTCCCAGTGATTTTTCAATAAAATGGCGGGGGAACAGCGATTTACTGCCTCCGCAGTCTAATCCCACTGTATTTCTGCCAAAATGTGAGGTTTATTGCTGCCCAGGGCGCCCCCCCCCTGCGCCCTTCAGTGCTGCTCTGTGTGTGTGAATGGGAGCAATGGCCTTACCTCATGAAGATCTGATGTCTTCTGCCGCCTAAGATGTCTTCTGTCTTCTCTATCCGCTTCTACCTTCGGCATCTGTGAGGAGGACGGTGGCGCGGCTCCGGGACGAACCCCAGGTGAGACCTGTGTTCCGACTCCCTCTGGAGCTAATGGTGTCCAGTAGCCTTAGAAGCAGTGCCCAACTTAACAAGCCAGCTCTGCTTCTCTCTCCTCGTTCCCACAATGCAGGGAGCCTGTTGCCAACAGGACTCCCTGAAAATAAAAAACCTAACAAAATTATTTTTCCACAGAAAACTCTGGAGAGCTCTCTGCAGTGCACCCATTCTCCCCTGGGCACAAGATCTAACTGAGGTCTGGAGGAGGGGCATAGAGGGAGGAGCCAGTGCACACCCATAGTCAAAGTTCTTTTTAGGTGCCCTATCTCCTGCGGAGCCCGTCTATACCCTATGGTCCTTACGGAGTCCCCAGCATCCTCTAGGACGTAAGAGAAATAAAAATGTTTGCATAAAGGATATATTACTATACACACATAAAACACACCCGTTTTCAGGCTATAACACATGGGGTCTAGGATAAGTTCACAGACCCATGTGTTATCATGGAAAAATGGGTCTCTAAAGGCTGGATATCAGGAATTTTACAGTGCTGGCTTGTTGGGGATAACTGGATAGCTCCCAGGGGAACCATTTTCCAAAGTAATTTCCAGCACCTAATTGGATACTTCCAAAAGTTTAACTGGAATGCAGAAAGTATTGGGGGAAACCAGATCTTTACCACTGCAGAGCTAATGTGAAAAGCAAGGATGGCCCAAAGTTTTCTCAACTCCACTAATTTTAATAATCCTGTTCTGCAAATTAAATCCTTTTTTTTGAACGGCAATCAAAAAGTAGGCTCATCAGTGCCCATTCACAAACAGTCTTGCTCTATAAACCTATGCATTTTGATGCCCTTGAACACAGCAATACAAGATCATTTCATTTCAAAAACGATCTTCAATATCTGTGTTGGTCAACCAGGTTTACATTACGTCAACAAATTCGCAAATTCAAGAATTACACTGAGTAAAAGCTGAAGCATACAGCACATTCTCTCAACATCACAGTCTTATGGTCCATACACACTATGCAATATCGTTCACAATCTGAATGATATTCATGATCCGATGTAAGATGCGCACTCCTGCGGGTCGCATGTGATGTTGTACGTCGGACTGCATGCAGTCTTGATGAGGCGATATTGTGTGCTTTAGAACTCCAGTGATGACTTTGTTTCTAAACATCGTTTGACATCATTTGTAGTGTGTACACATGATCCGATCTGATAAGATATCTTATACAATATCATACGATATTGTATCGTATTGGTTCGCATGTGTACATAGCATTACAGACAAAAAAGTATCCCAGTGTCTTATCTTCTAAATTAAGCAGGACAATTTCTCCCCCTAAATTGACTCCTTTCTGTCTACAAGCAATTCACAACAAAACATTCCTTTTGCAGTTCAGTTCAGACTGCAGTCTGTTCCACAGTTCTGTAGCTGGGAGAGAAATCTCCACGGTCATACAAGACGTAGTCTGATAGGGAGAAAGTTTTAGCCCTGGAAACTGGAAGCAGTTGATTTACTGACGGTCATAATCCAGACAGCCATTGACCGACAGTCAAAATACCAACATTCATTATGCAGACATGTTCAAATGCTGACAGTCAGAATACAGACATTTGAAACGCCGACATGTCAAAATGCCAACATGCGTTTTAAGGAATTTTTGCCCAAAAACAGACTTGTTCATTCTTTCCCATCCCAGTGGATCTGGAGGGGGAATACAATAGTGTGCACGAAGCATGGCGAGCGCAGTGAACCATGCAAGGGAACACGGTACACAGACGGTGTCCGTGTCGACACTGACACCAAAACACCCCAGAAAAACTGCTGTTGGTATTTTGACATGTTGGCATAATGAATGTCGGTATTTTGACTGTAGGTCAATGGCTGTCGGGATAATGACCGTCAGTAAATCATACTGAACACCTGGAAACAAGGTACTCACACAGTGCATTTTCCAGGACATGGAAGGATTAGCCATAAGCAGGCAAAGTTCAGAGCATATTGCAAAGCAAAACCCTACTGTACTGCAGGTGGGGCAGAAGTAAAATGTGCAGAGAGATTTAGATTTGGGAAGGGCATCTCCCAATAAAAATCTAGATTGCAGTGTAGAAATGCAGCTGTCCAGCAACTGTGACTACATGCACTGCATCATGGTTTATCGAGATGTAAAGTTGCTTGCTGTTTTTTGTACCTTGCTCTCAGCTCAGAAACAGCCCCACAGTGTTTATGTGCCACTAATCTTGAAGTAGTACAGCGATTGTGATGTATCCAAACATCCCGTGTGAATCACAGGCAAAGTCTTAAGGGGGGTACACACGGAGAGATCCGTTCTTAAAATCTAATCAATCTGACTAGATTGCTTAGATTTTAAGCATGGATCTCTCGTGTTTATGCCCCTCAGCGTTAGCGATGCGCAGGCCGCAAGTCACTATTGGCGGTGCTAGATTGTGCCTGCATGCAGGCCAATCTAGCACATTGCGCACTTAAGCGCCGCTCCCCCAGCTCTGCACACATCGCGCAGTGTTGAGTGGGAGGAGAGATGCGTGCTGAGCGGTCTGTGACAGATCGCTCAGCACACCTCTCTAGTGTGTACTGGCCTTTATCAAAACATGCAGCAGGAGACCGCTGATCACTACTTGTAACTAGATTTCAATTTCCAGACCAAACACTAACATTATCTGTAGTAAGTCACTTATGACATATCATAGCTTCTGCAAACAGAAATTTGGAGACTAAAGATGCTGCTTGTTATTGTAGATTTCAGACCACAATCTATGCGTTATGTATAACTATTGAGCTTCTCCTTAGTACTATTCTTTATTAAATGTTTAAGATTATTTACACAGCTGGCATTACCTTGGATTAGATCTCCAAGTTGATAATACGATAAAGGATCACCATGGCTACTTTGAGAAGGCATATCTCTTAAAGGACACAATGCCTAAAGGGGAAAAAAAATGCAATATATTTTAACAGCTTAAAATTATGAGAAAAACAGTTTCCTCAAATTAGTATAACATTAATTTAAATGCTTACACTTATTTCTAATGGTGCAACATCTCTTAAAATGCCGCTGCCCATTGAGATTAAAACCATGAAAAATCCAAATTCCCGAATGGAAGCGATTCTTCCAATTACAACATCACCACGTTCAACATCTCGAAAAAAGAGTTCCCTCTTCTGTCCATTAGGGACCTCCATGAACTGCTCCAAAGGGGGCATAACTGCATAGCAACCTATAGTATGAAAATACAGATTGAAGTATGTGGTAACTGCAAAGTCACAAATACCACTACCAATGCATTACCCCACAGCTTTATTCACTTTATTAAGTCCTAGTGCAAAAAGGCTAAAGGTGGGAATTCAATCAGCTGCACTAATTTTTTTTCCCAGTGTTTTTTTCTTCGGGTAATGCACCTTTTGTTTGGCGGAAACAGTTACCAGGTTTTGTGCAAAAACACACAGGATCCGGGAAAAGTTCCCAGATACACGTGTTTTCATGATCGCGGCAGTGAAAAAACGTCACTTATCGGTTATTGTTTCTCCTCTAGGCAGGCGAAACAAAATCCCTCATAATGCTGGCTATCGGCTTCAACTGAAATATCCTCTGAAGATTAATAAACCATTTGTATTTACCATGGCTAACTGCTAACTACCCCCATGCATGTCTGCAGTTAAAACCCAATGACTTTGGGGGAACTGCATACTAGTGGACAGTAGGGAGGCCAATCCCGGAATGTTTTTTCAATCCCGGGATTCGGGATTGAAAAATGCTCAATCCTGGGATTCCCGGGATTGAACTGTACTATAATCTACAGCCCCATTTCAAAATCAGAAAAATACTCACTACAGTAAATAAAAGGGTCCCCAAGGTTGAGAGGCAGGCAGCAGCGGCACAGTGACACACTGCAGCAGAGCCGTTCACCAGCTTTGTATTGAAGGCGGGTGGACTCACTGACGGGCAGGCGCGCTGAAGGCAGACGCGGCGGGCACGGCTGGGGCTGCGCAGCGTTACCTTGCTGACGTCACGCTGCGCACAGCAAGGCAGCCGGGGTCGGGCAGCGTCTGAGGCTGAGCCAAGCGCTAGAGCTCAGCGGCGCTGCCCGGCCAAAAAACAGTAATGTGCATGCGCACCTTAATCCTGTGAATCCCGGGATTGAAGCATCCAATCTCGGGATTCAAATCCCGGCATTTTTGGCCTCAAATCCCGGGATCCCGCCGATCCCGGGATTGGCCTCCCTAGTGGACAGTATAATGTTTTCACCAGCCTCCAATACATGAAACACTTTTTTCCTGGCACTCAGAATACATAGGGGTATATTCAATGGAAAGCTGCAGTCTGTCGAAAAGATGGCAGTCTTCGACTTTTTAAGGTCGAATCGCGATTCGACCTATTCAATCCCAGCAGTTTTTATTCGACAACTCGGGGAATTCGACTTGTCGAATAGTACGTGAATCGGCGGTATAGCTGCCGATTCACATACTTTTGAGGGAAACTGGGCCAAATTCGTCAGGATTTGGCCCAGTTTCCGACCATCTCAGTCCGACATAAAAAAATGTCGGACTGAGATTAGGGTCCTTAGTGGAGGAGGGGGGGGGGGGTAGAGTGGAGGAGGGGGGGGGGGGGGAGTGGCGGGAAGCCAGACCCCCGGCAGGCAGTGCTGGAGACGGGGGGAGAGCAGCGCCGGAGATGGCGAGCTGCAGGCAGACGGGGTGAACAGCGCTGTAGAATGTCACAGCCACCGCTCACAGCAGCATCCACCCAGCTCCAGCAAGCGAGACCTCGCTTGCTGGAGCCAGGTGGACGCTGCCGTGAGCGGCGGCTGTGATGCGAGGACGGGGAGCTGAAGGACGCGAGGCAGAGAAACGGGGTGGGGGGAGACGAGGGAAAGCCACGGGCAGACTGGGGAGAGCAGCGCTACAGCAGCGGCTATATTGTCGCTGCTGTAGCGCTGCTCTCCCCAGTCTAGCTCCCTGCATCTCAATTCGGCTTTTTTAAAAGTCGAATCCGATCCGACAATTGAATATACCCCTTAATGTCCAATGATGCAGCTATTGGACTCCTCTAACGAAACAGGGAAGAGGGACAAAACTCCCCACAATACTAAACTTATTTGGGAATTCAATTAGGGGTGATGTTCTCTCCCCCCGCAACTAAAGGCAGCTAGCTACATGCTGCACTTACAATAGTGCTGTAATTGCTGATATTTGCTTGCGGTCCCATAGGGCTGCAACCAAAAATGTGCAAGTTCTGTGCAAATCCAAGCTGCGGGGTCATGAGATTCTGGAGAAACAACATTTCACGACCCCTCAAACATCCTCTCCCACAAAAAAAAATAGATATGTTAATAAAAAATAGTCACTACACAATCAAGAATTTTCTTTACTCTGAGAGACATCTATATATATTTATTTATATATTACAGGATGAACCACGAAAGTGGAACAGATATCACTCACCAGATTTAAAAAAGAATTCAGCAAAAGAATATTTAATGTAAATGGTAATCTCACAATGGATATGGACATTACCTCTGAATTGTGAGATTACCATTTACATTAAATATTCTTTTGCTGAATTCTTTTTGAAATCTCGTGAGTGATATCTGTTCCACTTTCGTGGTTCATCCTGTATTGTACTACGGGTCCCACCTTTGAGTGGGTCGGACTCTGACTGGCACCCCAGTGGTTGGCAGAGCTGTGTGAGAGTGCAGGGATCATTTGGAGAGATATTTTAAATATATATATATATATATATATATATATATGTATATATATATATATATCAGCAGAGAACAGACAAATTTCAGAATACCTTCTGTTGATTCGTGCGATTCAGCATTTTTTTCTACATTTGATTTCCATGAAACGGCAAACAGCAGATCTGCTTTCCTTGCAATAAACTGTTGAATTTCAATGTTATCAAGGTTCCGTTCTTTTCTGATTAAAGAAACAGTAAAATAATTAGCAGTGCACACACACAAATATACATTTACAGAAGGTGTTAAAATAGTCTTTAAATGCTCTCAAATGAGACCATCAACAGAAAATTGGACTCATAAATGAGGTACATATACACACACAGATCACAAATCTGTCTCATCATGCAGCAATTACCATTTGAGACTTGAAGACACATTTTTATGGAATCCTCTAACTACCAAGATCAAATGAACATTTATCTTATGAGGGAATACAATTGACTGTGGTTAAAAAAATAAAAATAAATATATGGGTGTAATCGCAATTTTTTTTTTTTTTTTTTAAATCAGGCAATTCAATTAGTGCCCATCTTTTTGCGGTAAAATTTACACCATATCGTGCAAAAAACACAGGGACCTAGATAAGTCTCCAGATCCATGGATAGCGAAAAAACTGCATTGACTGCACCTCTGGACAGGTGAAACAAATGATACATTTATGTATATGCAGCACAAATGTCACACTTTTATTCTATGAAGATAAGGTTTTCAATTAAAAAGATGTGAATAGCGCAGGAAGGAGGTCCCGGAGCTGTTCAATTGAACACATCACTAATTGGGAGATGTCAGGTCTCACGCCTTAATCCGGGTGTTTAGTTACGAAAAACAGGCATTCTCCGACAAGTGTCTGCCGCAAAACTGATTGCGCCGCGCTATGGGCAGAAAACAGCATCACTGCACTAGTTTAGTCGGATTTCTGCTCAAACGGTTCCTATAATCAGGCTTAACTGCGCAGCCAATTCAATAGCTCCGGGACCTCCTTTCTGGCGCCCATTAACATCGCTTTGAATGTAATCGAGCCCAATGTCTGCTCTCCCCAGTGTCAAGGTAGCCAGGTTTACGGCAAAAATAAGATTTTACTTACCGGTAAATCTATTTCTCGTAGTCCGTAGTGGATGCTGGGGACTCCGTAAGGACCATGGGGAATAGACGGGCTCCGCAGGAGACAGGGCACTTTAAGAAAGAATTAGGAATACTGGTGTGCACTGGCTCCTCCCTCTATGTCCCTCCTCCAGACCTCAGTTAAGGAAACTGTGCCCGGAAGAGCTGACAGTACAAGGAAAGGATTTTGGAATCCAGGGTAAGACTCATACCAGCCACACCGTATAACTCGTGATAAACTTACCCAGTTAACAGTATGAACAACAACAGAGCATCAGTCAAACCTGATGCAACCATAACATAACCCTTATTTAAGCAATCACTATATACAAGTATTGCAGAAGAAGTCCGCACTTGGGACGGGCGCCCAGCATCCACTACAGACTACGAGAAATAGATTTACCGGTAAGTAAAATCTTATTTTATCCAACGTCCTAGTGGATGCTGGGGACTCCGTAAGGACCATGGGGATTATACCAAAGCTCCCAAACGGGCGGGAGAGTGCGGATGACTCTGCAGCACCGAATGAGCAAACACAAGGTCCTCCTCAGCCAGGGTATCAAACTTGTAGAACTTTGCAAAGGTGTTTGAACCTGACCAAGTAGCCGCTCGGCAAAGCTGTAATACCGAGACCCCTCGGGCAGCCGCCCAAGAAGAGCCCACCTTCCTTGTGGAGTGGGCTTTTACTGATTTTGGAAGCGGCAATCCAGCCGCAGAATGAGCCTGCTGGATTGTGTTACAGATCCAGCGAGCAATAGTTTGCTTTGAAGCAGGAGCACCCAGCTTGTTGGATGCATACAGGATAAACAAAGACTCTGTTTTCCTGACCCTAGCCGTTCTGGCTACATAAACCTTCAAAGCCCTGACTACATCCAGTAACTCGGAATCCTTCAAGTCACGAGTAGCCACAGGCACCACAATAGGTTGGTTCATATGAAAAGATGACACCACATTTGGCAGAAATTGCGGACGAGTCCGCAATTCTGCCCTGTCCATATGGAAAACCAAATAGGGGCTTTTATGTGACAAAGCCGCCAATTCTGACACACGCCTAACCGAAGCCAAGGCTAATAGCATGACCACCTTCCACGTGAGATATTTTAACGCCACGGTTTTAAGCGGCTCAAACTAGTGTGATTTCAGGAAACTCAACACCACGTAAAGATCCCAAGGTGCCACTGGAGGCACAAACGGGGGCTGAATATGCAGCACTCCCTTTACAAACGTCTGAACTTCAGGTAGAGAAGCTAGTTCTTTTTGAAAGAAAATGGATAGGGCCGAAATCTGGACCTTAATGGACCCCAATTTTAGGCCCAAAGTCACTCCCGACTGTAGGAAGTGAAAGAAACGGCCCAGCTGGAATTCCTCTGTAGTGGCATTCCTGGCCTCACACCAAGCAACATATTTTCGCCGTATACGGTGATAATGTTTAGCCGTCACGTCCTTCCTAGCCTTTATTAGCGTAGGAATAACCTCATCCAGAATCCCTTTTACTACTAGGATCCGGCGTTCAACCGCCATGCCGTCAAACGCAGCCGCGGTAAGTCTTGGAACAGACAAGGTCCCTGCTGCAACAGATACTGCCTTAGAGGCAGAGGCCATGGGTCCTCTGTGAGCATTCCTTGCAGCTCTGGATACCAAGTCCTTCTTGGCCAATCCGGAACAATGAGTATTGTTCTCACTCCTCTTTTTCTTATGATTCTCAGCACCTTGGGTATGAGAGGAAGAGGAGGAAACACATAAACCGACTGGAACATCCACGGTGTCACCAGTGCGTCTACAGCTATCGCCTGAGGGTCTCTTGACCTGGCGCAATACCTCTGTAGCTTTTTGTTGAGGCGGGATGCCATCATGTCCACCTGTGGCAGTTCCCACCGACCTACAATCTGCGCGAAGACTTCTTGATGAAGTCCCCACTCTCCCGGGTGAAGGTCGTGCCTGCTGAGGAAGTCTGCTTCCCAGTTGTCCACTCCCGGAATGAACACTGCTGACAGTGCTCGTACGCGATTCTCCGCCCATCGAAGAACTCTGGTGGCTTCTGCCATCGCCACCCTGCTCCTTGTGCCGCCTTGGCGGTTTACATGAGCCACTGCGGTGATGTTGTCTGATTGAATCAGCACCGATTGGTTGCGAAGCAGGGTCTCCGCTTGACTTAGGGCGTTGTATATGGCCCTTAGTTCCAGGATATTGATGTGAAGGCAAATCTCCTGACTTGACCACAGCCCTTGGAAACTTCTTCCCTGAGTGACTGCCCCCCACCCTCGGAGGCATGCATCCGTGGTCACCAGGACCCAGTCCTGAATGCCGAACCTGCGGCCCTCGAGAAGATGAGTACTCTGCAGCCACCACAGAAGAGACACCCTGGCCCTGGGGGATAGGGTGATCAGCCGATGCATCTGTAGATGCGATCCGGACCACTTGTCCAACAGATCCCATTGAAAAGGTCCTCGCATGGAACCTGCCGAAGGGAATGGCCTCGTATGACGCCACCATCTTTCCCAGGACTCTCGTGCAGTGATGCACCGACACCTGTTTTGGTTTTAAGAGGTCTCTGACCAGTGTCATGAGTTCCTGAGCCTTCTCCGTCGGGAGAAAAAATAAGATTTTACTTACCGATAAATCTATTTCTCGTAGTCCGTAGTGGATGCTGGGGACTCCGTCAGGACCATGGGGAATAGCGGGCTCCGCAGGAGACAGGGCACATCTAAAAAGCCTTTTAGGTCACATGGTGTGTACTGGCTCCTCCCCCTATGACCCTCCTCCAAGCCTCAGTTAGGTACTGTGCCCGGACGAGCGTACACAATAAGGAAGGATCTTGAATCCCGGGTAAGACTCATACCAGCCACACCAATCACACCGTACAACTTGTGATCTGAACCCAGTTAACAGTATGATAACAAAACGAAGTAGCCTCTAAAAAGATGGCTCACAACAATAGTAATAACCCGATTTTTGTAACAATAACTATGTACAAACATTGCAGACAATCCGCACTTGGGATGGGCGCCCAGCATCCACTACGGACTACGAGAAATAGATTTATCGGTAAGTAAAATCTTATTTTCTCTAACGTCCTAGTGGATGCTGGGGACTCCGTCAGGACCATGGGGATTATACCAAAGCTCCCAAACGGGCGGGAGAGTGCGGATGACTCTGCAGCACCGAATGAGAGAACTCCAGGTCCTCCTTAGCCAGAGTATCAAATTTGTAAAATTTTACAAACGTGTTCTCCCCTGACCACGTAGCTGCTCGGCAAAGTTGTAATGCCGAGACCCCTCGGCAGCCGCCCAGGATGAGCCCACTTTCCTTGTGGAGTGGGCCTTTACAGATTTAGGCTGTGGCAGGCCTGCCACAGAATGTGCAAGTTGGATTGTGCTACATATCCAACGTGCAATCGTCTGTTTAGACGCAGGAGCACCCATCTTGTTGGGTGCATACAATATAAACAACGAGTCAGATTTTCTGACTCCAGCTGTCCTTGAAATATATATTTTCAATGCTCTGACAACGTCCAGTAACTTGGAGTCCTCCAAGTCGCTAGTCGCCGCAGGCACCACAATAGGCTGATTCAAGTGAAAAGCCGAAACCACCTTAGGGAGAAATTGAGGACGTGTCCGCAATTCTGCCCTGTCCGAATGGAAAATCAGATATGGGCTTTTGTACGACAAAGCCGCCAATTCTGAAACTCTCCTGGCTGAAGCCAGGGCCAATAGCATGGTTACCTTCCATGTAAGGTATTTTAAATCTACCGATTTTAAAGGCTCAAACCAATGAGATTTGAGAAAATTTAGAACCACGTTCAAATCCCACGGTGCCACTGGAGGCACTATTGGGGGTTGTATATGTAGTACACCTTTTACAAAAGTCTGTACTTCAGGCACTGACGCCAATTCTTTCTGGAAGAAAATTGATAAGGCCGAAATTTGAACTTTAATGGACCCCAATTTTAGGCCCATAGACAATCCTGCTTGCAGGAAATGTAAGAATCGACCCAATTGAAATTCTTCCGTTGGAGCCTTCTTGGCCTCACACCACGCAACATATTTTCTCCAAATACGGTGATAATGTTGTGCGGTCACATCTTTCCTGGCTTTAATTAAAGTCGGAATAACTTCCTCAGGAATGCCCTTTTCTTTTAGAATCCGGCGTTCAACCGCCATGCCGTCAAACGCAGTCGCGGTAAGTCTTGGAACATACAAGGTCCCTGTTGAAGCAGGTCCCTTCTTAGAGGTAGAGGCCACGGATCCTCCGTGAGCATCTCTTGAAGTTCTGGATACCAAGTTCTTCTTGGCCAGTCCGGAGCTACCAGTATTGTTCTTACTCCTCTTTTCCGTATAATTCTCAGTACCTTTGGTATGAGAGGCAGAGGAGGGAACACATATACTGACTGGTACACCCATGGTGTTACCAGAGCGTCCACAGCTATTGCCTGTGGGTCTCTTGACCTGGCGCAATACCTGTCCAACTTTTTGTTGAGGCGAGACGCCATCATGTCCACCTTTGGTTTTTCCCAACGGTTCACCATCATGTTGAAAACTTCTGGATGAAGTCCCCACTCTCCCGGGTGAAGGTCGTGTCTGCTGAGGAAGTCTGCTTCCCAGTTGTCCACTCCCGGGATGAACACTGCTGACAGTGCTACGACATGATTCTCCGCCCAGCGCAGAATCCGTGCAGTTTCCGTCATTGCACTTCTGCTTCTCGTGCCGCCTTGTCGGTTGACGTGGGCGACTGCCGTGATGTTGTCGGACTGGATCAGCACCGGCTGATCCTGAAGCAGAGGTCTTGCATGGCTTAGGGCATTGTATATCGCTCTTAGCTCCAGTATATTTATGTGAAGAGACTTTTCCAGGTTTGACCACACACCCTGGAAGTTTCTTCCCTTTGTGACTGCTCCCCAACCTCGTAGGCTGGCATCCGTAGTCACCAGGACCCAGTCCTGTATGCCGAATCTGCGGCCCACTAACAGATGGGCCGTCTGTAACCACCACAGGAGAGACAATCTTGTTCTTGGTGACAATGTTATCCTCTGATGCATGTGCAGATGCGATCCGGACCATTTGTCCAGTAGATCCCACTGGAATGTCCGTGCATGGAATCTGCCGAAAGGAATCGCTTCGTACGAAGCCACCATTTTTCCCAGGACTCTCGTGCATTGATGTACTGACACAGTTCCTGGTTTTAGGAGGTTCCTGACAAGTTCGGATAGCTCCTTTGCCTTCTCCTCTGGGAGAAATACCTTTTTCTGAACCGTGTCCAGAATCATGCCCAAAAACAACAGATGTGTTGTCGGAGTCAATTGAGATTTTGGAAGATTTAGAATCCACCCATGTTGCCGAAGCACTACTTGTGATAGTGCCACACTGGCTTCCAGCTGTTCTCTGGACTTTGCCCTTATTAGGAGATCGTCCAAGTAGGGATAATTAATACGCCTTTTCTTCGTAGAAGAACCATCATTTCGGTCATTACCTTGGTAAAGACCCGAGGAGCCGTGGACAAACCAAACGGCAGCGTTTGAAACTGATAATGACAGTCTTGTATCACGAACCTGAGATACCCTTGGTGTGAAGGGTAAATTGGGACATGTAGATAAGCATCTTTTATGTCCAAGGACACCATGAAGTCCCCCTCTTCCAGGTTTGCTATCACTGCTCTGAGTGACTCCATCTTGAACTTGAATTTCTGTATATACAGGTTCAAGGATTTCAGATTTAGAATAGGTCTTACCGAACCGTCCGGTTTCGGTACCACAAATAGTGTGGAATAATACCCCTTTCCCTGTTGTAGGAGGGGTACCTTGACTATCACCTGCTGAGAATACAGCTTGTGAATGGCTTCCAAAACCAACGTCCTTTCTGAGGGAGACGTTGGTAAAGCAGACTTTAGGAACCGGCGAGGAGGAGACCTTTCGAACTCCAGCATGTACCCCTGAGATATTATCTGCAGGACCCACGGGTCTACTTGTGAGTGATCCCATTGATTGCTGAAATTTTTGAGCCGACCCCCCACCGTTCCTAAGTCCACTTGTACAGCCCCAGCGTCATGCTGATGGCTTTGTAGAAACCGGGGCGGGCTTCTGTTCCTGGGTAGGGGCTGCTTGCTGCCCTTTCTTACCCTTTCCTCTGCCTCGCGGCAGATAAGACTGTCCTTTTGGTCGCTTTTTATAGGAGCGAAAGGACTGCGGCTGAAAAGACGGTGTCTTTTTCTGTTGGGAAGGAGTCTGAGGTAAAAAAGTGGATTTGCCGGCAGTTGCCGTGGCCACCAAGTCCGAAAGACCGACCCCAAACAATTCCTCTCCCTTGTATGGCAATACTTCCATATGCCTCTTGGAATCCGCATCACCTGACCACTGTCGCGTCCATAAACTTCTTCTGGCAGATATGGACATTGCGCTTACTCTTGATGCTAGAGTACAAACATCTCTCTGAGCATCTCGCATATAAAGAAAAGCATCCTTTAATTGCTCTAGAGTCAATAAAATACTGTCCCTATCCAGGGTATCAATATTTTCAGTCAGAGAATCCAACCACACTACCCCAGCACTGCACATCCAGGCTGAGGCTATTGCCGGTCGCAGTATAACACCAGTATGCGTGTATATACTCTTCAGTGTAGTTTCCAGCCTCCTATCTGCTGGATCCTTGAGGGCGGCCGTATCAGGAGACGGCAACGCCACTTGCTTTGATAAACGTGTGAGCGCCTTATCCACCCTAGGGGGTGTTTCCCAGCGCGCCCTAACCTCTGGTGGGAAAGGGTAGAATGCCAATAACTTCTTTGAAATTGGCAATTTTCTATCGGGGGTAACCCACGCTTCATCACACACATCATTCAATTCCTCTGATTCTGGGAAAAATACAGGCAGTTTTTTAACCCCCCACATAATACCCCTTTTTGAGGTACCAGTAGTATCAGAGAGCTGCAAAGCCTCCTTCATTGCCGTGATCATATAACGTGTGGCCCTATTGGAAATACCCGTGTCGACTGACAGAGGTAAGGGACGTTTTACAGCCCCTGACGGTGTCTGAGATGCCTGAACCGGTACTAACTGGTTTGCCGGGCGTCTCATTTCGTCAACTGACTTTTGTAATGTGCTGACATTATCACGTAATTCCATAACCAAAGCCATCCATTCCGGTGTCGACTCCCTAGGGGGTGACATTACCATCATCGGCAATTGCTCTGCCTCCACACCAACTTCGTCCTCATACATGTCGACACACACGTACCGACACACACAGCAGCCACACAGTGAATGCTCTATTGAAGACAGGACCCTCCTAGCCCTTTGGGGAGACAGAGGGAGAGTTTGCCAGCACACACCAAAAGCGCTATACTGTATATAACAACCCTAGAAGGTGTTGTTTCTATATATGCGCTCTCAATATATAATTATATCGCCAATTTATGCCCCCCCTCTCTTTGTTACCCTGTTTCTGTAGTGCAGTGCAGGGGAGAGTCGTGGGAGCCTTCCTCACCAGCGGAGCCGTGCAGGAAAATGGCGCCGAGTGCTGAGGAGAATAAGCTCCGCCCCTTTTTCGGCGGGCTTTTCTCCCGGTTTTTCTAATAAACTGGCCTGGGTTAAATACATACATATAGCCTTAATGGCTATATGTGATGTATTTATTTGCCTCTAAGGTACTCTGTATTGCTGCCCAGGGCGCCCCCAGCAGCGCCCTGCACCCTCCGTGACCGAGATCCGTGTAGCAACAATGGCGCACAGCTGCAGTGCTGTGCGCTACCTCTATGAAGACTGAAGTCTTCTGCCGCCTGTTTCCGGACCTCCGTTCTGCCGTTCTTCAGCGTCTGTAAGGGGGATCGGCGGCGCGGCTCCGGGACGAACCCCAGGCTGACCTGTGTTCCGACTCCCTCTGGAGCTCAGTGTCCAGTAGCCTAAGACTTCAATCCTCCTGCAGGCAGGTGAGTTGCAAGTCTCTCCCCTAAGTCCCTCGTTGCAGTGCTCCTGTCGCCAGCAGGAGACACTGATTAGAAACCTAAAAAAAAACTTTTCTAACTAGCTCTTTAAGAGAGCCACCTAGATTGCACCCTCTCGGACGGGCACAAAAACCTAACTGAGGCTTGGAGGAGGGTCATAGGGGGAGGAGCCAGTACACACCATGTGACCTAAAAGGCTTTTTAGATGTGCCCTGTCTCCTGCGGAGCCCGCTATTCCCCATGGTCCTGACGGAGTCCCCAGCATCCACTAGGACGTTAGAGAAACCTTCTTCTGGTCTGTGTCCAGAATCATGCCCAGGAAGGGCAGACGCGTCGTAGGAATCAGCTGCGACTTTGGAATATTCAGAATCTAGCCGTGCTGTTGTAACACTTCCCGAGAGCGTGCTACACTAATCAGCAACTGCTCTCTGGACCTCGCCTTTATGCGGAGATCGTCCAAGTATGGGATAATTGTGACTCCTTGCTTTCGCAGGAGCACATCATTACTGCCATTACCTTGGTAAATATTCTCGGTGCCGTGGACAGACCAAACGGCAACGTCTGGAATTGGTAATGACAATCCTGTACCACAAATCTGAGGTACTCCTGATGAGGTGGATAAACGAGGACATGAAGGTAAGCATCCTTTATGTCCAGAGACACCATAAAATCCCCCTCCCTTGCGATGACCGCTCTGAGCGATTCCATCTTGAACTTTAACTTTTCAAGTATATGTTCAGGGATTTTAAATTCAATATGGGTCTGACCGAACCATCTGGTTTTGGGACTACAACATGGTCGAATAATAACCCCCTCCTTGTTGGAGGGGAACCTTGACCACCACCTGTTGAAGATACAATTTGTGAATTGCAGTTAACCCTGTTTCCCTCTCGGGGGGGGGGGGGGGGGGGGGAAGCCGGCAGGGCCGTCAGTGAGGAGGCATCTTCTCAAAGTCCAGCTTGTATCCCTGAGACACAATATCTATTGCCCAGGGATCTAACAGGGAGTGAACCCACTTGTGGCTGAACTTACGAAAGCGTGCCCCCACCGGGCCTAGCTCCGCCTGTGGAGCCCCAGCGACATGCGGTGGATTTTCGTAGAGGCCGGGGAGGACTTCTGTTCCTGGGAACTAGCTGTGTTGTGCAGCTGGTTTCCTCTGCCCCCGCTTCTGGCAAGAAAGGACGCACCTCGGACCTTTGTTCGAAAGGCTGCATTTGATAATGACGTGCTTTCCTAGGCTGTGCAGGAATATAAGGCAAAATATCAGAATTACCAGCTATAGCTGTGGAGACCAGGTCCGAGAACCCTTCTCCACCCAATCCTCAGCCTTCCATATGCCACTTAAGTTGGCATCATCTGTCCATTGCATATTCTACAGGATACGTCAAGCAGAAATCGACATAGCTTTGCCTCTAGGACCCAGGATACTCATGTCTCTTTGGGCATGTTTTATGATATATATCTCTTAAGACAGCATCATATATATATATATATATATATATATATATATATATATATATATATATATATATATATACACACACACACACACACACACAGTAGGGTCTCAATTTCTGCTGATAAGGTACCTGTCCACGCCGCCACAGTGCTATAAACCCATGCCGACACAATCGCCGGTCTGAGTAGGGTACCAAAATGTGCACGCTATCTGCAGGATCCCTGAGAATAGCTAGGGCTACCTTTTGGGCAAACGTGACACCCTAGGGGAAGATTCTCATCACATCCTGGCCCTAGAGTGGAAAGGATACTGCCTGAGAATTCTTTGTGGGAAGCTGCAGTCTCTTGTCTGGAGATTCCCGCTCTTTTTCCTCACAAGAGGAGGGAAATTTACCTCAGCTTTCTTCCACTTAAAATGTGTACCCTTGTGTCAGGGACAGATGAGTCATCAGTGATATGCAAATCATCTTTATTACAATAATCATATTGAATACTTTTCTGCCCTTTTGGCTGTAACTTTGCATTATCGTAGTCGACACAGGAGTCAAACTCCGTGTCGATATCAGTGTCTATTATTTTGGATAGTGAGCATTGTGAGACTCTGAAGGTCTCTGCGCCATAGGGACAGACATGGGTAGATTTCCTGTCTGTTCTCTAATCTTTTGTGCAATAAATTCACCTTAGCACTTACACATATCCAAACAGGTGTCGGCGTTGTCGACGGAGACACCCTCTCACACACATTAGCTCCATCTCCTCCTTAGGGGAGCCTTTTACCTCAGACATGTCGACACACACGTACCGACACACCACACACACAGGGGATGCTCTATTTGAAGACAGTTCCCCCACAAGTCCCTTTGGAGAGACAGAGAGAGAGTATGCCAGCACACACCCCAGCACTATATGACCCAGGAATCACACAGTAACGTAGTGTTTACCCAGTAGCTGCTGTATACATTGTTTTCACGCCAAATTTATGTGCCCCCCCCTCTCTTTTTCACCCTCTTCTATCGTGCTTCTGCAGGGGAGAGCCTGGGGAGCTTCCTCTCAGCGGAGCTGTGGAGAGAAAATGGCGCTGGTGAGTGCTGAGGAAGAAGCCCCGCCCCCTCAGCGGCAGGCTTCTGTCCTGCAATTTTGTGTAAAATAATGGCGGGGGCTCATGCATATATACAGTGCCCAACTGTATATATGCCCACTTTGCCAAGAGGTCTCTAATTGCTGCCCAGGGCGCCCCCTCCTGCGCCCTGCACCCTACAGTGACCGGAGTGTGTGGGTGTAATGTGGGAGCAATGGCGCACAGCTGCAGTGCTGTGCGCTACCTCATATTAAGACAGGAGTCTTCTTGCTTCTCCCGCCGGCTTCTGTCTTCTGGCTCTGCGAGGGGGACGGCGGCGCGGCTCCGGGATCGGAAGACCAAGGGTGTTCGATCCCTCTGGAGCTAATGGTGTCCAGTAGTCTAAGAAGCATGACCTATCCGCAGTTAGTAGGTCTGCTTCTCTCCCCTCAGTCCCACGTAGCAGAGAGTCTGTTGCCAGCAGATCTCTCTGAAAATAAAAAATCCTAATAAAATACTTTCTTATTAGCAAGCACAGGAGAGCTCACTAAAGTGCACCCAGCTCTGTTCGGGCACAGATTCTAACTGAGGTCTGGAGGAGGGACATAGAGGGAGGAGCCAGTGCACACCAGTATTCCTAATTCTTTCTTAAAGTGCCCTGTCTCCTGCAGAGCCCGTCTATTCCCCATGGTCCTTACGGAGTCCCCAGCATCCACTAGGACGTTAGAGAAAGGGGGTTAGAGAAACTTAAAAGTAGCCCATTAATTTGGTTTGATGCTGAGAAATACAGATCGCTGTGAACCATTATCCGCACACTACTAAACCAGCTTAAAAAATGCCTCAACATGCAAACGAAAGAGTTTATTTTATAGAAAGTAATGGATCTAAAGAAGCAGGTGGCTGGACTTCGATTTACTCATTAGTACAGTGCACCTGCAAACATTGCGTGGAGATTCTGACTGTCACACTGTAGCGCAGGTGACCCACCATGGAACAAAAGGGAAAGACCAGTGAGTATATGCATGCCTCTACATGCACTGTGAGAACTATTTGTGTGCATAGGTGCAAAAGCAAAGCATCTGTGCTGTATATTGCCTGTGCTTCGTAAAAACTAGCCTAGAAGGTGCAGCAGATTCGACTTTCCCAGCACTTTCTGTGCCAGTATATCTGTCTCAGGGGGGAACCCAGCAACAAACTGCCCATATGTCAGGTCCCCATGCCTGTGTGGTTCCCCAGTCCGGCCACTCTCCCCTGTGTGTCACCTGTACTGTGGCCACTTGGACAAGTCTCCCAGCAGCTGCTTGAACCCGGCGTGTTCGTGCTGTTCGCACTTTAGCAGGGACAGCAGAGAGGGTCCGTGGTAACTCAGGGTCTGCCGGACCAGGTCCTTATCCATTGCACATGCAGCCACCGCCAGGTATCACCGCACTCACGCCTACGGAGCCTGTTCACCACCGCGCATCCGCCATGGCAGGAGGGACGGTCACGTAGTATGACGTCATGATCATGTGACCGGAGCCAGCTAGGCGGGGAGTAACCGAACCACGTGACTGGCTACTGCATGTTGGGCGTCTGCGCTGTTCGCTGCCTGTGGTTGGTGGCTGCTTACATCGCGGAAGGTGCGAGGGGCTGCTGCACTGAACTTGGTGGTGCCCGGATGGCAGCGGTGTTAGTGGTTACATGTAATGCTAGTATAGGACGATACAGTAACCGTATACTTCATGTTCTCTTAATTAGAGCATTGTAATCAGTGTTATCATTATGGGTATACGCTATCGTTTTGTTGCAACAGTTTCAGGGGTTAATGTATGAAGCAGTGAAAAGAGTGGAGAAGTGAGCCAGTGGAGAAGTTGCCCATGGCAACCAATCAGCTGCTCTGTATAATTTTATAGTATGCAAATTATAAATGTCACTTCAATGCTGATTGGTTGCCATGGGCAACTTCTCCACTGGCTCACTTCTCCACTTTTATCACTGTTTCATACATTCACCCCCCAGTGTTGTATGCAAAATTACATAGCTCCCAACATGACCCTTATCAAGAGGGACAGAATGCTCTGGACTTCCCTATTCATTTATGATTGCCACCAGTGCCGTAAGTAGACATTTTAGTGCTGTGTGCAAGAAATGGCATCAGCGCCCCCCCCCATGCAAAATAGGGGCAGTGCGCACCGTTGGCGTGTGCAAAAAATATAGGAGCCTGGCTTCATGGGGCAGGGGTGTAGCCACAAAATAATACTAATTCATATTACGGTGACCAGTAGTCTCCATTATTCAAATTATGCCGCACAGTAGCGCCACTACACCAGGTAGAGCCCTTTTTACACATAACGGCAGACAGCGTCCCCTTTTTACACATTACGACAGACAGAATAGATAGATAGAAAGAATAGATTATACTTACTGTCTCCGCTGGCAGTCAGGCTCCTCGGTGCAGCTTCTGGCAGATCCCGGGGGAGGGGGACTTGGGAGCTGCAGCAGTGCAATGTAATTGGTGGTAGCGCTGCTGCAGCTGTCCCTCTTCTTCCACATAGGCTGTCCTCCGCCTCTGTGATGACGGAAGCGCATCCCAGCATTCGCAGCTGCCAGCCTATGTTGAATGAGAGGGACAGCTGCAGCATTGCCTCCACCAGTTGCAATGTGCTGCTGAGGCTCCCTCCTCCTTCTCCCCTCCCCCGTGGCCGCTGCGTCCCTGTGCTCTTCTCGGCGGCGGCGGTGGTGGCCAGCGGCATGCAGCATGTAATGAGTCCGTTTGACTCATTACATGCCGCGCTGGATTTGGGCCCCTTGACAGTGGCGGGCCCCAGTGCAAGGCGCCGCTTGCACTGGTGGTAGTTCCGCTACTGCAGGGGTCAGTGTGTGGGTGCTCTGTTTACAGTGCATTTTGTGTGAGTGTGGGGTTGGAGAAAGCTTTTCTTACATGTGGGCTGGAGCCAGGGAATAGAGCAGATTACAGAGAATGCCTCCCAGCAGCAAAGCCGTCCAGCCCCCCTCCCGCTTACCTAAGCCTACTGACTGGCGCTTGTGTCCGGGATCAGCATCTGAGGAGCAGTGAGATTTATACACCAGCACACCACTAACATACAACAACCAGCAACGGCTGGTAACAGCAACAGCTGAACAGGTACCCATATAAAGAGAACCTGCAGAAAAGTCAACGAACTGCGGCGGGCACCCAATATCCCTTATGGACTATGAGAAAAATCCTATTTCTCTTACGTCCTAGAGGATGCTGGGGACTCCGATAGACCATGGGGTATAGACGGGCTCCGCAGGAGACATGGGCACCACAAAGAACTCTAGATGGGTGTGCACTGGCTCCTCCCTCTATGCCCCTCCTCCAGACCCCAGTTAGATCCTGTGCCCAGAGGAGACTGGGTGCACTACAGGGGAGCTCTCTGAGTTTCTCTGAAAAAGAATTTTGTTAGGTTTTTTATTTTCAGGGAGCACTGCTGGCAACAGGCTCCCTGCATCGTGGGATTGAGGGGAGAGAAGCAGGGCCGTCTTAACAATAGTGTGGGCCCCTGGGCACAGCAACGCACTGGGGCCCCTACCCATCCTCCAGAAGTAGGGGTGAGGGGTGCTATCAGTGGCAGCGGGCGGTAGGGGGTGATCTATCTTCCGCTAAGCATGTAAAACCTGGAGCAGTAATTTCTGCTAATTACTCCTTTACTGCACAGATGGGGCGGGAGGGAGAACACTAAACTGTAGAATGGGGCATTGTGCTGGATGAAGTGGCCCTGGTACATGACTTTCAGGGTGGTAGGGGGTGTTTAATACGTAGGGGAGGAGTGGATGGTGTGCGGCTTAATAATTATCATTTTCTGGTGGGAGGGCAGCTTGCTTGACTGCAGATATCTCAAGTTCCTGGTAATAGATTTTTTAGCTTTTAATAGGATAAAAAACTATAGAGACCCACCTGTCAGGAGGTTCTGGGGACTTGTAGATCAGAGTTCAGGAACTAGAGCAATCCTCCAATGAAAATATAAAACTGCATACCAGGCGTGTGGAGCTGGAGCAGGAATCAGCTGCTTGAAGGCGGATATCTCTGGTTCTGGGCATAGTAGGGCCAAGTTGCCATTGTCCACTGAAAGGGGAGAGTCCCAGCTTTTGGAGTATACCCTCGGAAAAACTCTATGTCAGACAGAACCTAAGATATTTGGCTTGGAAGAGCAACTAACAGGCTTGGATGGGGACAACTGCTTTGAAGTCGGATATCTCTGGTTTCCTAGGGCCGATTTTCAAAAATCTGCTACCCCTGGAAAGAGGGGACCCTCAGCTATTAGCCTAGGGCCCTTATACTCATGGGGCCCTTGGGCAAGAGCCCATTGAGCCCATACGAAAAGACGGCCCTGGAGAGAAGCAGACCTACTTAAATGATAGGCTCTGCTTCTTAGGCTACTGGACACCATTAGCTCCAGAGGGTCGGAACGCATGTCTCACCCTCGCCGTTCGTCCCGGAGCCGCGCCGCCGTCCTCACAGAGCCGGAAGATAGAAGCCGGGTGAGTATAAGAAGAAAGAAGACTTCAAAGGCGGCAGAAGACTTCAGCTCTTCTCTGAGGTAACGCGCAGCGCCATTGCTCCCACACACAACACACACAGCGGGCACTGAAGGGTGCAGGGCGCAGGGGGGGCGCCCTGGGCAGCAATAATAAACCTCTAGGGACTGGCTAACATATATATAGGCGGCGGAGGCAGTATATTATATAATCCCCCGCCAGTATTGGAAATTTGAGCGGGACCGAAGCCCGCCGCTGAGGGGGCGGAGCTTGATCCTCCAGCACTAACCAGCGCCTTTTTCTCCACAGCACACTGCAGAGAAGCTGGCTCCCCGGATGAACACGGTGATAGAGGGCAAAAAAGAGGGGGGGGGGCACTTTTAATTGGCGCAGTTAGTGTATATGTATATATATTTATATAAAAGCGCTGTTTTATCTGGGAATTTTGTTTCCAGTGTCAGTTGGTGCTGGGTGTGTGCTGGCATACTCTCTCTCTCTGTCTCTCCAAAGGGCCTTATTGGGAACTGTCTCCATATAGATATATCCCTGAGTGTGTGGGGGTGTCGGTACGTGTGTGTCGGCATGTCTGAAGCGGAAGGCTCATCTAAGGAGGAGGTGGAGCAGATGATTCTGGTGTCTCCGTCGGCAACGCCGACACCTGATTGGTTGGATATGTTGAATGTTTTAAATGCAAATGTGTCTTTATTACATCAGAGATTGGACAAAGCAGAGTCCAGGGATAGAACAGGGAGTCAATCCATGGCTTTGACTGTGTCACAGGGCCCTTCAGGGTCTCAGAAACGTCCCCTGTCCCAAGTAGCAGACACTGATACCGACACGGATTCTGACTCCAGTGTCGACTACGATGATGCGAGGTTACACCCAAGGGTAGCCAAAAGTATTCATTATATGATTATTGCAATAAAGGCTGTTTTACATATCACAGATGACCCCTCTGTCCCTGACAAGAGGGTACACATGTTTAAGGAAAAGAAACCTGAGGTAACCTTTCCCCCATCTCATGAGCTGAACGCGTTATTTGAAAAGGCTTGGGAAACTCCAGACAAGAAACTGCAGATTCCCAAAATAATTCTTATGGCGTATCCTTTTCCTACGCAGGACAGGTTACGGTGGGAATCCTCACCCAGGGTGGACAAGGCGTTAACGTGCTTGTCCAAAAAGGTGGCGCTACCGTCTCCAGACACGGTAGCCCTCAAGGATCCTGCTGATCGCAGACAGGAAACTACCTTAAAATCAATTTATACACATACGGGTGCCTTGCTCAGACCGGCAATAGCGTCGGCTTGGGTTTGTAGCGCTGTTGCGGCTTGGACGGATACTTTGTCAGCTGACATTGATACCCTGGATAGGGATACCATTTTATTGACCTTAGGTCACATTAAATACGCAGTCTTATATATGAGAGACGCTCAGAGAGACGTTGGTCTGCTAGGTTCGAGAGCCAACGCCATGGCGATTTCTGCTAGGCGAGCCCTGTGGACCCGCCAATGGACGGGTGATGCCGACTCAAAGAAGCATATGGAATTTTTACCTTACAAAGGTGACGATTTATTTGGGGAAGGTCTCGCGGACCTGGTTTCCACAGCTACCGCGGGTAAATCTACTTTTTGACCTTATGTTTCCCCATAGCAAAAGAAAACGCCGCAATATCAGACGCAGTCCTTTCGGTCACATAAGTCCAGAAGAGGTCGGGGCTCTTCCTTCCTCGCCAGAGGTAAGGGAAGAAGGAAAAAACTGCCTGCTACGGCTAGTTCCCAGGAGCAGAAGTCCTCCCCGGCTTCTACTAAATCCACCACTGAGGGAGTCTGCGCCGGTGGGGGCACGTCTTCGACTCTTCAGCCACGTCTGGGTTCAGTCAGACGTGGATCCTTGGGCAGTGAAAATTGTATCCCAGGTTTACAAGCTGGAATTCGAAGACGTGCCTCCTCGCCATCTTTTCAAATCGGCTTTACCAGCTTCTTCCCCAGAAAGGGAGATAGTTTTAGCTGCAATTCAAAAACTGTGTCAACAACAAGTGGTTGTCGAGGTTCCCCTAGTTCAACAGGGGAAAGGATACTATTCAACCCTATTTGTGGTCCCGAAACCGGATGGCTCGGTCAGACCCATTCTAAATTTAAAATCCCTAAACCTGTACTTGAAAAAGTTAAAATTGAAGATGGAATCTCTCCGGGCAGTTATCTCCAGCCTGGAAGGGGGGGGAATTTATGGTTTCACTGGACATAAAGGACGCATACCTTCATGTCCCCATATATCCCCCTCATCAGGCGCACCTGAGATTCGCTGTGCAGGACTGTCATTACCAGTTTCAGACGTTGCCGTTTGGGCTTTCCACGGCCCCGAGGATTTTTACCAAGGTAATGGCAGAAATGATGGTGCTCCTGCGCCGGCAGGGAGTCACAATTATCCCGTACTTGGACGATCTCCTGATAAAAGCGAGATCGAGAGATCAGTTGCAGAAAAGCGTGGCGCTCTCCCTGAGAGTGCTGCAGCAACATGGCTGGATTCTGAATCTACCAAAGTCACAGTTGGTTCCAACAACTCGGCTATCTTTTTTAGGCATGATTCTGGACACGGAACAAAAGAGGGTCTCTCTGACGTCCTAAGTGGATGCTGGGACTCCGTAAGGACCATGGGGAATAGCGGCTCCGCAGGAGACTGGGCACAACTAAAAGAAAGCTTTTGGTTTAACTGGTGTGCACTGGCTCCTCCCTCTATGACCCTCCTCCAGACTTCAGTTAGAATCTTGTGCCCGGCTGAGCTGGATGCACACTAGGGGCTCTCCTGAGCTCCTAGAAAAGAAAGTATATTTTAGGTTTTTTATTTTCAGTGAGATCTGCTGGCAACAGACTCACTGCTACGAGGGACTAAGGGGAGAAGAAGCGAACCTACCTGCTTGCAGCTAGCTTGGGCTTCTTAGGCTACTGGACACCATTAGCTCCAGAGGGATCGAACACAGGGCCCGACCTTGATCGTCCGGTCCCGGAGCCGCGCCGCCGTCCCCCTTACAGAGCCAGAAGCATGAAGATGGTCCTGAAAATCGGCGGCAGAAGACTTCGGTCTTCAACAAGGTAGCGCACAGCACTGCAGCTGTGCGCCATTGCTCCTCATGCACACCTCACACTCCGGTCACTGATGGGTGCAGGGCGCTGGGGGGGGGGCGCCCTGAGCAGCAATATTCATACCTTGGCTGGCAAATAATCACAATATATAGTCCCAGAGGCTATATATGTGAAAAATACCCCTGCCAGAATCCATAAAAAAGCGGGAGAAAGTCCGCCGAAAAAGGGGCGGGGCTATCTCCCTCAGCACACTGGCGCCATTTTTCTCTCACAGCTCCACTGGAAGGATCGCTCCCAGGCTCTCCCCTGCAGTTTCAAGCTACAAAGGGTAAAAAAGAGAGGGGGGGGCACTAAATTTAGGCGCAGCAATATATATTTAAGCAGCTATAAGGGAAAATCACTCAGTTATAGTGTTCATCCCTGTGTTATATAGCGCTCTGGTGTGTGCTGGCATACTCTCACTCTGTCTCCCCAAAGGGCTTTGTGGGGTCCTGTCCTCTATCAGAGCATTCCCTGTGTGTGTGCGGTGTGTCGGTACGGCTGTGTCGACATGTTTGATGAGGAGGCTTATGTGGAGGCGGAACAGATGCCGATAAATGTGATGTCACCCCCTGCGGGGCCGACACCTGAGTGGATGGTTATGTGGAAGGAATTACGTGACAGTGTCGACTCCTTACATAAAAGGTTTGACGACATACCAAATATGGGACAGCCGGCTTCTCAGCCTGTGCCTGCCCAGGCGTCTCAAAAGCCATCAGGGGCTCTAAAACGCCCGCTACCTCAGATGGCAGACACAGATGTCGACACGGATACTGACTCCAGTGTCGACGACGATGAGACTAATGTAATTTCCAATAGGGCCACACGTTACATGATTGAGGCTATGAAAAATGTGTTGCACATTTCTGATGTTACCCCAGGTACCACAAAAAAGGGTATTATGTTTGGAGAGAAAAACTACCAGTAGTTTTTCCTCCATCTGAGGAATTAAATGAAGTGTGTGAAGAAGCGTGGGCTTCCCCCGATAAGAAACTGGTAATTTCTAAAAGGTTACTAATGACGTACCCTTTCCCGCCAGAGGATAGGTCACGTTGGGAAACATCCCCTAGGGTGGATAAAGCGCTCACACGCTTGTCAAAGAAGGTGGCACTACCGTCTCCGGATACGGCCGCCCTAAATTAACCTGCTGATAGAAAGCAGGAGGCTATCCTGAAGTCTGTATATACACACACAGGTATTATACTGAGACCAGCTATTGCTTCAGCATGGATGTGCAGTGCTGCAGCTGCGTGGTCAGATTCTCTGTCGGAAAATATTGATACCCTAGACAGGGACACTATATTGCTAACCGTAGAGCATATTAAAGACGCAGTCTTATACATGAGAGATGCACAGAGGGATATTTGCCGGCTGGCATCTAAAATAAGTGCAATGTCCATTTCTGCCAGGAGAGGGTTATGGACTCTGCAGTGGACAGGTGATGCAGATTCTAAAAGGCACATGGACGTTTTGCCTTATAAGGGGGAGGAGTTGTTCGGGGATGGTCTCTCGGACCTTGTTTCCACAGCAACAGCTGGGAAGTCAGCATTTTTACCCCATGTTCCCTCACAGCCAAAGAAAGCACCGTATTATCAGGTACAGTCCTTTCGGTCCCATAAGGGCAAGCGGGTTAAAGGCGCATCCTTTCTGCCCAGAGGTAGAGGGAAAAAGCTGCAGCATACAGCCAGTTCCCAGGAGCAAAAGTCCTCCCCCGCTTCCTCCAAGTCCACCGCATGACGCTGGTGCTCCACAGGCGGTGCCAGGTACGGTGGGGGCCCATCTCAAAAACTTCAGCAATCAGTGGGCTCGCTCACGGCTGGATCCCTGGATCCTTCAAGTAGTATCTCAGGGGTACAAGCTGGAATTCGAGACGTCTCCCCCCCGCCGTTTCCTCAAATCTGCCTTGCCAACAACTCCCTCAGGCAGGGAGGCAGTGCTAGAGGCAATTCACAAGCTGTATTCCCAGCAGGTGATAGTCAAGCTGTCATCTCTAGTCAGAGGCCTCCTAAAACCAAAACAGGTGTCGGTGCATCACTGCACGCGGATCCTGGGAAAAATGGTAGCTTCCTACGAAGCAATTCCATTCGGCAGGTTCCATGCAAGAACCTTTCAGTGGGACCTGTTGGACAAGTGGTCCGGATCGCATCTTCAGATGCATCGGCTGATAACCCTGTCTCCAAGGACCAGGGTGTCTCTGCTGTGGTGGCTGCAAAGTGCTCATCTTCAAGAGGGCCGCAGATTCGGCATACAGGACTGGGTCCTGGTGACCACGGATGCCAGCCTTCGAGGCTGGGGGGCAGTCACACAGGGAAGAAACTTCCAAGAACTATGGTCAAGTCAGGAGACTTCCCTACACATAAATATTCTGGAACTGAGGGCCATTTTCAATGCCCTAAGTCAGGCAAAACCCCTGCTTCAAAACCAGCCGGTACTGATCCAGTCAGACAACGTCACGGCAGTCGCCCATGTAAACCGACAGGGCGGCACAAGAAGCAGGACGGCGATGGCAGAAGCCACAAGGATTCTCCGATGGGCGGAAAATCACGTGTTAGCACTGTCAGCAGTGTTCATTCCGGGAGTGGACAACTGGGAAGCAGACTTCCTCAGCAGGCACGACCTCCACCCGGGAGAGTGGAGACTTCATCCAGAAGTCTTCCAACTGATTGTAAACCGTTGGGAAAGGCCACAGGTGGACATGATGGCGTCCCGCCTAAACAAAAAGCTAGAAAGATATTGCGCCAGGTCAAGAGACCCTCAGGCGATAGCTGTGGACGCTCTAGTGACACCGTGGGTGTACCGGTCGGTTTATGTGTTCCCTCCTCTTCCTCTCATACCAAAGGTACTGAGGATAATAAGGAGAAGAGGAGTAAGAACTATACTCATTGTTCCGGATTGGCCAAGAAGAGCTTGGTACCCGGAACTTCAAGAAATGATCTCAGAGGACCCATGGCCTCTGCCGCTCAGACAGGACCTGCTGCAGCAGGGGCCCTGTCTGTTCCAAGACTTACCGCGGCTGCGTTTGACGGCATGGCGGTTGAACACCGGATCCTGAAGGAAAAGGGCATTCCGGAGGAAGTCATTCCTACGCTGATTAAAGCTAGGAAAGAAGTGACCGCAAACCATTATCACCGCATTTGGCGAAAATATGTTGCGTGGTGTGAGGCCAGGAAGGCCCCAACGGAGGAATTTCAGCTGGGCCGTTTTCTGCACTTCCTACAGTCAGGGGTGACCATGGGCCTAAAATTGGGTTCCATTAAGGTCCAGATTTCGGCTCTATCGATTTTCTTCCAGAGAGAACTGGCTTCACTACCTGAAGTTCAGACTTTTGTTAAGGGAGTGCTGCATATTCAGCCCCCTTTTGTGCCTCCAGTGGCACCTTGGGATCTCAACGTGGTGTTGGATTTCCTAAAGTCACATTGGTTTGAGCCACTTAAAACCGTGGAATTTAAATATCTCACGTGGAAAGTGGTCATGTTGTTGGCCTTGGCTTCGGCCAGGCGTGTATCAGAATTGGCGGCTTTGTCATGTAAAAGCCCTTATCTGATTTTCCATATGGATAGGGCAGAATTGAGGACTCGTCCCCAGTTTCTCCCTAAGGTGGTATCAGCCTTTCATCTGGACCAACCTATCGTGGTGCCTGCGGCTACTAAAGACTTGGAGGCTTCCAAGTTGTTGGACGTAGTCAGGGCCCTGAAAATTTATGTTTCCAGGACAGCTGGAGTCAGAAAGACTGACTCGCTATTTATCCTGCATGCGCCCAACAAGTTGGGTGCACCTGCTTCAAAGCAGACTATTGCTCGCTGGATCTGTAGTACAATTCAGCTTGCACATTCTGCGGCTGGACTGCCGCATCCTAAATCAGTGAAAGCCCATTCTACGAGGAAGGTGGGCTCTTCTTGGGCGGCTGCCCGAGGGGTCTCGGCTCTACAACTTTGCCGAGCAGCTACTTGGTCGGGGTCAAACACATTTGCTAAATTCTACAAGTTTGACACCCTGGCTGAGGAGGACCTAGAGTTTGCCCATTCGGTGCTGCAGAGTCATCCGCACTCTCCCGCCCGTTTGGGAGCTTTGGTATAATCCCCATGGTCCTTACGGAGTCCCAGCATCCACTTAGGACGTCAGAGAAAATAAGATTTTACTCACCGGTAAATCTATTTCTCGTAGTCCGTAGTGGATGCTGGGCGCCCATCCCAAATGCGGATTGTCTGCAATACTTGTATATAGTTATTGTTTAACTAAAGGGTTATTGTTGAGCCATCTGTTGAGAGGCTCAGTTATTGTCATACTGTTAACTGGGTATTGTATCACGAGTTATACGGTGTGATTGGTGTGGCTGGTATGAGTCTTACCCGGGATTCAAAATCCTTCCTTATTGTGTCAGCTCTTCCGGGCACAGTATCCTAACTGAAGTCTGGAGGAGGGTCATAGAGGGAGGAGCCAGTGCACACCAGTTAGACCAAAAGCTTTCTTTTAGTTGTGCCCAGTCTCCTGCGGAGCCGCTATTCCCCATGGTCCTTACGGAGTCCCAGCATCCACTACGGACTACGAGAAATAGATTTACCGGTGAGTAAAACCTTATTTTTTCTCCCAATGGAAAAAGCCCAGGAACTCCAGAACATGGTCAGAGACCTGTTAAAACCGAAAAGAGTGTCAGTCCATCAATGCACTCGAGTACTGGGGGAAAAGGTGGCGACCTACGAGGCCATCCCCTTCGGCAGGTTTCATGCAAGGACGTTTCAGTGGGACCATCTGGACAAGTGGTCCGGGCCCAATCTTCAAATTCATCAGAAAATAAGCCTGTCCCCTAGGGCCAGGGTGTCTCTCCTGTGGTGGCTGCAGAGTGCTCACCTTCTAGAGGGTCGCAGGTTCGGCATTCAAGACTGGTTTCTGGTGACCACGGACGCGTGCCTCCGAGGATGGGGAGCAGTCACACAAGGAAGAAACTTTCAGGGGATATGGTCAAGCCAGGAGGCTTGTCTACACATCAACGTACTGGAATTGAGGGCCATATACAACGGCCTACGTCAAGCGGAGAATCTTCTTCGCGACCTACCAGTTCTGATTCAATCAGACAACGTCACAGCCGTGGCTCATGTAAACCGCCAAGGCGGAACAAGGAGCAGAGTGGCAATGGCGGAAGCCACCAGGATTCTGCGCTGGGCGGAAAATCACGTAAGCGCTTTGGCAGCAGTCTTCATTCCGGGAGTGGACAACTGGGAAGCAGACTTCCTCAGCAGACACGGTCTCCATCCAGGAGAGTGGGGAATTCATCAAGAAGTTTTTGCAGAGATAACAAGTCATTGGGGACTTCCTCAAATAGACATGATGGCGTCACACCTCAACAAGAAGCTTCAGAGGTATTGTGCCAGGTCAAGGGACCCTCAGGCAGTAGCAGTGGACGCCCTGGTGACACCGTGGGTGTTTCAGCCGGTCTATGTGTTCCCTCCTCTTCCACTCATCTCAAAGATATTGAGAATCATAAGACGAAAAAGAGTGCAGACAATACTCATTGTTCCAGATTGGCCTCGAAGGGCCTGGTATTCCGATATTCAGGAAATGCTCACAGAAGATCCGTGGCCTCTTCCTCTCAGAGCGGACCTGTTGCAACAGGGGCCCTGCATGTTCCAAGACTTACCGCGGTTACGTTTGACGGCATGGCAGTTGAACACCGAATCCTAGCTGGGAAAGGCATTCCGGAAGAAGTCATCCCTACTCTGATAAAGGCTAGGAAGGAGGTGACTGCGAAACATTATCACCGTATCTGGAGAAAGTATGTATCTTGGGGTGAATCCAAGAATGCTCCTACGGAAGTTTTCCATCTGGGCCGTTTTCTCCACTTTCTACAGACAGGAGTGGATATGGGCCTAAAATTAGGCTCCATTAAGGTACAGATTTCGGCCCTATCAATTTTCTTTCAGAAGGAATTGGCTTCTCTCCCAGAAGTCCAGACTTTTGTAAAGGGAGTGCTGCACATACAGCCTCCTTTTGTGCCTCCAGTGGCACCATGGGACCTTAACGTGGTGTTACAGTTCCTAAATTCTCACTGGTTTGAACCTCTTCAAACGGTTGAATTAAAATTTCTCACTTGGAAGGTGGTCATGTTGTTGGCCTTGCCATCTGCAAGGCAGGTGTCCGAATTGGCGGCTTTGTCTCACAGATTTTCCATGTGGATAGAGCAGAATTAAGGACTCGTCCTCAATTTTTGCCTAAGGTGGTTTCATCGTTTCATATGAACCAACCGATTGTGGTACCTGTGGCTACGAATGACTTGGTGGATTCCAAGTCCCTTGATGTAGTCAGGGCCTTAAAAATTTATGTAGCCAGGACGGCTCGGGTTAGAAAAACAGAGGCTCTGTTTGTCCTGTATGCAGCCAACAAGGTTGGCGCTCCTGCTTCTAAGCAGACTATTGCTCGCTGGATCTGTAACACGATTCAGCAGGCTCATTCTACGGCTGGATTGCCGTTACCAAATTCGGTAAAGCCCCATTCCACTAGGAAGGTGGGCTCTTCTTTGGCGGCTCCCCGAGGCGTCTCGGCATTACAGCTTTGCCGAGCAGCGACCCGGTCGGGTTCAAACACTTTTGCAAAGTTCTACAAGTTTGATACCCTGGCTGGTGAGGACCTCATGTTTGCTCAATCGGTGCTGCAGAGTCATCCGCACTCTCCCGCCTGGTCTGGAGCTTTGGTATAATCCCCATGGTCCTTACGGAGTCCCCGGCATCCTCTTGGACGTAAGAGAAAATAAGATTTTAAACCTACCGGTAAATCTTTTTCTCCTAGTCCGTAGAGGATGCTGGGCGCCCGTCCCAGTGCGGACATATTTCTGCAAGGCTTGTATATAGTTATTGCTTAAATAAGGGTTATGTTACAGTTGAGATCAGTCTTTGGCTGATGCTGTTTTGTTCATACTGTTAACTGGTTGCGTATATTCCAGGTTATACGGTGTGGATGGTGTGGGCTGGTATGAATCTTGCCCTTAGATTAACAAAAATCCTTTCCTCGTACTGTCCGTCTCCTCTGGGCACAGTTCTCTGGCTGGGGTCTGGAGGAGGAGCATAGAGGGATGAGCCAGTGCACACCCATCTAGAGTTCTTTGTGGTGCCCATGTCTCCTGCGGAGCCCATCTATACCCCATGGTCCTTACGGAGTCCCCAGCATCCTCTACGGGGTACACTGGGCTCCACAAGGAATGGACAATAGGGTGTAGAGTAGGATCTTGATCCAAGGCACCAACAGGCTCAAAGCTTTGACTGTTCCCAGATTGCATAGTGCCGCCTCCTATATCACCCCGCCTCCCTGCACAGGATCTCAGTTTTGTAGTTGGTGCTGCAGTATCAGGCACTTAGCAGAGGGGCTGCTACAGGCAGCCCTAAGTAGAGCTCTTTTTCTGAGGAAAAAAGTGTAGACTTCAAGGGCAGCAGCAGTGTTACATGTCAGTGGACATTCATGGCTGCAGCTCCGGCTCTCCCCAGCGGTGCTGTACACTCCTGAGCCCTGGTTGCTGGGTAACTACAGCTGGAGGCTCCGGTTTTCTTCTTGTCTGGCACACACGACGGGGGCTCTCCGGGATCGCGTGGCCGCGCTTCGGGAGGTGGTAAGTGGGTCCCGCTTGCGGGACACGGTCTTTATCGCGATCCAGCGCGGTCAGTGGAAGGCGGGCCGCGCGCGCTGGCGGTGGACACTGTGGCAGTACAGGTATCCCACTAGATCACCAGGGCATGGGACAGTTCAGGTTTTCTCTATAAACCGTTTTATTAGAGCCCGCAGTACCCGGTGGTTTTGCCAGCAGGGGGATAGAGCTTGGACCTGAAGCCCCTCCCCCAGCCCCAGCGAGCGCTTGTCTCCTCACAATCCACTGCTGTCACTGACACCTCGTCGGATGAAGACGGCCCTTACACTGACCCCACAGGTTCTGACTCAGATACGGCTGATGGGGAGTGTGGTTCACATGTGGATGTGCCTGATCTCTTGGAGGCTATTAAGTTAATTTTACAGATTACGGATGATCCCGAGCCATCCGTTCCTCCTAAGAAACCAGATAGGTTCAAGCGTCAGAAGGTGATTAAACAAGTTTTACCTCACTGACCACCTAATTGATATACGTCAGGAACCCTGGGAAAACCCGGGTACGAAGTTTGTGCCTCAAAAGAAGATGCTGGCTCGCTATCCCCTCGCGCCGGAGCTGTCTAAGAATTGGGAAACGCCTCCTCCAGTGGACTCAAATGTGGCTAGGATGGTGGTTTCCTCAGCTCTACTGGTCACCAACGTCACGTCTCTAAAAGAGCCTACGGATAAACTTGTGGAGGGTTGTCTGAAAGCGATTTACACCCTCACGGGTGCTGCACAAAGGCCCACTATTGCAGCTACTTGGGCTGCAGAGGCCATTGAAGCATGGGCCTTGGAGTTAGATGCTGAAATCTCCTCTGACCATGCTAGACAATGCTTGTCTTATATTGTCACAGCTTCTCGTTATATTAAAGAGGCGGCTTCTGATGCTGGTATCCTGGCAGCCAAGGTCTCTGCTCCATCAGTCCTGGCTCGCCGGATATTGTGGCTGAGATCCTGGTCTGTGGATCTGGACTCTAGAAAAACCCTGGAGGTACTCCCTTTTAAGGGAGATATTCTGTTTGGGGAGGATTTAAATAAGATTGTGACTGACTTGGCTACTGCCAAAACTGCCTGTCTGCCAAGTACTGCTCCTTCTGTGTCGAAGGCTAAAGGTACTTCCTTTCACCCCTTTCGTCCTTCAGGTAAAGCAAAAGGTCAGGCGTACAGCAAGCAGGCCCGCACTTCCAAACCTGGTAAGCCTAAGCCCAAAAGAGCCTGGGCGGCCCGTCAGCCAGCTTCCAAGACAGATAAGCCTGCCGCATGACGGGGCGGGCCTCCCGCTGGGGGATCCCAGGGTGGAGGGCCGGCTGCTAAGGTATTCCCAGGAATGGTTGAAGACCACTTCAGATGCCTGGGCACGGGAAGTCGTCACACGAGGTTACACCATAGCCTTCAAAAACCGACCCCCTCATTGATTTTGCCAGACAGATGTCCCGTTGGACAAGACAATGGCAAACACTCTACAGACCCTCCTGGATACAGGAGTCGTAGTACAGGTGCCTCTTGCGCAGAGTTGCCGGGGGTACTATTCTCCGCTGTTTCTAGTCCCGAAACCTCAAGGCATTGAACAGGTTTGTGAAGGTTTCCATGTTCCGGATGGAAACCCTTTGCTCTATAGTTCCTGCCTTGGAACCTGGGGACTTCATGGTCTCCCTGGATATACAGGATGCTTACCTGCATGTTCCTATAGCACTGTCTCATCAGCAATACCTGAGATTTGCGATTGGCAACTGCCATTACCAGTTTCGGGCGTTACCTTTTGGTTTAACAACGGCTCCGCGATTCTTTACAAAAGTCATGGCGGCGATGACGGTGGTACTCCGCCGTCAAGGGGTCAGGATACTGCCGTATTTGGACGACTTGTTAATCCTGGCAAATTCCCCAGAACTTCTCCTGCGTCATCTAGATGTGACGGTCCGGTTTCTGCAAGCCCACGGGTGGCTCATCAACTGGAAGAAGTCATCCCTGATCCCTGCTCAGTGCATGGTTCATCTGGGAGCACTATTGGACACTCACAACCAGCGGTTGTTCCTGTCTCAGGAGAAAGTCCTGAAACTTCAGGACAGGATTCGTTGCTTCCTATCTTGTCCGCAAGTGTCGATACATTCGGCGATGCAGGTGCTGGGCCTCATGGTGTCAGCATTCGACATGGTGGAGTACGCTCAATTTCATTCTCGCCCTCTCCAGAGGCTGATTCTAGCCAAATGGGACGGCCTGCCTCACCGGATCAGGTCTCAAATGATCTCATTGACTCCGGAGGTCCGTCTGTCGCTGCTCTGGTGGCTCCGGGACCAACAACTGTGCAGGGGCCGTCCGTTCTGGATATCCGACTGGGTCCTGTTGACGACAGATGCCAGTCTAAGAGGTTGGGGCGCGGTGCTGGAGCAACACTCCCTTCAGGGGCGGTGGACCAAGGAGGAGTCCCTCCTCTTGATCAATATTCTGGAGTTGCGGGCGGTCTTCAATGCCTTGAACCTAGCCCACCATTTAATGTAGAACCGACCTGTTCAAGTACAGTCGGACAACGCCACCACAGTGGCCTACATAAATCATCAAGGCGGCACTCGAAGCCGCCTAGCAATGAAGGAAGTCTCACGGATTCTACAGTGGGCAGAACGCCATCTACCGGCCATATCGGCAATATTCATTCCGGGAGTCCTGAATTGGGAAGCGGACTTTCTCAGTCGTCAGGACGTGCATGCCGGCGAGTGGGGCCTCCATCCAGAAGTGTTTCAACTCCTAGTGGAAAGGTGGGGCCTTCCAGACGTAGATTTGATGGCGTCTCGACACAATCACAAGGTTCCGGTCTTCGGAGCAAGGACAAGGGATCCTCAAGCAGCATTCGAGGATGCGCTGGCGGTACCGTGGAGGTTTCGGCTGCCGTACGTGTTCCCTCCGGTGTCACTCCTGCCCAGGGTAATTCGGAAGTTCAAGCAAGAAAAAGGAATTCTGCTTCTCATAGCTCCAGCGTGGCCCAGACGGCACTGGTTCTCAGACCTGCAAGGCCTATCGTCAGAGCGTCTATTTCTACTTCCACAACGCCCAGACCTCCTCGTTCAGGGCCCCTGTGTCTACCAGGACATAGCCCGGCTGTCTTTGACGGCGTGGCTCTTGAAGCTTCCGTCTTAAGGGCTAAAGGGTTTTCTGAGGCGCTCATTCAAACTATGTTGCGGGGCCGGAAACCGGCTTCGGCTCGGATTTACTATAGGGTCTGGCATTCTTACTTTGTTTGGTGCGCATCTAAAGATTATGACGCTTCCAAGTTTAGTATAGCCAAGTTGTTAACTTTTCTTCAGCAGGGCCTGGACTTAGGCCTGTGTCTGGCCTCCCTCAAGGTTCAAATATCTGCCTTGTCGGTGTGGTTTCAGAGAAAAATTGCGACCTTACCTGATGTGCATACCTTTACTCAGGGCGTGTTGCGTATCCAACCTCCCTATGTCCCGCCTGTAGCTCCTTGGGACTTGTCGTGGTTTTGGGGGCGTTACAAGAGTCTCCGTTTGAACCTCTTAGTTCAGCTGACCTCAAGTGGCTTTCCCTTAAGGTGGTGTTTCTGCTGGCTATTGCTTCAGCTAGAAGAGTGTCAGATTTGGGTGCCTTGTCCTGTAGTTCCCCATATCTGATATTTCACCGTGACCGGGCGGTTCTTATGACTCGTCCCGGCTATCTAACTAAGGTGGTTTCTTCGTTCCACCTTAATCCGGAGATTGTAGTTCCGGCACTTGTTTCTCCTGATCTGTCTCCCAAAGAGCGGTCTTTGGATATGGTACGGGCTCTCCGTATCTATGTGAAGAGAACTGCTCCTATTAGGAAATCGGATTCTCTCTTTGTTGTGTTTGGGTTTCACAAACGTGGCTGGCCTGCTCACAAGCAAACTCTGGCCAGATGGATTAGAATGGTGATTGCACATGCTTATGTGAAGGCTGGTCTCTCTGCTCCTGATCACATTAAGGCCCATTCTACTCGGTCTGTTGGACCTTCTTGGGCGGCCCAATGTGGTGCGACCCTTGAACAATTGTGCAAGGCGGCTACGTGGTCCTCTGTGAACACGTTCATAAGGTTCTATGCCTTCGATACTGCCGCTTCCCAGGATGCTTCCTTTGGAAGCCGGGTTCTTGTGCCCGCTACAGTGCGTCCCCTCCAATAAGGAACTGCTTTAGGACATCCCCATTGTCCATTCCTTGTGGAGCCCAGTGTACCCTGCAGCAGAAAATGAGTTTTATGGTAAGAACTTACCTTTGTTAAAACTCTTTCTGCGAGGTACACTGGGCTCCACAAGGCGCCCACCCTGACGCACTTAGCTTCTTGGGTTGGTATGGCATTAGCCGCTGACACCTCTCCTGTCGCGAGAATGCGGTGTTGTGGCTACTAACCGTTGTCGTCTCTTTTCCTGCTACTGCATTGGACTGGTAAACTAAAAACTGAGATCCTGTGCAGGGAGGCGGGGTGATATAGGATGCGGCGCTATGCATTCTGGGAACAGTAAAAGCTTTGAGCCTGTTGGTGCATCGGATCAAGATCCTACTCTACACCCCTTTGTCCATTCCTTGTGGAGCCCAGTGTATCTCGCAGAAAGAGTTTTAACAAAGGTAAATTCTTACCATAAAACTCGTTTTTCTGCTGCGGGGTACACTGGGCTCCACAGGGAATAACATTGGGGGGGGGAGTAGGATTTTGATCTGAGGCACCAACGGGCTAAAAGGTTTGACTGTTCCCAGAATGCATAGCGCCGCCTCCTCTATAACCCCGCCTCTGCGCACAAGAGCTCAGTTTTGTAGTTGGTGCCATACAGTGCAGGCATACAACAGGTGGGCTGCTCCAGCAGCCCTCAGAAGATGCACAGGGATTTCTTGTTAAGGTATTAGACTGCTGTTCTTGTACTGGGTTGCCCATAGACTGAGCTTTCAGTTATGTCAGCTACAAGGGGCGACGGAGCTGGGGCTGATCCCACATTGCGTGGTGGTGATGCTGCAGACACGTTAAAGGAAAATATAGCAGCAGAGGGTTCAGGTTCTGGGGGTTCCTTACCCCCTAGTGGGACTGTAGCAACGGGGGTTCAAAATGACCCGCCTTGGGCTACTTTCTCCACGTTATTAAGTGCGCTGGTAACTAAACTTACGCCCCCCTATGGGACCTCATATGCCGGTACAACCGCTTATCCAGGAAAGAAATTTACACCTCATAAGAAGACGCTGGCTTGTTTTCCCCTCGCGGTGGAGCTAAGTAAAAATTGGGAAACACCACGGCCAGTGGATTTGCAAGTGGTGCGGCTGGTGGTATCCTCAGCTCTACCTGTAACTACCGTCACTTCTCTGAATGAACCAATGGATAAGCGTGTGGAGGGTTGTTTAAAGGCAGTTTACACCCTAGCGGGAGCTGTGCTTCGGCCTACTATTGCAGCCACATGGGCTGCAGAAGCTATTGAAGCGTGGGCTTAGGAGTTGGAAGCAGAGCTGCCTTCCAACTGACAAGCCTGCTGCATGACGGGGCAGGTTTCCCTCTGGGGGATCCCAGAGTGGGAGGCCGACTTCTAGGGTTTACCCAGGAATGGTTGAAGACCACTTCCGACGCCTGGGTACGGGAAGTCGTCACTCGCGGATACGCCATATCCTTCAAGAATCGTCCCCCTCATCGATTTTGCCTGACAGATGTCCCTTCGGATCAGTTGAAGGCAAAAACTCTTCATTCGGTGGTACAGTCCCTCCTGGACACAGGAGTGGTAGTACAGGTGCCTCTGGCTCAGAGAGGCAAGGGGTACTATTCACCGCTGTTCCTAGTCCCGAAACCGAATGGGTCCTCTCGGCCCATTCTCAACCTCAAGTCCTTGAACAAATTTGTGAGAGTCTCCCAAGTTTCGTATGGAAACTCTTCGCTCTATTGTTCTGGCCTTGAAGCCTGAGGATTATATGGCCTCCCTCGGCATACAGGATGCTTACCTGCATATTCCTATTGCAGTGTCGCTTCAGCAGTAGCTGAGGTTTGCTGTGGGCATCCATTATCAATTTTGGGCTTTACCTTTTGGTTTGACCACGACCCTGTGTGTCTTCACAAAGGTCATGGCAGTTATGATGGCTGTACTTCGCCGTCAAGGGGTCAGGATCCACCCGTAACGACTTGGGCCTTCGTCTGGCCTATATCAAGGTTCATATTTCTGTCTTGTCGGTTTGGTTTCAGAGAAAAATTGCCACTCTGCCTGATGTTCATACGTTCACTCAGGGTGTGTTACGGATTTAACCTCCTTACGTTCCGCTTGTGGCTCCTTGGGATTTGTCGGTGGTTCTGGAGGCTTTACAAGATTCTCCGTTTGAGCCCCTTGAATCTGCAGACCTTAAGTGGCTTTCCCTTAAGGTATTGTTTCTGCTGGCTATTGCCTCTGCTAAACGGGTGTCGGGTTTGGGTGCCTTGTCTTGTAGGTCCCACTATCTGATTTTTCACCGTGACCGAGCGGTTCTTAGAACACGTCCCAGGTACCTACCTAAGGTGGTGTCTTCGTTGCACCTTAATCAGGAGATTGTGGTTCCGGCCTTTGTCTCTCCTGAATTGTCTTCCAAAGAGCGGTCTTTGGATGTGGTACGGGCTCTCCGTATCTATGTGAAGAGGACAGCTCTTATCAGGAAGTCTTATTCTCTCTTTGTACTGTTTGGTTTTTACAAACGTGGCTGGCCTGCTCACAAGCAAACCCTGGCAAGATGGATTAGAATGGTGATTGCACATGCTTATGTACAGGCTGGCTTTCCAGCTCCTGCTACCATCAAGGCCCATTCTACTCTGTCAGTTGGACCTTCTTGGGCGGCCCGCCGTGGTGCGACCCTTGAACAATTGTGCAAGGCGGCTACGTCGCCCTCAGTGAACACGTTCATAAGGTTATATGCCTTTGATACATCCGCCTCCCAGGATGCTTCCTTTGGAAGCCGGGTTCTTGTGCCCGCTACAGTGCGTCCCCTCCCATGAGGAACTGCTTTAGGACATCCCCGATGTTATTCCATGTGGAGCCCAGTGTACCCTGCAGCAGAAAACAAGATTAATAGTAAGAACTTACTGTTGTTAAATCTTTCTGGAGGTACACTGGGCTCCACAGGGCGCCCACCCGGACGCACTTAGCTTCTTTGGGTTTGTATGGCATTGGCCGCTGACACCTTCTACTGTCGTGAGAATGTGGTGTATGTTAGAGATGAGCGCCTGAAATTTTTCGGGTTTTGTGTTTTGGTTTTGGGTTCGGTTCCGCGGCCGTGTTTTGGGTTCGAACGCGTTTTGGCAAAACCTCACCGAATTTTTTTTGTCGGATTCGGGTGTGTTTTGGATTCGGGTGTTTTTTTCAAAAAACACTAAAAAACAGCTTAAATCATAGAATTTGGGGGTCATTTTGATCCCAAAGTATTATTAACCTCAAAAACCATAATTTACACTCATTTTCAGTCTATTCTGAATACCTCACACCTCACAATATTATTTTTAGTCCTAAAATTTGCACCGAGGTCGCTGTGTGAGTAAGATAAGCGACCCTAGTGGCCGACACAAACACCGGGCCCATCTAGGAGTGGCACTGCAGTGTCACGCAGGATGTCCCTTCCAAAAAACCCTCCCCAAACAGCACATGACGCAAAGAAAAAAAGAGGCGCAATGAGGTAGCTGTGTGAGTAAGATTAGCGACCCTAGTGGCCGACACAAACACCGGGCCCATCTAGGAGTGGCACTGCAGTGTCACGCAGGATGGCCCTTCCAAAAAACCCTCCCCAAACAGCACATGACGCAAAGAAAAAAAGAGGCGCAATGAGGTAGCTGTGTGAGTAAGATTAGCGACCCTAGTGGCCGACACAAACACCGGGCCCATCTAGGAGTGGCACTGCAGTGTCACGCAGGATGTCCCTTCCAAAAAACCCTCCCCAAACAGCACATGACGCAAAGAAAAAAAGAGGCGCAATGAGGTAGCTGTGTGAGTAAGATTAGCGACCCTAGTGGCCGACACAAACACCGGGCCCATCTAGGAGTGGCACTGCAGTGTCACGCAGGATGTCCCTTCCAAAAAACCCTCCCCAAACAGCACATGACGCAAAGAAAAAAAGAGGCGCAATGAGGTAGCTGACTGTGTGAGTAAGATTAGCGACCCTAGTGGCCGACACAAACACCGGGCCCATTTAGGAGTGGCACTGCAGTGTCACGCAGGATGTCCCTTCCAAAAAACCCTCCCCAATCAGCACATGATGCAAAGAAAAAGAAAAGAAAAAAGAGGTGCAAGATGGAACTGTCCTTGGGCCCTCCCACCCACCCTTATGTTGTATAAACAAAACAGGACATGCACACTTTAACCAACCCATCATTTCAGTGACAGGGTCTGCCACACGACTGTGACTGATATGACGGGTTGGTTTGGACCCCCCCCAAAAAAGAAGCAATTAATCTCTCCTTGCACAAACTGGCTCTACAGAGGCAAGATGTCCACCTCATCATCACCCTCCGATATATCACCGTGTACATCCCCCTCCTCACAGATTATCAATTCGTCCCCACTGGAATCCACCATCTCAGCTCCCTGTGTACTTTGTGGAGGCAATTGCTGCTGGTCAATGTCTCCGCGGAGGAATTGATTATAATTCATTTTAATGAACATCATCTTCTCCACATTTTCTGGATGTAACCTCGTACGCCGATTGCTGACAAGGTGAGCGGCGGCACTAAACACTCTTTCGGAGTACACACTTGTGGGAGGGCAACTTAGGTAGAATAAAGCCAGTTTGTGCAAGGGCCTCCAAATTGCCTCTTTTTCCTGCCAGTATAAGTACGGACTGTGTGACGTGCCTACTTGGATGCGGTCACTCATATAATCCTCCACCATTCTATCAATGTTGAGAGAATCATATGCAGTGACAGTAGACGACATGTCCGTAATCGTTGTCAGGTCCTTCAGTCCGGACCAGATGTCAGCATCAGCAGTCGCTCCAGACTGCCCTGCATCACCGCCAGCGGGTGGGCTCGGAATTCTGAGCCTTTTCCTCGCACCCCCAGTTGCGGGAGAATGTGAAGGAGGAGATGTTGACAGGTCGCGTTCCGCTTGACTTGACAATTTTGTCACCAGCAGGTCTTTCAACCCCAGCAGACTTGTGTCTGCCGGAAAGAGAGATCCAAGGTAGGCTTTAAATCTAGGATCGAGCACGGTGGCCAAAATGTAGTGCTCTGATTTCAACAGATTGACCACCCGTGAATCCTTGTTAAGCGAATTAAGGGCTCCATCCACAAGTCCCACATGCCTAGCGGAATCGCTCCGTGTTAGCTCCTCCTTCAATGTCTCCAGCTTCTTCTGCAAAAGCCTGATGAGGGGAATGACCTGACTCAGGCTGGCAGTGTCTGAACTGACTTCACGTGTGGCAAGTTCAAAGGGCATCAGAACCTTGCACAACGTTGAAATCATTCTCCACTGCGCTTGAGACAGGTGCATTCCACCTACTATATCGTGCTCAATTGTATAGGCTTGAATGGCCTTTTGCTGCTCCTCCAACCTCTGAAGCATATAGAGGGTTGAATTCCACCTCGTTACCACTTCTTGCTTCAGATGATGGCAGGGCAGGTTCAGTAGTTTTTGGTGGTGCTCCAGTCTTCTGTACGTGGTGCCTGTACGCCGAAAGTGTCCCGCAATTCTTCTGGCCACCGACAGCATCTCTTGCACGCCCCTGTCGTTTTTTAAAAAATTCTGCACCACCAAATTCAAGGTATGTGCAAAACATGGGACGTGCTGGAATTTGCCCATATTTAATGCACACACAATATTGCTGGCGTTGTCCGATGCCACAAATCCACAGGAGAGTCCAATTGGGGTAAGCCATTCCGCGATGATCTTCCTCAGTTGCCGTAAGAGGTTTTCAGCTGTGTGCGTATTCTGGAAAGCGGTGATACAAAGCGTAGCCTGCCTAGGAAAGAGTTGGCGTTTGCGAGATGCTGCTACTGGTGCCGCCGCTGCTGTTCTTGCGGCGGGAGTCCATACATCTACCCAGTGGGCTGTCACAGTCATATAGTCCTGACCCTGCCCTGCTCCACTTGTCCACATGTCCGTGGTTAAGTGGACATTGGGTACAACTGCATTTTTTAGGACACTGGTGAGTCTTTTTCTGACGTCCGTGTACATTCTCGGTATCGCCTGCCTAGAGAAGTGGAACCTAGATGGTATTTGGTAACGGGGGCACACTGCCTCAATAAATTGTCTAGTTCCCTGTGAACTAACGGCGGATACCGGACGCACGTCTAACACCAACATAGTTGTCAAGGCCTCGGTTATCCGCTTTGCAGCAGGATGACTGCTGTGATATTTCATCTTCCTCGCAAAGGACTGTTGAACAGTCAATTGCTTACTGGAAGTAGTACAAGTGGGCTTACGACTTCCCCTCTGGGATGACCATCGACTCCCAGCAGCAACAACAGCAGCGCCAGCAGCAGTAGGCGTTACACGCAAGGATGCATCGGAGGAATCCCAGGCAGGAGAGGACTCGTCAGAATTGCCAGTGACATGGCCTGCAGGACTATTGGCATTCCTGGGGAAGGAGGAAATTGACACTGAGGGAGTTGGTGGGGTGGTTTGCGTGAGCTTGGTTACAAGAGGAAGGGATTTACTGGTCAGTGGACTGCTTCCGCTGTCACCCAAAGTTTTTGAACTTGTCACTGACTTATTATGAATGCGCTGCAGGTGACGTATAAGGGAGGATGTTCCGAGGTGGTTAACGTCCTTACCCCTACTTATTACAGCTTGACAAAGGGAACACACGGCTTGACACCTGTTGTCCGCATTTCTGGTGAAATACCTCCACACCGAAGAGCTGATTTTTTTGGTATTTTCACCTGGCATGTCAACGGCCATATTCCTCCCACGGACAACAGGTGTCTCCCCGGGTGCCTGACTTAAACAAACCACCTCACCATCAGAATCCTCCTGGTCAATTTCCTCCCCAGCGCCAGCAACACCCATATCCTCCTCATCCTGGTGTACTTCAACACTGACATCTTCAATCTGACTATCAGGAACTGGACTGCGGGTGCTCCTTCCAGCACTTGCAGGGGGCGTGCAAATGGTGGAAGGCGCATGCTCTTCACGTCCAGTGTTGGGAAGGTCAGGCATCGCAACCGACACAATTGGACTCTCCTTGTGGATTTGGGATTTCGAAGAATGCACAGTTCTTTGCTGTGCTGCTTTTGCCAGCTTGAGTCTTTTCATTTTTCTAGCGAGAGGCTGAGTGCTTCCATCCTCATGTGAAGCTGAACCACTAGCCATGAACATAGGCCAGGGCCTCAGCCGTTCCTTGCCACTCCGTGTCGTAAATGGCATATTGGCAAGTTTACGCTTCTCCTCCGACAATTTTATTTTAGGTTTTGGAGTCCTTTTTTTTCTGATATTTGGTGTTTTGGATTTGACATGCTCTGTACTATGACATTGGGCATCGGCCTTGGCAGACGACGTTGCTGGCATTTCATCGTCTCGGCCATGACTAGTGGCAGCAGCTTCAGCACGAGGTGGAAGTGGATCTTGATCTTTCCCTAATTTTGGAACCTCAACATTTTTGTTCTCCATATTTTAATAGGCACAACTAAAAGGCACCTCAGGTAAACAATGGAGATGGATACTAGTATACAATTATGGACTGCCTGCCGAGTGCAGACACAGAGGTAGCCACAGCCGTGAACTACCGTACTGTACTGTGTCTGCTGCTAATATAGACTGGTTGATAAAGAGATGTCTATGTAACTATGTATGTATAAAGAAGGAAAAAAAAAAACCACGGTTAGGTGGTATACAATTATGGACGGACTGCCTGCCGAGTGCAGACACAGAGGTAGCCACAGCCGTGAACTACCGTACTGTACTGTGTCTGCTGCTAATAATATAGACTGGTTGATAAAGAGATGTCGTAGTAGTATGTATGTATAAAGAAGAAAGAAAAAAAAACCACGGTTAGGTGGTATACAATTATGGACGGACTGCCTGCCGAGTGCAGACACAGAGGTAGCCACAGCCGTGAACTACCGTACTGTACTGTGTCTGCTGCTAATATAGACTGGTTGATAAAGAGATGTCTATGTAACTATGTATGTATAAAGAAGAAAGAAAAAAAAACCACGGTTAGGTGGTATACAATTATGGACGGACTGCCTGCCGAGTGCAGACACAGAGGTAGCCACAGCCGTGAACTACCGTACTGTACTGTGTCTGCTGCTAATATAGACTGGTTGATAAAGAGATGTCTATGTAACTATGTATGTATAAAGAAGAAAGAAAAAAAAACCACGGTTAGGTGGTATACAATTATGGACGGACTGCCTGCCGAGTGCAGACACAGAGGTAGCCACAGCCGTGAACTACCGTACTGTACTGTGTCTGCTGCTAATATAGACTGGTTGATAAAGAGATGTCGTAGTAGTATGTATGTATAAAGAAGAAAAAAAAACCACGGTTAGGTGGTATACAATTATGGACGGACTGCCTGCCGAGTGCAGACACAGAGGTAGCCCCAGCCGTGAACTACCGTACTGTGTCTGCTGCGACTGGATGATAAATGATATAAAAAATATATATATATCACTACTGCAGCCGGACAGGTATATATTATATATTATATAATGACGGACCTGCTGGACACTGTCTGTCAGCAGAATGAGTTTTATTTTTATAGAATAAAAAAAAAAACAACACACAAGTGAAGTCACACGACGAGTGTTTAACTTTTTCAGGCAATCACAATATAAGTATACTACTAACTATACTGGTGGTCAGTGTGGTCAGGTCACTGGTCAGTCACACTGGCAGTGGCACTCCTGCAGCAAAAGTGTGCACTGTTTAATTTTAATATAATATTATGTACTCCTGGCTCCTGCTATAACCTATAACTGGCACTGCAGTGCTCCCCAGTCTCCCCCACAATTATAAGCTGTGTGAGCTGAGCAGTCAGACAGATATATAATATATATAGATGATGCAGCACACTGGGCTGAGCCTGAGCAGTGCACACAGATATGGTATGTGACTGAGTCACTGTGTGTATCGCTTTTTTCAGGCAGAGAACGGATATATTAAATAAACTGCACTGTCTGGTGGTCACTCACTATATAATATTATGTACTCCTGGCTCCTGCTATAACCTATAACTGGCACTGCAGTGCTCCCCAGTCTCCCCCACAATTATAAGCTGTGTGAGCTGAGCAGTCAGACAGATATATAATATATATAGATGATGCAGCACACTGGGCTGAGCCTGAGCAGTGCACACAGATATGGTATGTGACTGAGTCACTGTGTGTATCGCTTTTTTCAGGCAGAGAACGGATATATTAAATAAACTGCACTGTCTGGTGGTCACTCACTATATAATATTATGTACTCCTGGCTCCTGCTATAACCTATAACTGGCACTGCAGTGCTCCCCAGTCTCCCCCACAATTATAAGCTGTGTGAGCTGAGCAGTCAGACAGATATATAATATATATAGATGATGCAGCACACTGGGCTGAGCCTGAGCAGTGCACACAGATATGGTATGTGACTGAGTCACTGTGTGTATCGCTTTTTTCAGGCAGAGAACGGATATATTAAATAAACTGCACTGTCTGGTGGTCACTCACTAGTAAACTCTCTGCACTCTCTACACTTCTACAGTACTCCTCCTAGTCCTAAGCTCCAGTAAATCTCTCTCTCTTATAATCTAAATGGAGAGGACGCCAGCCACGTCCTCTCCCTATCAATCTCAATGCACGTGTGAAAATGGCGGCGACGCGCGGCTCCTTATATAGAATCCGAGTCTCGCGATAGAATCCGAGCCTCGCGAGAATCCGACAGCGTCATGATGACGTTCGGGCGCGCTCGGGTTAACCGAGCAAGGCGGGAAGATCCGAGTCGCTCGGATCCGTGTAAAAAAAGCTGAAGTTCGGGCGGGTTCGGATTCCGAGGAACCGAACCCGCTCATCTCTAGTGTATGTGGCTACTAATGGTTGTCGTCTCTTTTACCTGCTACTGCATTGGACTGGTTAACAAAACTGAGCTCCTGTGCACGGAGGCGCGGTTATAGAGGAGGCAGCGCTATGCTCTGGGAACAGTCCAAGCTTTTAGCCTGTTGGTGCCTCGGATCAAGATCCTACTTTATCTCCCCCCCCCCCCCCCCCCCCCGATGTTATTCCCTGTGGAGCCAAGTGTACCTCGCAGAAAGAGATTTAATAATGGTAAGTTCTCACCATAAATCTCGTTTTCTCTGGGTATCCTCTTTGGCCAGGGTATCAAACTTGTAGAACTTAACAAACGTGTTCTTCCCCGACCAGGTAGCAGCTCGGCATAGTTGCAAGGGAAGAACCCACCGATCTTGTAGAGTGGGCCATCAGAGACCTAGGAACAGGTAAGGCTGCCGACGCATAGGTTGTTGGATAGTAAGTCTAAGACAATGAGCAATGGACTGCTTTGAAGTAGGGCAACCCTTTTTCTGCGCATCATAGAGCACGAACAAGGAATCCGTCTTTCTGATCCGAGCCATTTGCTTGACATAGATCTTCAAGGCTCCCACAGCATCCACTGCCTCCGAAGGAGCAGACGTGTCAGAACTGGACGGAACCACAATAGGCTGATTCAAATGGAACGCAGAGACAATCTTCGGCAGGAACTGCTGCCTAGTCCTGAGCTCCGCTCTGTCCTCATAAAAGATCAAGTAGGGACTTTTACACGATAAGTCCCCCAACTCTGAGACACGCCTAGCAGAAGCCAGGGCCAGTAACATCACCGTCTTCCACGTGAGGTACTTGTCTTCTACCATCATCAGAGGTTCAAACCAGGAGGACTGTAGAAATTCCAACACTACATTCAAATCCCAGGGTGCCGTAGGCGTCACAAAAGGAGGTTGTATGTGGAGCACCCCTTGCAAAATGGTCTGAACTTCTGGCAACACTGCCAATTTCTTCTGAAAGAAAATTGAGAGAGCTGAAATCTGGACCTTAACTGAACCCAGATGTAAGCCCTTATCCATACCAGCCTGCAGGAAATGTAAGAAACATCCCAAGTGGAACTCTGCAGGCGGATACCTACATTCCTTGCGCCAAGAGACATATCTTCTCCAGATATGATGATAGTGTTTTGACGTCACAGGTTTCCCGGACTGAACCATGGTAGCAGTAACCTTTTTGGAAAGGCCCTTGTGAGCTAGGATTTTCCGCTCAACCTCCATGCCGTCAAACGAAGTCGCCGTAAGGCCGGGTAGATGAACGGCCCTTGTTGAAGAAGATCTTTTCTTTTTCATCCACTAGGGGTCACTGGAGTATTCTTGGGATATGAACGGTGCGTTAGCAGGGAAGGCACATTTAAATATTTTAAATGTGTAACCCTCCACTTCCCTCCTCCATACTTCCAGGATCCTCAGTGTTTTTCATGTGTCTCAGGGAAGCACATCATGGGCTCACGAGCTCCATTTTGATTTTAACTTTTTACACTTTTTAATTGTTATTTTTCTTTTACAGACAATCCCTTCCCCACTTACTAAGAAGTGTGGGTCCGGGATTGTACTCCAGCCGCTGCTGACACGTGGGCGCTTGTAGGAGAAGCACGGCCGTGTCAGCCAGGCAGCATACGATCCCTTCCCCACTTACAGAGAAGTGAGGGTCCGGAATTAAGCGGCCATCTCCTCCAGCCAGGCGTGCTATGGCCGCTGTTGTGGAGGAGTTTTCAGAGGAGGTATTTTTTTCTAACAGGCGCTGCTGCCGCCAGGAGAACCAAAGATGACTGCATACGGTAGCTTATACAGCTACCGCAAGGTCAGTGCGCTCCCCCAGTACCGCACGCTCCCAGACTCAGACCGCTCCCAGCACACAGGAGGTGCAGGGAGCGTGGTCTATGGGTAATTACGCCGCTGGCCGCCGCACGGTACTCACCCCGCTGGCGCGCGATGCACTCCCTGACCGCTGGCGCACGATGCACTCCTTGACCGCAGGCGCCCGACGCCCCGCTGGCCGCCGATGATCCCCCGCTGGCTGCAGATGATGCCCGGCTGGCCGCCCACGCATGCAGGCAGGACACCGGGATACATACAGCGGTCACCCACTGATCACAGGGCGCTCCTGCTGCCCGCTTCTCAACCCAGCCGCGGACAGACAGGCTGTCGCCGCTGGGCTTCTGTTCAGTTCCCCACTGCTCTCCAGCTCCCTGCTAGTTATGATCAGCGGGAGAGGAGGGAGCACTGCAGAGTGGGAGATTGCGGGAGACAGAGGGGGGGGGGGGTGTTTATACTCAGCACAACGAGAGTATCTCGTTATTCTATAGAGAAAATGTATTACATGTATAGGTTGTAATATGTAATATATGCAGGGTGATTTATTACATATGGATATAGGCATGGGGATTTATTACATGTAATGTTGTAATATGGCATATATACATAAGAGGTATATATTACATATGTGTATATGGCGCATATATGTTGTAATATGTAATGTATACATACTTATACAAGATCTGTTGTGACTAACGTTACTGTAATTTAATAAGATTTTTCTGCTGAAGATATGGTGAAAGCACATGGCACTAAGCACATGGCTTGACACCATTTTCACTTAACTTCCTGCTTCTTTGTCCAGGAAGTTTGCTACAGTCCTACAACACTTCCCCACTAGAGGAGCAGGGGTGGTGTTAGGAATTCTGTCACAGAATTAGTGTGTGTCAGCTGAAATACTCTTCTAGTTATGCACATTTTACAAAAAGTCGGTACCAGTGTTATCTAAGAGAATCCACGTACACAGTGGGAATAACAGTCCGCATACGGACATCTACCCTGATCCTATTGGGGCGGCAACATCTAACTGTATATAACAAAGTCCAAGTCTGGCACTAACAGTAGCCATCAGGGGTCACATGCTAACAGTTTCAGCTGTGTTGCAGTCTGACGATTCAATGCCAGACCTTATACCTATTACACACAAGTCACACTAAGGAACCTTTTTCCAATGCTGGCATTTTGATTGGATAGAACACAGCGAGAACCTGTGCGGGTCTGTGTGTTTCATTGTTCTAATTCTATTATTAAGTATTCTCTATACCAGAGTCTATGCCAGTTTTTCTGGGTGTCAAAACTTTTCACGTCCTACCTGCAACTACCCTTAATCACCCGTCAGAGTGGACATTCAAGCTATGCTAAAATGTATATGCTGTAGTTGGGGTTTGGGTTAACGACGTTATAGTGGCATAGGCAACGTACTTGGTAGACACATCTGGCCTCACATTGGTAGATCGCCTAAGGATTTACGCATGACCGCTATAGATGTCACCCAGATTAGTTCTCTGAGTTCAGCGTCAATCTGTGTAGGTGACAGACACTTTGCCTACATAGGGGCAGATTTAATAGAAACATTACCTTACGCGGCAATATGTTATTTACTCCTAAATTACGAAGATTACGTTCTCACGCTCCGGCGTGAAAGTCTGTTTACGGCCATTGCCACACCTGGTCTTACACACTACACCAAGGTTCAAATCTTTTAAACCTCAGTCTTTTCGAGGCTGTACTACAGCTGCCCTACAACTCACTACAACGTGGTCGAGGACGTGGGTTTAATAAACCACTAACTGTTGTTCGGACACAAAGGCCAATGGCATGGCAAGCGTTTAATTTTCTCGTTTCTTCTTTTATGTGAGCAAATCTTCTGATGTTACATTTGAGGTTATTACGGAAATCCACAGATCTGTGGATACCCAATTTAGTGTTCAAAACATAGAGTTCCATTACCTACACCTTTGCAGTGGTTTGTCAAGGCAGCATCCAAATTAAGCCTGGCTGTGTCAGAGGACACAAAGGCAGTTCTGTAGACCGCTATTCAGTCTCTCGTAGATTAAAGATTACAATCTTTTGGTAGTACCACAGCCGGACGGCTCGGTCATAATCCATATTGAACCTAAAAGAGGCTCAATCAGTACGTAACTTACTACTTATTTAAGATGGAATTCATGCGGTCAGTGATTGCTGGTTTACAACCACAGAATTCGTATTCTCACGGAAGCTCAAGGATGTGTACTTACGCTTTCACATTTTAGCCACCACATCAGGCATACTTATTTATTTATTAACAGTTTCTTATATAGCGCAGCATATTCCGTTGCGCTTTACAATTAGACTTAAACGTTTGCAGTGCAACAAAACCATTATTACTTTCAAGCACTACTGTTTGGCCTCTCACAGGGCCTCGGGTAGTCACAAGGGTGATGTCTGTGATAATAGTTATTCTCAGATCCCGGATAGTGATAATGGTTCTGTACTTAGATGACCTGCTCATCAAAGCTCCAGCTCAACAACTGCTCCTTCAAAATACATTACTAATGTACAATGTGCTAGTTCAGCATGATTGCATTGACAACTTCTACAAATCAAGCCGGATTTCGTGTCACGGAATGAAATCCCTAAGAAGCAAAAAGCACAAGTATTAGTTCTCTAGTACAGTTTGTGCTCGATCCACAGGTAGTCTTGGTGCACTTGTGCATGTGACTGTTAGAAACCATAGGGGCGTCTTTTGAGGCACTCTACTTCGAAAGTGGCATTCACGATCTCTTCAAATTAATCTCGCACAGTGGTCAGACCTTTGTCTACTGATTCGTTAGGTAGTGCGCTTATATCTAAGGGCCAGAGTATCACTATTCTAGTGGCACCACATAAGCAATCTCACCGCGGGGAGATGGGTCCGAGTCTGGATTTACCTAATTCAGTTGACGGACGCAAGGCTCAGAGGTTGGGGGGGTAATAGTCCTACATAGTCTTTCACACCTGGAAAGATTACTGACAATAAATGTCTTAGAACTCAAGTCAATGTACAATACATGGTGACATGAAGTTCACATGCTCCAGTCTCAGGTGATTCACGTCCAGTTAGCACCGCGACGGCAGTCGCATAAATCACCAAACAAGAAGGGACTTCACGTCGCATGGCTCTGCGAAAAGTGTGGCATCCTAATTTGCGCTGCGCTTCATCATGTGATATTGTCGGCAGGTTTCATTCCAGAAGTCAACTCCTTAATTACAGTTTCTCAACCTTCAGGATTTTTAATCCACTGGGATGGGTGTAAATTCAGAGGTGTGCTAGATGTTAGTCCAGAGGTGCAGTTACCCACAACTGGATCTAATGGCTTCTTGCCAACATCGTCAAACACCCGATAGGTGTGGCACTGGCAGTGGATTATCTCACAATAGCGTAGCGATACACCCTTTCACGCCGATTCTTTCTCGGAGGAGGAGGATCAAACGACAGTCCACACCAGTCATTCTAGTGGTACCTAATGGGCCTTCGGATTGCCGCGGTTTACTTTCGGGCCATCTTTGGTCGCTGCCGCTACGGCCAGACCTAATACAACAGGGTCCGTTTCCTTTAACCTGATTTCGCACGGTAGATTTTGCCAGGGTGGCGGTTGAAACCGTCTTTTTCAAGACGAGAGGGCATTCCAAAATCGGTGATATACCCATGTTACGCCCAGCAAAGCCAGTTACAGCAGCTCATTGTCAGTATTTGGCAAACTTATATAGGCTGGTGTGAAGTTCAGAAGTGGCTGACTTCCTTCAGGTTTCTCGTGTTGTGCGGTTGTTTCAGACTAGGTTAGCTGAAGGACTACATTTACCTACTCTAAGGGGCAGGTCTCTGCCTTGGCAATTTACTTTCAAAGGCGTTTAGTCCTTTTGCCAACAGTTTACTCTTTTCTGCAAGGTATCGTCCCTCCATTTGTACCGCCTACAGCGCCTTGAAACTTCAATCTGTTGTTCAATTTCGTACAGTTCTAAATTTGAACCCTTATACCACGGGGAAATTGAATTTCTACATTAAGAAACAGTGTTTTCTCCTAACCGTAGCGTCGGCAAGGCGTGTTTCACAATTGGGTGCCTTGTTTTGTAAGCCACCGTATTTAAGATTTCATGATCCTAGAGCGGATTTTCGACAAATTCCGTTTTTCCTACCTGAGTTAGTATCTTCTATTCACATCAGTTAACCAATCGTAGTTCAGGTATTATCTGAACGTACAGGAATTCCAACTACTTTGGATGTGGTAAGCGCACTACGCGTTTATGTAAGCCAAACAACAACAGTTCGTAAAATGGAGGCATTGTTGTTTCTCTATGAGGAAGGCAAGATGCGTTGGACAGCTTCCAAGCAGACCTTGGCCAGATGGAATAAGCTGACCATAAGTCAGGCTTATCTTTATGCTAGGCTACAACAGCCTACATCAGTTCAGTTCATTCCACAGGTTCTGTGGGAACGTCATCGGTAGCAGGTCGTACAATGCCGTACGGCTACATGGTCATCAGTGCACACGTTGTGCGCAATTACAAGTTTGATACATTGGCGGCATCAGCTTCTAGCTTTGGCTGTCTAGTGTTACAGGTGCCAAACAGCTCTCCCGCCCAAGGGGGAAACTTTGGTACGTCCCAAGAGTACTCCAGTGACCCCTAGTGGATGAAAAAGAAAATAGGATTTTGGTACTTACCAGGTAAATCCTTTTCTTTGAATCCATAGGGGGCACTGGACACCCACCCAGAGCAGTTTTTCACTAGCTTGTGGTAAGTTCAGGAAACCTTATGGTAACACGTTATAACCATCTAATTCTGATGTTATAGAGATTGTTATCTATTATCGTGTCAGCTTTCTAGTTGTCCGTTATGTTAGGTCTCAACTTTATTGTTGTCCGTTATTTTATAATGTTATATGTAATTCTCCATTGTTCACCTCTCTGTCGCTTCTATTTGGCTCAGTAAAAAACACTGAGGATCCTGGGAGTATGGAGGAGGGAAGAGGAGGGTTACACATTTAAATATTGAAATGTGCCTTCCCTGCTAACGTACCATCCATATCCCAAGAGTACTCCAGTGCCCCCTATGGATTCAAAGAAAAGGATTTACCTGGTAAGTACCAAAATTCTATTTTCTGAGTGGTAGTGGCCAAGAGTCTTCGACGGACATGTCCAGAGGCTCTGCGTACCACGCCCTCCGAGGCCAATCCGGGGAAATCAGAATTGCCTGGACTCCCTGATTTCTATGACGTTTGAGCACCCTTGAGAGCAACGGAATCGGAGGAAACAGGTAGACCAGCCAGTAAGGCCAAGGCAACATCAGTGCATCTGCTGCCCTCGCCCGAGAGTCCCTGGTTCATGAGCAGTACCAGTGAAACTTCTTGTTGAGTCGAGAAGCCATCATGTCTATTTGTGGGCAGCCCCACAGGTTGATGATCTGATAAAACATCTGATGGTGGAGCCCCCACTCCCCCGGGTGGAGATCGTGACGACTCAGGAATTCCGCTTCCCAGTTGTCCACTCCCGGAATGAAGATTGGTGACATTGATCTTGCATTTCTTTTCGCACAGAGGAGTATCTTTGACACCTCTCGCATGAAGGCTCTGCTTTTTGTTCCTCCTTGCCGATTGATGTACGCCACTGCTGTTGCGTTGTCCGAATGTACTTGGACCGCGTGATCCTTGAGCAGAGGAGAGGCCTGAAGCAGAGCATTGTAGATTGCCCAAAGTTCCAGAATGTTGGAAGGAGGGCTTCGTTTGCTGACCACGTGCCCTGGAACTGCGCCACTTGGGTGACAGCTCCCCATCCTCTCAGACTCGCATTCGTCGTGAGGAGGATCCAATTCTGGATCCCAAAACTCCAGCCTTCCAGAAGATTGGAAGACTGCAGCAACCACAGTAGGGAAATCCTGGCCTGAGGTGACAGCCGTATCATCCGGTGCATCTGTAGATGTGATCCGGACCACTTGCTCAGGAGATCCAAATGAAATGTTCTGGCATGGAACCTCCCGTATTGGATCGCCTCGTATGAGGCAACCATCTTCCCCAACAATCGTATGCAAAGATGGATGCATACTCGAGCAGGTCGGAGTACCACGCGGACCATATCCTGAAGTGTTCTCATTTTGTCTTCCGAGACAAACACCTTCTGGGCCACAGTATCCAGTAACATCCCCAGGAACAGGAACCGCTGATTTGGCTCCAGGTGGGACTTCTGTAAATTGAGAACCCTCCCATGGTGTGACATAAGTTGGATAATGCGGTCGATATGGAACAATAAAAGCTCCTTGGATCTTGCTTGTATCAGAAGATCGTCCAGGTAAGAGACAACATTGACCCCCTGGACCCGGATTTGGAACAGCATCTCCGCCATCACCTTTGTGAATACCCTCGGAGCTGTGGACAAGCCGAAAGGGCAGTGCCTGGAACTGGTAGTGATTGTCCAGTAGGGCAAACATCAGAGAAGCCTGATGAGGTAGCCAAATTGGAATATGAAGGTAGGTGTCCTTGATGTCCAAGGAAACCATGAATTCCTGTTCTTCCAGGCCTGCAGTCACTTCTCTCAAGGATTCCATTTTGAACTTGAAAACCTTCAGGTAAGGGTTCAAGGACTTTAGATTCAAAATGGGTCTTACCGAACCGTCCGGTTTTGGTACTACAAACAGGTTGAAGTAATAACCCTTTTCTCGTTGTGGTATTGGTACTGGAACAATGACGTGGGACTGGACCAGCTTCTGGACCAACATAACCTACGTATCCTCCAAAGCTGGTAAGCTTGATTTGAAAATGCGTTGAGAAATGAGATACTTGACCCAGGTATCCTGGCAGGAAACCTCCCAGACGCGGCTGAAGTGACGCAGTCGAGCTCCCACCTCGAGATCCCCTCGGGGTGGGTGGGCACCGTCATGCTGAGGACTTAGGGGAAGCAGAACTGGTCTCTGTTCCTGAGAACCGGTGTTTGCAGGTCTTCTTGTATTACCTCTGGTGCCTCTAGCCACATTGGAGGCACCTCTGGCCCTAGATCGAAATCTATTAGACCGAAAGGACTGAACATACGGCCCCGGGTAGGAACGCCAAGCCGGTGGGGCCTCAGAGGGGAGAAACGTGGATTTCCCTGCAGTGATTTGGAAATCCACATATCCAACTCAACCCCAAAGAGCCATTCCTTAGAAAAGTGGAGATATTTCACACTGCGCTTGGATTCTGCGTCCACTATCCACTGGCGCAACCACAAGGCCCTCACTACCATGGCAGAAGTCTTAGCTTTAATATTGCCCATCTCCTTGAACGAATCACAGAGGATGTGTGCAATGTCCTGAATGTGATTGAGGAGAGTCACCGTAGTGACCAGAGGCATATCCTTGGAGAGGCCCTCCTGAATTTGAGAAGCCCACGTGTGAATGGCATGGGTCATCCAGCAACCCGCTATGACCAGCCTTTGCGAAACACCTGCTGCTGTGTAGATAGACTTTAGTGTAGTCTCTATTTTTCTGTCCCCAGGGTCCTTTATGATAAAGGAGCCCAGGGAAGGCAGCACTGCCTTTTTTTATAGTTGAGAGACTGATACGTCAACTCCCGGGGGTTCTTCCCAGAATTTCCTACCTTCAGGAGCAAATGGGAAAGAATTTTTCCAGGCTAACTTAAATAGGTCATCTAACTCTGCAGAATCAGGTAACGTGACATTAGGCTTGTTTTGTGTAAAGAAAAATGACTGCTGTGATGCAGCGTCCTCTAGATGGAGCCTTAGCACGTCCCGTATAGCCAGAATGAGGGGTTCAATACCCTGAGCAGAAGTGGTATCCCCGCTAACGGGATCTAAGTCATCCCCATCCTCCTGTATATCCTCATCTGAATCAGAAATTAAGGCAGGTAAACCACGCTTTTGTGGTCTTGATGTAGAGAGGGAGGGGGGGGGGGCTGTGTAATATCTGCCCTAGCAGCTAAGTCTGCAACAGCCTGTTGTAGTAGCTGAGTTTTATGAATATTACCAGGGAGTTGTGATGACATATCAGACATCTTGGGGGTGATTCAGACCTGATCGCACGGTAGCTTTTTTCGCTGCACTGCGATCAGGTCAGAACTGCATATGCACCACAATGCGCAGGCACGTTGCTCGTGTACAAAGCGGATCATTGCTGCGCGGTGGGTTTTACGAAGAATCTATTCGCACAGCTGATCGCAAGGAGATTGACAGGTAGAGGGCACTTGTGGGTGGCAACTGACCATTTTCTGGGAGTGGTTGGAAAAACGCAGGCGTGTCCAAGCATTTGCAGGACGGGTGTCTGACGTCATTTCCCGTCCCGGACAGGCTGAAGTGATCGCAACAGCTGAGTAAGTCCTGGGCCACTCAGAAACTGCAAAAGATCTTTTTGTACCGCTCGGCTGCACATGCGTTTGCACACTTACACAGCTAAAATACAGTCTCCTCTAGGCGGCGACTATCTGATTGCAGCGCTGCAGAAAACTGCTAGCAAACGATCAGGTCTGAATCAGCTTCCTTATTCTTAAGGGCCCCTAGTCAGGAGGGCTCTTGACCCTCGCCCCCAGCCCCCTCACTGAGTTGTGAAAATTGGCTGCATTGTTCACATGAAACAGAATTAGATGATAAGGGAGAGAATCTGGTGTGGCACACAATGCACAGTTTGTGTTTATCCATGTTCACAGTAAATCACAATGATAAACACATACACACAGACAGTAAAACTTATCAAACCTGCCCTTACTGTATGTGAGAGGGAGACATACAGAGAGAGAAGACCAGCACACCCCAGCTACACAGCCCCAGTGAGACTGTCAGCTTATTTATCACCGTGAAACACTAATGATTTCTGTTCTATATAGGACACAGATTGTGTACAATAGCGGCTCTCCCCCTTTGCTACACCCTGTACCAGTTTTCTGTAATGTCAGGAGGAGCTGTGTGTGCCTCCTGCTGCTGCAGTAAGCAGAGGAAGGGGCCAAAATTCCGCTGGTCCCACTCTGAGGTAGCTCCGCCTCCCAATGGCGCTGTGTAACGTTCGGCGTAAGTTGGGGTTCCGACAACCGAGTTTTGGCTGAAGGGACAGCTACCTGTGAGGAGAGTAAACGAGGTGGCTGAATGTAATTCCTCCTCATGAGGTGGAAGCCAAACTAAGGGGTATATTTACTAAGCTCCCGATTTTGACCAAGATGGTGTTTTTTCTTCAAAGTGTCATCTCGGGAATTTACTAAACTCAAATCTCGGCAGTGATGAGGGCATTCGTATTTTTCTCTGACGTCCTAGTGGATGCTGGGACTTCCGTAAGGACCATGGGGAATAGCGGCTCCGCAGGAGACTGGGCACAAAAAGTAAAAGCTTTAGACTAGCTGGTGTGCACTGGCTCCTCCCCCTATGACCCTCCTCCAAGCCCCAGTTAGATTTTTGTGCCCGAACGAGAGGGTGCATGCTAGGTGGCTCTCCTGAGCTGCTTAGAAGTAAAAGTTTAAATAGGTTTTTTATTTTCAGTAAGTCCTGCTGGCAACAGGCTCACTGCATCGTGGGACTAAGGGGAGAAGAAGCGAACTCACCTGCGTGCAGAGTGGATTGGGCTTCTTGGCTACTGGACATTAGCTCCAGAGGGACGATCACAGGTTCAGCCTGGATGGGTCCCGGAGCCGCGCCGCCGGCCCCCTTACAGAGCCAGAAGAGCGAAGAGGTCCGGAGAAATCGGCGGCAGAAGACGTTCCTGTCTTCAGATAAGGTAGTGCACAGCACTGCAGCTGTGCGCCATTGCTCTCAGCACACTTCACACTCCGGTCACTGAGGGTGCAGGGCGCTGGGGGGGAGCGCCCTGAGACGCAATAAAACATGTTTAAACCTTATATGGCTAAAGAAATACATCACATATAGCTCCTGGGCTATATGGATGCATTTCACCCCTGCCAGTTTTCCTAAAAAAAGCGGGAGAAAAGGCCGCCGTGAAGGGGGCGGAGCCTATCTCCTCAGCACACAAGCGCCATTTTCCCTCACAGTTCCGCTGGAAGGAAGGCTCCCAGACTCTCCCCTGCAGTCCTGCTACAGAATCAGGGTAAAACAAGAGAGGGGGGGCACTATTGGCAGCTAATATAAAACAGCAGCTATAAAGGGAGTAACACTTACATAAGGTTATCCCTGTATATATATATATAGCGCTCTGGTGTGTGCTGGCAAACTCTCCCTCTGTCTCCCCAAAGGGCTCGTGGGGTCCTGTCCTCTTTCAGAGCATTCCCTGTGTGTGTGCTGGGTGTCGGTACGATTGTGTCGACATGTATGAGGAGGAAAATGATGTGGAAGCAGAGCAATTGCCTGTGTTAGTGATGTCACCCCCTAGGGAGTCGACACCTGACTGGATGGTCGTGTTTAAAGAATTACGTGACAGTGTCAGCACTTTGCAAAAAAACTGTCGACGACATGAGACAGCCGGCAAATCAATTAGTGCCTGTTCAGGCGTCTCAGACACCGTCGGGGGCGCTAAAACGCCCGTTACCTCAGATGGTCGACACAGACCCAGACACGGATACTGAATCCAGTGTCGACGGTGAGGAGACAAACGTAATGTCCAGTAGGGCCACACGTTACATGATCACGGCAATGAAGGAGGCATTGAATATTTCTGACACTACAAGTACCACAAAAAAGGGTATTATGTGGGGTGTGAAAAAACTACCAGTAGTTTTTCCTGAATCAGATGAATTAAATGAGGTGTGTGATAAAGCGTGGTTTTCCCCCGATAAAAAACTGCTGATTTCTAATAAATTATTGGCACTATACCCTTTCCCGCCAGAGGTTAGGGCACGTTGGGAAACACCCCCTAGGGTAGATAAGGCGCTCACACGCTTATCAAAACAAGTGGCGTTACCGTCTCCCGATACGGCCGCCCTTAAGGAACCAGCTGATAGAAGGCTGGAAAATATCCTAAAATGTATATACACACATACTGGTGTTATACTGCGACCAGCAATCGCCTCAGCCTGGATGTGCAGTGCTGGAGTGGCTTGGTCGGATTCCCTGACTGAAAATATTGATACCCTGGATAGGGACAGTATTTTATTAACTATAGAGCATTTAAAGGATGCATTACTATATATGCGAGATGCACAGAGGGATATTTGCACCCTGGCATCTAGAGTGAGTGCGATGTCCATTTCTGCCAGAAGAGCGTTATGGACGCGACAGTGGTCAGGTGATGCGGATTCCAAACGACATATGGAAGTATTGCCGTATAAAGGGGAGGAGTTATTTGGGGTCGGTCTATCGGACCTGGTGGCCACAGCAACGGCTGGAAAATCCACCTTTTTACCCCAGGTCACCTCTCAGCAGAAAAAGACACCGTCTTTTCAAACTCAGTCCTTTCGTTCCCATAAGGGCAAGCGGGCAAAAGGCCACTCATTTCTGCCCCGGGGCAGAGGAAGGGGAAAAAGACTGCACCAGGCAGCCTCTTCCCAGGAGCAGAAGCCCTCCCCCGCTTCTGCCAAGTCTTCAGCATGACGCTGGGGCCTTACAAGCAGACTCAGGCACGGTGGGGGGCCGTCTCAAGAATTTCAGCGCGCAGTGGGCTCACTCGCAAGTGGACCCCTGGATCCTGCAGGTAGTATCACAGGGGTACAAATTGGAATTCGAGACGTCTCCCCCTCGCCGGTTCCTGAAGTCTGCTCTACCAACGTCTCCCTCCGACAGGGAGGCGGTAGTGGAAGCTATTCACAAGCTGTATTCCCAGCAGGTGATAATCAAGGTACCCCTCCTACAACAGGGAAAGGGGTATTATTCCACGCTGTTTGTGGTACCGAAGCCGGACGGCTCGGTGAGACCAATTTTAAATCTAAAATCCTTGAACACTTACATAAAAAGGTTCAAATTCAAGATGGAGTCACTCAGAGCAGTGATAGCGAACCTGGAAGAAGGGGACTATATGGTGTCTCTGGACATCAAAGATGCTTATCTCCATGTCCCAATCTACCCTTCTCACCAAGGGTACCTCAGGTTTGTGGTACAAAACTGTCATTATCAGTTTCAGACGCTGCCGTTTGGATTGTCCACGGCACCACGGGTCTTTACCAAGGTAATGGCCGAAATGATGATTCTTCTTCGAAGAAAAGGCGTCTTAATTATCCCTTACTTGGACGATCTCCTGATAAGGGCAAGGTCCAGGGAACAGTTAGAGGTCGGAGTAGCAATATCTCAGGTAGTGCTACGTCAGCACGGGTGGATCCTAAATATCCCAAAATCACAGCTGATTCCAACAACACGTCTACTGTTCCTGGGGATGATTCTGGACACAGTCCAGAAAAAGGTGTTTCTCCCGGAGGAGAAGGCCAGGGAGTTATCCGAGCTAGTCAGGAAACTCCTAAAACCAGGCCAAGTGTCAGTGCATCAATGCACGAGAGTCCTGGGAAAAATGGTGGCTTCTTACGAAGCGATTCCATTCGGAAGATTCCATGCAAGAACTTTTCAGTGGGATCTGCTGGACAAATGGTCCGGATCGCATCTTCAGATGCATCAGCGGATAACCCTATCTCCAAGGACAAGGGTGTCTCTCCTGTGGTGGTTACAGAATGCTCATCTTCTAGAGGGCTGCAGATTCGGCATTCAGGATTGGATGCTGGTGACCACCGATGCCAGCCTGAGAGGCTGGGGAGCAGTCACACAGGGAAGAAATTTCCAGGGCTTGTGGTCAAGCATGGAAACGTCTCTTCACATAAATATCCTGGAACTAAGGGCCATTTACAATGCCCTAAGTCAAGCAAAGCCTCTGCTTCAGGGTCAGTCGGTATTGATTCAATCGGACAACATCACGGCAGTCGCCCACGTCAACAGACAGGGCGGCACAAGAAGCAAGAGGGCAATGGCAGAAGCTGCAAGGATTCTTCGCTGGGCGGAAAATCATGTGGTGGCACTGTCAGCAGTGTTCATTCCGGGAGTGGACAACTGGGAAGCAGACTTCCTCAGCAGACACGACCTCCACCCGGGGGAGTGGGGACTTCACCCAGAAGTCTTTCAAGTGATTGTAAACCGTTGGGAAAAACCAAAGGTGGACATGATGGTGTCCCGTCTCAACAAAAAACTGGACAGATATTGCGCCAGGTCAAGGGACCCTCAGGCAATAGCGGTGGACGCTCTGGTAACACCGTGGGTGTACCAGTCGGTGTATGTGTTCCCTCCTCTGCCTCTCATTCCAAAAGTACTGAGAATCATAAGAAGGAGAGGAGTGAAGACTATACTCGTGGCTCCGGATTGGCCAAGAAGAACTTGGTACCCGGAACTGCAAGAGATGCTCACGGAGGACCCGTGGCCTCTACCTCTAAGAAAGGACCTGCTCCAGCAGGGACCTTGTCTGTTCCAAGACTTACCGCAGCTGCGTTTGACGGCATGGCGGTTGAACGCCGGATCCTGATGGAAAAAGGCATTCCAGATGAAGTCATCCCTACCCTGATCAAAGCCAGGAAGGATGTAACTGCGAAACATTATCACCGCATTTGGCGAAAATATGTTTCCTGGTGTGAGGCTAAGAAGGCCCCCACAGAGGAATTTCAACTGGGTCGTTTCCTGCATTTCCTGCAAGCAGGACTGTCTATGGGCCTAAAATTAGGATCCATTAAGGTTCAAATTTCGGCCCTGTCGATCTTCTTCCAGAAAGAACTGGCTTCATTGCCTGAAGTTCAGACGTTTGTCAAGGGGGTACTGCATATACAACCTCCTTTTGTGCCACCAGTGGCACCTTGGGATCTCAATGTAGTTTTAGGGTTCCTAAAATCACATTGGTTTGAACCACTCACCACTGTGGAATTAAAATATCTCACATGGAAGGTGGTCATGCTGTTAGCTCTGGCGTCAGCCAGGCGTGTCTCAGAAATGGCGGCTTTGTCATATAAAAGCCCTTACCTAATTTTTCATTCAGACAGGGCAGAATTGAGGACTCGTCCTCAATTTCTCCCTAAGGTGGTTTCAGCGTTTCACGTGAACCAACCTATTGTGGTGCCTGCGGCTACTAGGGACTTGGAGGACTCCAAGTTGTTAGACGTAGTCAGGGCCCTGAAAATATATGTTGCTCGTTGGATTTGTAGTACAATTCAGCTTGCACATTCTGTGGCAGGACTGCCACAGCCAAAATCTGTTAAAGCCCATTCCACAAGAAAAGTGGGCTCATCTTGGGCGGCTGCCCGAGGGGTCTCGGCTTTACAACTTTGCCGAGCAGCTACTTGGTCAGGGGCAAACACGTTTGCAAAATTTTACAAATTCGATACCCTGGCTGAGGAGGACCTGGAGTTCTCTCATTCGGTGCTGCAGAGTCATCCGCACTCTCCCGCCCGTTTGGGAGCTTTGGTATAATCCCCATGGTCCTTACGGAAGTCCCAGCATCCACTAGGACGTCAGAGAAAATAAGAATTTACTTACCGATAATTCTATTTCTCATAGTCCGTAGTGGATGCTGGGCGCCCATCCCAAGTGCGGATTGTCTGCAATACTTGTATATAGTTATTGTTACAAAAAAAAAAAAAAAAAATCGGGTTGTTTATTGTTGTGAGCCATCTTTTCAGAGGCTCCTACGTTTATCATACTGTTAACTGGGTTCAGATCACAGGTTGTACAGTGTGATTGGTGTGGCTGGTATGAGTCTTACCCGGGATTCAAAATCCTTCCTTATTATGTACGCTCGTCCGGGCACAGTATCCTAACTGAGGCTTGGAGGAGGGTCATAGGGGGAGGAGCCAGTGCACACCAGCTAGTCTAAAGCTTTTACTTTTTGTGCCCAGTCTCCTGCGGAGCCGCTATTCCCCATGGTCCTTACGGAAGTCCCAGCATCCACTACGGACTATGAGAAATAGAATTATCGGTAAGTAAATTCTTATTTTTTTACGGCTGTGTAGCAAAAATACGAATGAATACACCATCGGTCAAACGCGGCTGTTTAGGTATAGAACTCGGTCATTTACTATGCATTCGTATTTGAAATCTCTACCGTGAAAATGCATGTGCGGCCGTGAAAAAATGCAAATCGTAAAAAAAGCCTAAAAAAAAGTAGACCTGCTTTTGAGAAGCGTGTTTACATGTGTTTCCAATTCTACATTTCTCTATCGTCCTAGTGGATGCTGGGGTTCCTGAAAAGACCATGGGGAATAGCGGCTCCGCAGGAGACAGGGCACAAAAAGTAAAGCTTTAGGATCAGGTGGTGTGCACTGGCTCCTCCCCCTATGACCCTCCTCCAAGCCTCAGTTAGATTTTTGTGCCCGGCCGAGAAGGGTGCAATCTAGGTGGCTCTCCTAAAGAGCTGCTTAGAAAAGTTTAGTTTAGGTTTTTTATTTTACAGTGAGTCCTGCTGGCAACAGGATCACTGCAACGAGGGACTTAGGGGAGAAGAAGTGAACTCACCTGCGTGCAGGATGGATTGGCTTCTTTGGCTACTGGACATTAGCTCCAGAGGGACGATCACAGGTACAGCCTGGATGGTCACCGGAGCCTCGCCGCCGGCCCCCTTGCAGATGCTGAAACGAGAAGAGGTCCAGAATCGGCGGCAGAAGACTCCTCAGTCTTCTTAAGGTAGCGCACAGCACTGCAGCTGTGCGCCATTTCCTCTCAGCACACTTCACACGGCAGTCACTGAGGGTGCAGGGCGCTGGGAGGGGGGCGCCCTGGGAGGCAAATGAAAACCTTTTTTGGCTAAAAATACCTCACATATAGCCTCCGGGGGCTATATGGAGATATTTAACCCCTGCCAGAATCCATTAAAGAGCGGGAGACGAGCCCGCCGAAAAAGGAGCGGGGCCTATCTCCTCAGCACACAGCGCCATTTTCCCTCACAGAAAGGCTGGAGGGAAGGCTCCCAGGCTCTCCCCTGCACTGCACTACAGAAACAGGGTTAAAACAGAGAGGGGGGGCACTAATTTGGCGTTAGAAATATATAAAAGACGCTATAAGGGAAAACACTTATATAAGGTTGTCCCTATATAATTATAGCGTTTTTGGTGTGTGCTGGCAAACTCTCCCTCTGTCTCTCCAAAGGGCTAGTGGGGCCTGTCCTCTATCAGAGCATTCCCTGTGTGTGTGCTGTGTGTCGGTACGTGTGTGTCGACATGTATGAGGACGATGTTGGTGAGGAGGCGGAGCAATTGCCTGTAATGGTGATGTCACTCTCTAGGGAGTCGACACCGGAATGGATGGCTTATTTAGGGAATTACGTGATAATGTCAACACGCTGCAAGGTCGGTTGACGACATGAGACGGCCGACAAACAATTAGTACCGGTCCAGACGTCTCAAAAACACCGTCAGGGGTTTTAAAACGCCCGTTTACTTTAGTCGGTCGACACAGACACAGACATGGACACTGAATCCAGTGTCGACGGTGAATAAACAAACGTATTCCTTATTAGGGCCACACGTTAAGGGCAATGAAGGAGGTGTTACATATTTCTGATACTACAAGTACCACAAAAGAGGGTATTATGTGGGATGTGAAAAAACTACCGTAGTTTTTCCTGAATCAGATAAATTAAATGAAGTGTGTGATGATGCGTGGGTTCCCCCCGATAGAAAATTATGGGCGGTATACCCTTTCCCGCCAGAAGTTAGGGCGCATTGGGAAACACCCCTTAGGGTGGATAAGGCGCTCACACGCTTATCAAAACAAGTGGCGGTACCGTCTATAGATAGGGCCGTCCTCAAGGAGCCAGCTGACAGGAGGCTGGAAAATATCATAAAAAGTATATACACACATACTGGTGTTATACTGCGACCAGCGATCGCCTCAGCCTGGATGTGCAGAGCTGGGGTGGCTTGGTCGGATTCCCTGACTAAAAATATTGATACCCTTGACAGGGACAGTATTTTATTGACTATAGAGCATTTAAAGGATGCATTTTCTATATATGCGAGATGCACAGAGGGATATTTGCACTCTGGCATCAAGAGTAAGTGCGATGTCCATATCTGCCAGAAGATGTTTATGGACACGACAGTGGTCAGGTGATGCAGATTCCAAACGGCACAAAGGTGTATTGCCGTATAAAGGAAGAGGAGTTATTTGGGGTCGGTCCATCGGACCTGGTGGCCACGGCAACTGCTGGAAAATCCACCGTTTTTACCCTAAGTCACACATCTGCAGAAAAAGACACCGTCTTTTCAGCCTCAGTCCTTTCGTCCCTATAAGAGTCATATCTGCCCAGGGATAGAGGAAAGGGAAGAAGACTGCAGCAGGCAGCCCATTCCCAGGAACAGAAGCGTTTCACCGCTTCTGCCAAGCTCTCAGCATGACGCTGGGACCGTACAGGACCCCTGGATCCTACAAGTAGTATCCCAGGGGTACAGATTGGAATGTCGAGACGTTTCCCCTTCGCAGGCTCCTGAAGTCTGGTTTACCAAGGTCTCCCTCCGACAAGGAGGCAGTATGGGAAACAATTCACAAGCTGTATTCCCAGCAGGTGATAATCAAATTACCCCTCCTACAACAAGAAAAGGGGTATTATTCCACACTATATTGTGGTACTGAAGCCAGAAGGCTAGGTGAGACCTATTCTAAATCTAAAAAAAAAAAAAAAAAAAAAAAAAAAAATTTGAACACTTACAAAGGTTCAAATCAAGATGGAGTCACTCAGAGCAGTGATAACGAACCAGGAAGAAGGGGACTATATAGTGTCCCGAGACATCAGGGATGCTTACCTCCATGTCCCAAATTTGCCCTTCTCACTAAGGGTACCTCAGGTTCGTGGTACAGAACTGTCACTATCAGTTTCAGACGCTGCCGTTTGGATTGTCCACGGCACCCCGGGTCTTTACCAAGGTAATGGCCGAAATGATGATTCTTCTTCGAAGAAAAGGCGTCTTAATTATCCCTTACTTGGACGATCCCCTGATAAGGGCAAAGTCCAGGGAACAGTTGGAGGTCGGAGTAGCACTATCTCGGATACTGCTACAACAGCACGGGTGGTTTCTAAATATTCCAAAATCGCAGCTGATACCGACGACAAGTCTGCTGTGCCTAGGGATAATTCTGGACACAGTCCAGAAAAAGGTGTTTCTCCCGGAAGAGAAAGCCAGGGAGTTATCCGAGCTAGTCAGGAACCTCCTAAAATCAGTGCATCATTGCACAAGGGTCCTGGTAAAAATGGTGACTTCCTACGAAGCAATTCCATTCGGCAGATTTCACGCAAGAATTTTTCAGTGGGATCTGCTGGACAAATGGTCCGGATCGCATCTTCAGATGCATCAGCGGATAACCCTATATCCAAGGACAAGGGTGTCTCTCCTGTGGTGGTTACAGAGTGCTCATCTTCTAGAGGGCCGCAGATTCGGCATTCAGGATTGGATGCTGGTGACCACGGAGGCCAGCCCGAGAGGCTGGGGAGCAGTCACACAAGGAAAAAATTTCCAGGGAGTGTGATCAAGTCTGGAGACTTTTCTCCACATAAATATACTGGAGCTAAGGGTAAATTTATAATACTCTAAGCTTAGCAAGACCTCTGCTTCAAGGTCAGCCGGTATTGATCCAGTGGGAAAAACATCACGGCAGTCGCCCACGTAAATAGACAGGGCGGCACAAGAAGCAGGAGGGCAATGGCAAAAACTGCAAGGACTTTTCGCTGGGCGGAAAATCATGTGATAGCACTGTCAGCAGTGTTTCATTCCGGGAATGGAAACTGGGAAGCAGACTTCCTCAGCAGGCACGACCTCCACCCGGCAGAGTGGAAACTTCATCGGGAAGTTTTCCACATGATTGTAAACCGTTGGGAAATACCAAAGGTGGACATGATGGCGTCCCGTCTGAACAAGAAACGGGACAGGTATTGCGCCAGGTTAAGAGACCCTCAGGCAATAGCTGTGGACGTTCTGGTAACACCGTGGATGTACCAGTCGGTGTATGTGTTCCATCCTCTGCTTCTCATACCTAAGGTACTGAGAATTATAAGACGTAGAGGAGTAAGAACTATACTCAGGGCTCCGGATTGGCCTAGAAGGACTTGGTACCCGGAAATTCAAGAGATGCTCACAGAGGACTTATGGCCTCTGCCGCTAAGAAGGGACTTGTTTCAGCAAGTACCATGTCTGTTCCAAGACTTACCGCAGCTGCGTTTTGACGGCATGGCGGTGGAACGCCGGATCCTAAGGGAAAAAGGCATTCCGGAAGAGGTCATTCCTACCCTGGTCAAAGCCAGGAAGGAGGTGACCGCACAACATTATCACCACATGTGGCAAAAATATGTTGCGTGGTGTGAGGCCAGAAAGGCCCCACGAAGAAATTTCAACTCGGTCGATTCCTGCATTTCCTGCAAACAGGAGTGTCTATGGGCCTCAAATTGGGGTCCATTAAGGTTCAAATTTCGGCCCTGTCGATTTTCTTCCAGAAAGAAGTGGCTTCAGTTCCTGAAGTCCAGAAGTTTGTCAAGGGAGTATTGCATATACAACCCCCTTTTGTGCCTCCAGTGGCACTGTGGGATCTCAACGTAGTTCTGGGATTCCTCAAATCACATTGGTTTAAAACCAGTCAAATCTGTGGATTTGAAGCATCTCACATGAAAAGTGACCATGCTCTTGGCCCTGGCCTGGACCAGGCGAGTGTCAAATTGGTGTTTTTTTTCTCAAAAAAGCCCATATCTGTTTGTCCATTTGGACAGGGCAGAGCTGCGGACTCGTCCCCAGTTCTCTCCCTAAGGTGGTGTCAGTGTTTCACCTGAACCAGCTTATTTTGGTGCCTTGCGCCTACTAGGGACTTGGAGGACTCCAGGTTGCTAGATGTTGTCAGGGCCCTGTAAATATAGGTTCCAGGACGGCTGGAGTCAGGAAAACTGACTTGCTGTTATCCTGTATGCACCCAACAAACTGGGTGCTCTTGCTTCTAAGCAAACTATTGCTAGTTGGATGTGTAATACAATTCAGCTTGCACATTCTGTGGCAGGCCTGCCACAGCCAAAATATGTAAATGCCCATTCCTCAAGGAAGGTGGGCTCATCTTGGGCGGCTGCCCGAGGGGTCTCGGCTTTACAACTTTGCCGAGCGGCTATTTAGTCAGGGGCAAACACGTTGGTAAAATCCTACAAATTTGATACCCTGGCTAAGGAGGACCTGGAGTTCTCTCATTCGGTGCTGCAGAGTCATCCGCACTCTCCCGCCCGTTTGGGAGCTTTGGTATTATCCCCATGGTCTTTTCAGGAACCCCAGCATCCACTAGGACGATAGAGAAAATAAGAATTTACTTACCGATAATTCTATTTCTCGGAGTCCGTAGTGGATGCTGGGCGCCCATCCCAAGTGCGGATTATCTGCAATACTTGTACATAGTTACAAAAATCGGGTTATTATTGTTGTGAGCCATCTTTTCAGAGGCTCCGCTGTTATCATACTGTTAACTGGGTTCAGATCACAGGTTGTACAGTGTGATTGGTGTGGCTGGTATGAGTCTTACCCGGGATTCAAAATCCTTCCTTATTGTGTACGCTCGTCCGGGCACAGTATCCTAACTGAGGCTTGGAGGAGGGTCATAGGGGGAGGAGCCAGTGCACACCACCTGATCCTAAAGCTTTACTTTTTGTGCCCTGTCTCCTGCGGAGCCGCTATTCCCCATGGTCTTTTCAGGAACCCCAGCATCCACTACGGACTCCGAGAAATAGAATTATCGGTAAGTAAATTCTTATTTACTCACACCTGAATTTTTGAACCTTTAAAAGGGACCCAAGTACATTTTTCTAATCTCTCACTCTGAAATGGCTGCTACCGTGTGTAGTACTGATTTCTTGTTTGCGGGGGGATACCTGAGACTGCTCCATGAGGCAACAATAAACCAAGGCCAGGAAACTGAACATGGTCAGCAGGTTGTACAGGTTCCGCGTAGGCTGGGCAGGCCTGGTTTTTTTAGGGGGCGTTTAAACTTGAACAAATTGTCCGATGTCCAGGTTATACAGATGGTCCGGCTAAATAGATAAAACATTTTCCGTCTGTATGACCTTGTCAAACTGAACCTAGACCCTGAGACAGCACGCTCTCGCTCTGTCTCAGGCCTGCACAAACTCCTGGCTGTGTTGCACTTTATGGCTACTGGCAGCTTCCAGCCTGTGACTGGCGATGTAATTAGTATCTCACAGGCCACCTTTTCTAAATATTTAATTTAGGTGAGTTAAAACATACACACACGTCTATGTCTAAGTGGTGCACAGTATTGTATTGATTACAGGTCATGACACTCACCTTAAATTTTGTAATGTCCACTCAGGTTTTGGATGCCCACATAGATGCCTCTCTCTGCTTCCCTACCCAGGAGTCGCAGTGGCATGCAGTCAGGGTAGCTTTCTCTGAGCTTGCTGGCATGCCCAATGTGTTGGGTGCCATAGATTGCACACACGTTGAGCTGAGCCCACCCAGGGGCAGGCAATATATTTATACCAATAGACATCTGGGCCAATCCACTAATGTGCAGGTGGTTTGTGTAGCAAATTAAACAATACACATATTCCGTGTGAATAATATATTACCTTGAACACAGGCATTTTTTGTGTAACAATTCAAAAAAAAACATTACTTGTAACAAACTATTTGCTGCAGCCGTCATTATTATTTTTTTTTTTTTGTGTGCTGGGTGCAGAGGATTGCCCTGGTTCGTTGGTCCGGGTTCTGCTGGAGTGTCTAACTGGGGAGTTTAGTGGGGTCTGGCTTGGTGTAGTTGTTCCCGAGCTAGAGCTTAGTTGATGTGATGCCAACACATTAAGGCTTTGGCTCAGGTTATTTAGGCTTGCAGTGAGTTGGCTATTAGCGGCAGTGTGGTTTGCAATAATTCTGGACAGGTTTTCGTTAATCATTTGGTTGTGTTGAATCAGTTGAATGAGGGCTTGTTGCTGCCGCTGTTGCTCATCCATGATGCGTTGCAGATTAGCTTGCATTTGGCTGTTGTCTGCCCTCATCTGCTCCATTGAATTGGCAATTCTGCCAACCTGAACTATCAGTCTGCCTGAGTTTCGACTGAGTCTAGGCAGATGATGGAGCAGACTGTCAAGGTATTGGGTGTGGGTGTTCAGGCACGCATAGTGTTGCGCCTGTTGTGTGGCCCAACTGCTCCAAAACTCTGGGGCCATTTGTTGCTGGGGTGGTGTTGGGCTCAATTGGGGGCTGTGGGATGTTTCGGGTGGTTGGGGTATGTCTTGCGGCGTGGTTGGCTGGGTTGGATCTATCGCTTGCAGGTGTAGTGTGTACGTTTCCTGCTGGTCACTTTCCTGCTGGGCATCCTCGGCCATGATGGGTGGTTCTGTATGGGGTTGAAGACAGGCACTATTTAGTCAATATTTTGCATTGGTCTTATAGCTTTACGTCAACATGCATTACTTCTTAATATTCATGTTGGAATTGATAAGTAGATTGTGGCCTAAACTTAACTATGTTGCTCACCTTTTTGTATAAATATGTGGCTTCTAACGCTCACTACTCAGATGAAAAATGTTTGAGGGAATTGTTGGACTCTGAGCCATAATTAATGTGCGAACACGAAGAACTCTAACAAATACAAATTACTACATTTACATATTGTGTATGAAGCTTCCTTTTGTACAACACACACAATACAATAAATGTGTTGAGCAATACACTCATACATTGTTCAAGGCAGTCAGTGGTCTGGGCAAAACTTAAACAAATATAGTGGTAAAAAATGAATACATTAACAATGGGGGGAAAAAGTCTTAAGGTGGCCTATGTTTAGAACTGGTGATTTTGGACATGCAAAACAATTGGATGAGACTTAAAATTTATGTAGCTGTTTCTAGCAAAGATTAAAAATAAAAATTTTTGTTGCTATGCCCAACATCACATCTGAAAATTAACCCCAAAAAATACCTTACCCCCATGTGCTTGCTGTTGGTGATTATTACAAGGATGACTGTTTATTTGTGACACATTTTTTTTGCTGTGCACAAACAGTGGGGCAGATGAATTAACCTGGAGAAGACATAAGGAAGTGATAAACCAGTGATATGTGCAAGGTGATAAAGGCACAAGCCAAACAGCTCCAATATGTAAATTAACAGTTAGGATCTGTTTGGCTGCTGCCTTTATCACCTTGCACATAGCACTGGTTTATCACTTCCTTATGCCTTCTCCAGGTTAATACATCTACCCCACTGTTTTTTAACTTCTTTACAAGTAATTGTTATGTTTACTCACCAGACAGCTGAGGGGATTGTGGATCCTCGCTTTGTGAGCTGGCCAAAATGGCTTGTGGTGGCAGGGCCGACACTGTGGAGATTCGCCCGTTGGGGTGGTGAGGATGCTGCTGGTGATTCAGCCTCAAGACGGCGTCTCTTGGTTGGCCTCCTATGTTGAGTAGCCGAGCCCTGTGATGTGCGCCTTAGTGGAGGGGGGTTTGCTGAAGAAGAACCTATGTGATAAGATAAACATTAACATTCTGCTTTTCTATGTGTTTTCAGAATATGTGTTTACACTAAAAGCTTACCTGCATTGCCAGCATCTGCATCTCTTGGCAGTGTGGGATGTGGCCTGGCTGTGCTGCTTCTCTTTCGTACTGTAGAAATATGAAGAATGTTCTTATGAACATACTATTATGTTTATATGTTTATGCAAATTCCTTATTGTGATGAAAACATATGTGAAACCAGATGAGAAGTAAACTAAACTATGCTTATGCTTTTCTGCCTGACTTCATTGGGTGTGTATAGTTGAAATCAGAAACAATTTCACCAACCAATCCATACATAAAGGTGCATAATGCACAATATTATACTACTTAAAACCCAAACGTGGTAGCTTGACACAACCAGAATATTGCTCGCTATTTTTCACATTTTTGCTGCTAACAACAAAACATTACCCCCAAATATCTGCACAAAATTGTAAGCATCAAATACAAATCTGCATGAAAAATCACATCAACCACACAAAAGACAACCCAGAACAACACACAATAACCATAAGTCCATTGAAAATCTTAAAAAAAAAAAACTTTTCATAAAACACATGAATCACACTTCTTTAAAATACACCTACAACAATTTACTTTTGAATTAAAACACCAGAGAAAGCCCAAGGCAACCTGCTAAATTGACAATACAAAGAATAAAAACATAACTAATTGTGATTAAAACTACATCACCAACACATTAGAAGAATGAATCAACTTACAATCACAATTAGCTAGAAGACATTTCAGACAACTAAGGACAAAGCACAGATGTTTAAATTATAAAAAATAAAAACTCACCATCCTGCCTTGGGCGATCCGAATCCCGGACATGAGTCGCACCAACCACTTCTGGCGGAATCAGAGTACGCACAGGCTCCTCCCAATCCCGATATGACGCTTGGAAGGGGTGTCCACCCCCTGTTTGGCGGGCTGATTTAGCCTCCTTAGACATCTTAGCCTTGACACGGCACTTGATGTCGTAGAATCGCTTACGACACGTGTCCTCGGTCCGCCCCACCACACCCTCACTATTAACAGCCGCAACGACCTTCCCCCACAGAACAGTCTTCCTGCGTGACGAAACCTTTGCAGCATCATGGCCAAACAGCTGTCGATGATGCCTCGTCAGCTCCCGCACCAATGCCATATTCTCAGCGTAGCTGAATTTTACATTGCGGACCGTCTTTGTAGTGGTGCGTGGCTGCGGAGCCACAGCACCATCACTGTCACTATTACTGGAGGCCGCAGCAGCAACCTCCCCCTCCTCCTCACTAACCTCCTCCACCTCACTCACCTCCTCCCTCTCACTCACCTCCGCCACACTCACCTCCTCCACCTCACTCACCTCCTCCCTCTCACTCACCTCCTCCACCACACTCACCTCTGACTGGGACATAATCAGGACAAACAACAAATAACACTGAGAAAAAAAAACAGTAAACACACTCCTCCACTACACACCAAACACACACACACACACACACTCACTCACTCACTCACAAACAATGACAATAGACGTTAAAAAAAAAAACAAAGACAAAAAACTAGACAGACTTTTAAATAACTACAGAACAAGTATGACAAGACTACTTACACACACAGTACAGCACTCAACAATCGCAAAGAACCTCCTCAAAACCGCCAAAAACTCCTAACAACTCACCAACTCCTAACACACCTTCCTCTCACCTTTCCACTAGCAAACCCACGAGGTGCGGACGGTTTGGGGCGGTTTTATAGTAATGAGCACAGACACTCCTCCATCACGAATCAAACCAATCACGGACGAGTGACAAAAACAAAACTTAGAAAAAAAACGCGGCCGGGAATGGATAAACACTGCCGTAAACGAAAAATGACGCATAACACGCCCGCAAATCCACAAAATCAGCCGCATTCTACCTTTGAAAAACACGAATGACATCGACATCGGAAAACACGAAAATGAAAAATACGACAGCTTAGTAAATGAGTCTTAATAAATTCAAAAAGTTGCAACTTTACACATTCGATGTCATTCGTGTTTGAACTTTAATCTCATTCTGAAAAATACGAATTTTAGTAAATATACCCATAAGTGTTAACTTTGGCGGAAGGAAGATAACTATAGTTTTAATGAATAATCAGGCTGTACACAAATATTGGAGAAGTAGAAGAAACTGGAGGAATTAGAGTCTGTGGTTAAATGACTTGTAGAGTGAAGCTGAAGAACTCCGGTAAAGAAGAACTGAAGACTGTGTTTTATGATTAAAAGACGAGGCTGAAGTACTTGGACTTTGAAGAAATGAAGACTGTGGTTTGTGATTGAAAGACGAAGCTGAAGAACTTGGACTTTGAAGAAATGAAGACATCTGCGGGATCCGCCGTTAGCACCTAGAGCTCATCTATGACCTGGGACCCCGTGAGCACTTCCACGAGTGGCAACGGACTTAGCAGGACTGCAGCAGCATTTAGGTAACCGATGGATGAGAGCAATAAGGACCAGGGAACCAGAAGTAACCTGGGAGCACAGAGCTGGAGAACCTTTCACAAGGAGGTAACTTGAAGCACTGGCACTCTCCCTCTGAGCCAGCCACCTTTTGTAAGGGGAGAACATGCAGGATTGGCTGGACACAGATTGGGAACTTCATTGGTAATGCACTGGTCTCCAACATGGCTGCCCCCAGCACAGGAGACATACTTAGATTTTAGCACACAGCTTTAGCCAGCTTCTGTCTCTGACACACTATACTGTGTCACCACTAGAGAACCTTACCGCAGCAATCCCTGCCGCAGCGCCAGGCTCTCCAGACCCTCGGCCCTAGGCAGCCGCACATCCGTCCAGGATGACCCGCCGCCGCAGCCACGCCAACCAGCGGGACGGTAACCTGCGGTAGCACCCGCCGGAGGTAAGGCTCCAGAGCCTGACACGCCGGAGCTACAGAGTTTTTTATACTAGCAATGTCTCCTAAAATGCTTAAAAACATCACACAAGTGATAGTTTAAGCCACCAGTAGCCAGGGTACATAGGGTGGTACTCATACATCCTATGCACTGAAAATTCAACACGGGTCAAAATTGACCCAAACAACTTATGTGTTACAGTTTTTACTGTACAAAAACTACCATTTGAAATAAAAAGTTACACATAACTGAATATTTACTATGACTATGGAAACAAAGTCACAAAATATTTTTTAAAAATGTAAAAAAATATAATTGATCTAAAAGAAATAAATTTGATAATGGTCAAAAAGGACCCGAACATCCTAGGAAGGTTAATACTTACTCCTCAAGTGTGAAGAAATCAGGCTGAACGGGGCCGGAGCTGACGTCACACACCCGCCCTGAAAACGCTTGGGAACGCATGCGTTTTTCCTCACACTCCTTGAAAACGGGCAGTTACCACCCACAAATGCCTCTTCCTTGCGATCAAAATTTTCGCACTATCCTGTTGCTGTTTGGCGACGCGCGTGTGCATTGCAGTGCATGCGCAGTAGTTCGATAATTGCTCGCTGTGCTAAAACGCGCAGCAGCGATCAGCTCTGAATCGTTCCCCTTGACTCTCCAAATTTCCATTGAAAGTATAATGGCCACTCCACCTTTCCTAATTTTGTACCGGTTTTTACGTGTAAAATGTTGAAGGGTATGCCATCACCTGTGATGAAACGCATTTCTTATCAATTTACCTGTTCAAAGCAGGTGACTGCAATCATAAATTAAGAGGAAAGTCCAGTGGCAGATCTTTTTGCCCCTCCTGGAATGGGTCATGTTGGGTGGTATGAAAATACAGTTTATGGTTAAGACTTTCAAGGGGTCCTTGAAAGTCACTGGCTTGGGACACCTAAACACTACCAGCAAATGTATGATATTTCTAACAAAGGGGTCTATTTATGAAGCAGTGAAAAGTGTGGAGAAGTTGCCCATGGCAACCAATCAGTGTTCTGGTAACAGTTATAAAATTCATTCTATGTAATTATATGTAGCTGCTGATAGGATGCCATGAGCAACTTTTCCACTGGCTCACTTCTCCACACTTTTAACTGCTTAAATATTGTAACTGGGATGTCAATGTTACTGGATAGTTATTCTCAAGCACAGTTTCTAGAGAGAACTGTGGTTTAAGGGGGTCATTCCGAGTTGATCGCACGGTAGCAGTTTTTTGCAGCTGTGCGATCAGATGGGCGCCGCCTATTGGGGAGTGTATTTTAGCATAGCAAGTGTGCGATCGCTTGTACAGGGAAACTGTGCAAAAAGTTTTTGTGCAGTTTCGGATTGGCTCTGAACTTACCCAATGTGATCACTTCAGTCTGTCAGGTCCCGGAATTGCCGTCAGACACCCTCCCTGCAAATGCCTGGACACGCCTGCGTTTTCCACGGCACTCCCAGAAAATGGTCAGTTGCCACCCACAAATGCCTTCTTCCTGTCAATCTCCTTGTGATCGGCTATGCGAATGGATTCTTCGTTAAATCCGTCGCACAGCAATGATCCGCTTTGTACCCGTACGACGTGCCTGCGCATTGCGGTGCATATACGCATGCGCAGTAGTGACCTGATCGCTGCGCTGCGAAAAACGGTCGGAATGACCCCCTAAGAGAGTAGTGGGACCATGTGTTGGCTCTGATCAGGCCCCCCTCCTCTTCGTGGTGCAGTAGACTTTGACACAGTGCAAGCATCTGTTGCACAATCACAGTAGACTCTGAGTGTGGTATGTGGGCCCCCAGCCCCAATGGCCCATGTACATCCCACACCTTGCACCCATTATACACTATTTAGACAGAAGTGATTGGGTACTGACAGCATATAGATCAACAAGATTTTATTCACGGCAGTACTTTGTATGTCCACCACATGCAGTGATTACTGCAGACACCCTTCTTGGCAAACTGTCCACAAATTCCTGGACAACAGGTGGTATGTTGTGCCATTCCGTCATAAGTACAGTGACCAACTGCGACAATGGAGAAGTCTGAGTCGGCCTAGAAGGCACCCGTCGCTCCAATTTGTCCCAGAGGTTCTCAGTATGGTTAAGATCTGGACTGTGAGCTGGCCAGTCAATCCAGATTGGTAAATGTTTTGTATGCCAGTCCAACATTTCTCTTGAAATATGACAGGTGGCCTAACATCCGCAATGCTTCTCACATTCCTATGTCCAATCAAGCATCCTACGATGAACCCCTTTTCAAACTCTGTTAGTTCCTTCCAGTAAGCCATTTCGTTAGCAAATTAGCTAATCAGTGCTCCTATATCTTCATGAACACATGTCTGCTGCAGGAGCACACGATTTTGCTTTTGCTGAGATTTCCAATCACTTTTGTCTAGATAGTGTAGGCACGTCACTGACTAAGATTGTATGCAGCCTCAGATACACTGCCATTTTGATGATTTTTTCAAGAAGAGGGTAAAAGCTGGATCCTTGCTACATGCACACAAAACTAACATGAAGATGTACTATGCTTTGGAGAGCGATAAATACCAGCCAATCAGCTCCTAACTTCCATGTTACAGGCTGTGGGCCTAATTCAGACCTGATCCCTGGTACAACAGCGATCGCAGCCTGAAGCCCTTTCTTGAGTGCTCTCGCGCAGCGGGCACACTCAGTAAGACCCAGTGAGATGTGAAAGCATCTCACTGGTGTGATCGTCTATGCCTGATTGACAGGCAGTGTCAGTCGCGTGGTGGGAATACCGTTGGTGCAGCATGAGCCACGGTGGCTGAGTGACATCACAGGTAGGGAGCTACTTGGCGGGTGCGAAAGCATTGCCGCCGTGCAATGCTTTCGCACCCGTGTTGTGGGGTAGGGCCTGACATGCAGGGCGGGCTAGCCCTGTGCTGGGCTTCCCCCGGCATGTCAGAGAAACTGATCGTAGATGTGCTAAATTTAGAACAACTACGATCAGGTCTGAGTCACCCACTGTGTTTGAAAAAGTGATCTTTGGGTCTCCCAACGTACGAATAAAAAATCGCCATGACCTGAGACTCATTTGTGATTGGTGTGAAAAGAGCATTGAAATTAGCAAAGGTAGGGAAAATCTGAGGATTTTCGATGAAATCAAGTTGTGTCTTGTGCAGCCTTTGGGGGTCATTCCGAGTTGATCACACGCTGGCAATTTTCGCAGCGCAGCAATCAGGTAAAAAAATGGCAAAACTGCGCATTCGTATGCACCGCAATGTGCACGCGCGTCGTACGGGTACAAACAGCATCGTTGCTGTGCAATGCTTCTAGCGACGAATCCATTCGCACAGCCGATCGCAAAGAGATTGACAGGAAGAGGGCGTTTGTGGGTGTCAACTGACCGTTTTCTGGGAGTGGTATGGAAAACGCAGGCGTGACCAGGTGTTTACAGGGCAGGTATCTGACGTCAATTCCGGGACCTCCGACGCTAGAATCATCGCACAGGATAAGTAACTACAGGGCTGGTCTTGTTTTGCACAAAATGTTTTTGTACCGCTCGGCTGCACATGCGATCGCACACTTATAAAGCGAAAATACATTCCCCCCGTGGGCGGCGACTATGCGTTTGTACGGCTGCTAAAGGTAGCTAGCAAGCAATCAACTCGGAATGAGGGCCTTTAGCCCATCTATACTTGGTGACTCAGAACTCACCAGGTAAAGGTATCTACACTTTGAGTTCCATCCTATGCCCAACCCAACCACCTTACTTTGTGGACATATGGACAAAATTGGTTAAAGCCGTAAATCTCTTTTATGACCTACATGCCAAACTTTGAGGTTGGACCGACCAAACTTCAAAAACACGTAATTTTCTAAATTTTTACAAAAATTTTTAAACTTTGAGGTACTTGCCGTAACAGAAGATATTAACTCAGAGGGTTGACATTTTGCACAGTTGATATTGACCCCGGAATGGCAACTTTTGGGCACTAAGGCCAAACTCCACCATCACTCTTGTGTTTTTCGACGCACCCTAGTACACACCTGCACAATGGGGGTAATTCCAAGTTGATCGCAGCAGGAAATTTTTTAGCAGTTGGGCAAAACCATGTGCACTGCAGGGGGTGCAGATATAACATTTGCAGAGAGAGTTAGATTTGGATGGGTTATTTTGTTTCTTTGCAGGGTAAATACTGGCTGCTTTATTTTTACACTGCTTGACTGTGCTCTCTGGCTCATTGTATTGCTGAGTTAACTCAACTTGCTGTCCCCCCCCCTCCCCCGTGGAAGCGCAAAAGCATCGCACAGCGGCAATGCTTTTGCATTTCAGAAGTAGCTCCTGGCCAGCTGGGAGATCTTCTTCGCTGCCCGGGTCACAGCGGCTGCGTGTGACATCATGCAGCTGCCGCGGCCCGCCCCCCCCAACAGTCCGGCCACGCCTGCGTTGGCCGGTCCGTGCCGCCGTCCAGCCCCCTCCCACCCATTGACCGCCTCTGCCTGTCAATCAGGCAGAGGCGATCACTAGGCAACGACTGCCTTCGGCCGTGCGCCGGCGCATGCGCAGTACTGACCCGATCACACCACTGCGATAAACTGTACCGTGCGATCGGGTCAGAATGACCCCCCAAGTCAGAGAGTAGAAATGTTTCTTATTACCCTTGAGTTTCTGCACATGGGACTGATTCAGTCTTTTAGAAGACCACCATCCAGATTTTAACAGATCATGTCTTGACCTTGCAAATGTAGCAACCTTGGGCTAAAATGTTTTAAAGATCTGTTACAGAGTTGGCACTAGAGATTCCTCTCGATGATTTTACAGCTCAGAAATTAACAGAAAAATCCCTACTTTTTGAGTATTTTGTACTTTTGGAACAGAGCATGACAAAATAATCTTTCAGGACAAAGTGGCATTGAGTACAATGAGTTTCTTGCATCAATGGATATAAATATGCATGTATATCCTGATCTGGGCGGGGAATCATAGGCTATTCATGGTTAAGGTACAGGACTTTTATTTCCAATTCAGGACTCTAAAGGTCCATACATACTGGGTGTTTTTGGCCAGAGTGTATGCTGGGCGATGACGTGAACATCGCTGGCAGGAACATAGCTCAGTGTATACACACTAAGGGGGGTACTCACGGAGCGATATTCTAAGCAATCTGACTAGATTACTTCGAATTTGAGCATCATCGCTCTGTGTGGACCCCCTACAGCGATAGCGATGCGCAGCCCTGCGCATCGCTATCGCTGGTGCTAGATTGGCCTGCATGTAGGCCAATCTAGCGGGTCGCTCACTTCACCCGCTGGGTGAAATGAGCGCACCCCCGTCTCCCCCCGCACGCTCAGCACACATCGCGCTGTGCTGAGCGACGGGAGAGATGTGTGCATCGGCCCGTCTATATGGGCCTTAAGTGATTTTCACTGCGCTCAGCGATGTTCACAGGGGGTGAAGCACTTTTCACAGTAGGACACTGTGGAAAGTGGCTCACTCGGCTGGTAAAACAGCCCGACGGATGGCGGCGGCGAGCGGTGATGCAGGAGCGTGCATCAGGACTCATCTCCCGACCATTCACACTGGCCGAGTTTGAGCTCAAAGTAGCTCAGAACGCCAAAAGTGAGCTACTTTGAGCTCAAAATTAGTGAGAGTGTATGGGCCTTTACTTTTAAGTTTGGACACAGCACCTAGAATTTATACTAATGGCGAGGCAGTAATGGTCACCTTGTTAACATCACTGGGAATCCCTGAGGTGCCTTACTTGTACAATCTTCTCAAGAAAAACTCTGCTTATACCACTTTCATACAAACGACCTGGGAATTTCCCTGCTCAGACCCAGGTTTTTCACCTCTGAAAAATCCTGGGTTTTTGCTTGAGAAGTTGAGACCCCCTTTCACACTGAGATCTGAGAAATTCCCTTTAAGACATAAGCCTGGTCTGCCCTGACATTCCACAAGCCAGGGCTGCCAGGCTTATGCCATACACACACATTCATGTAATACACACATGTCACACTCATACACACATCATACTTATACACACGCATACCTGTCATACACACACGTCACCCTCCTGGCTGCATGGAGCGCAGCCCCTCCCCTTGCCGCACAGAGCGAAGCCCATTTCCTGGCAGCACGGAGTGCAGCAACCTCCCGGCAGCCCCGTCCCACCAAGCAGCCCCGGACAGCCTATCGGTGCAACCCAGAAGTAAAATCCCGGGTTGCAAAATTCACACACCCCAAGAGTTGTTTCGTCTTGGTAAAAACCCTGGTCAGTAGCAGGGGCGCTACCTTTCAGACATACTGAAATCCTGGTTTCATGCACGTTCGGGCGTCAAAAAACCCAGGATTTTATAATATGTCTGAAAGGGGTATTACACTCACCTGTGTATCAATGCTCAGTTGTTGGAATCTCACAGATATCATCCAGTGGCGTAACTACTGCCCCCGCAGTCCTCGCGGTGGCTTGGGGGCGAGGGGCTGCGGGGGCGCCACTGACTTTGCACAGATTGACATACGGACGAGCGTCCGCATGTCAATCTGCGGTCTCCTTCCCTCCGCTGCTGTGTTGGAGGGACACGGAGCGCACAGCGCGCGCCTCTCCTGTGTCCCTCCCTGGCTCTCCGGCCGGTCTAATAAAGGAAGTGCTGTTCGTGAGCTCTGATTGGCTCACGAACCGGCACTTCCTTTATTAGAGCGGCCGGAGAGCCAGGAGGGACACTGGAGAGACGCGCGCTGTGCGCTCCGTGTCCCCAAACACAAAGGAGCGGGGGGAGGGGGAGCAGGCACTGGGGGGGAATATCTGGCACTGGGGGCACATACCTGGCACTTTGGGAGAATATCTGGCACTGGGGGCATATACCTGGCACTGTGGGGGAATATCTGGCACTGGGGGCATATACCTGGCACTGTGGGGGAATATCTGGCACTGGGGGCATATACCTGGCACTGTGGGGGAATATCTGGCACGGGGGGCATATACCTGGCACTGTGGGGGAATATTTGGCACTGGGGGGAGCAGGCACTGAGGGGGCATATGTGGCACTGTGGGGGAATATCTGGCACTGGGGGCATATACCTGGCACTGTGGGGAAATATCTGGCACTGGGGGGAGCAGGCACTGAGGGGGCATATGTGGCACTGTGGGGGAATATTTGGCACTGGGGGGAGCAGGCACTGAGGGGGCATATGTGGCACGGGGGTGGGGCTATATTTGGCACTGGGGGCATGTACCTGGCACTGTGGGGGAATATCTGGCACTGGGGGCATATGTGGCACTGGGAGCACGGCGCTAGCAACAAGCATGACACCCAGTGCATGAAACCCCTGGCAACGAGCATGACACCCAGTGCATGAAACCCCTGGCAACGAGCATGACACCCAGTGCATGAAACCCCTGGCAACGAGCATGACACCCTGAGCATGAAAACCCCTGGCACCGTGCATGGAACCAAGAGCATGAAACCGCTGGCAACGAGCATGACACCCAGTGCATGAAACCCCTGGCAACGAGCATGACACCCTGAGCATGAAAACCCCTGGCACCGTGCATGGAACCAAGAGCATGAAACCCCTGGCAACGAGCAGGTAATTTAAAAGTAATTAGAAGCCTTACTGTAGAACTTAATGTGTAATGGGCATTACGGTGTGTAGCATAATGTATCACGGACATTGCGGTGTGTGTCATAATGTGTCAGGCATTACGGTGTGTTGTATACTATATCACGGGCATTGTGGTATGTGGTATAATGTCTCAGGATCATTGTGGTGTGTGTCATAATGTGTCACAGACATTGTATGTGCTATAATGTATCAGGGGCATTGCAGTGTGTAGCATAATGTATAACGGGCATTGCGATTCCTGTCATAATGTGTCACAGGCATTACGGTGTGTGGCATAATGTGTCGGGGGCATTACAGTGTGTGCATATTGTGTCATGTGCATTATTGTGTGTGGCATAATGGCTAAGGCCATTGCATTATGTGGAATAATGTATACTAGGCATTACTATAAGGAGGAAAAATGACAAATAATGTAAGGGGCATGAATCAGGATTATTTTTCTTTCCTGTGGTGGCTAACGTCTGGGCGTGCAGGTTGCAAAACTGGGGTATAAGGTAGTCTTTTCCTGCAATGCCATTCCCCTTTACGCAAAGCCACGCCCATTTCAATGAAGCCACACCCCTTTTTGGCGGCACGCGCATATTTGTCCCTTTACTAGTACCAATTATGGGGGGGTGGGGGGGGCGCCAAAGAATTTTTTGGCTTGGGGGAGAAAAATTTCTAGTTATGCCACTGATCCTAAATGATCAACAATTCAATCTGCTTTCAACCCACTTTCTGGTGTCCCTTAGCTTATTATTTGACAACAGAATGCCAACAAGATCCTTGCTGTTCAGAAATTAGTGTTGATCATCAGTTTTTCTTTGCATGAAGCTGATTGGAAAGATGATTTCCCCACATAATTTTTCTGTGTGCCGCTGCTTTTCAGATTGGACCATAGTGAGTTTGTACTCGTGTCTTAAGGGATAGGGACATGTGGCTCTGCAACTTTGGTTTCAAGGCGTTCCAGAGGGGAAGCAAAACTTTGCATTAATGTCCTGGGAAACACGCTCTGACAAAAACTCAATCTATTCTGAATGGCAAAGCGATCCAAATTGAGTTGGCCAATGCTGTGGTATGTATGAATCATGATGTGTGAGCAAGGAATACCATAGCAATGAAAGTGTTCCAAAATGAAAACTTGTGGAACAGTATGACCTGGCAATATGAGTGGTGTATCCTTTGATGGGAGATTGGGAGCTGGACTACATAAACAGACACTCCACTTTTTAAGGGGAATGGTCTCTCAACCTGGGTGTGTTCAGCCTGTTGGTAAAAAAATAAATAAATATGGATTACTGTACGTGGATGTAGACATTATGACCTCTTGACAAAATCACAAAGTGAACAGGTTTTGCTTCTGCGCCATAGACATATGGGCATCTATAGAGAATGTCATGGCCATGTCATGGAAGTATAGATTAATATATCTGTTTCTGCCAATACCCATGTTTCCTCGCTGTAAACCAAGAGGGAAAGTGTTTCAGTGATTTTGGTGGCTTCAGATTAGCAAAAAAAGGTACATTTATATTCTAAGGTTGGCAGTAGGACCAGGGTTGAAGCTTTTACTACGGGAGATCTTCAATCTCAAGGTCCATTTCTACATTACGGCCTTACTAATCTAGTTTTAATGGCATGCAAACAAACTGAAGGCTAAAGGTCTATCATAGGTACAGAAGATATCCATGTTTAAAGTTAAACACATATCTGTTAGCTAGACACTAGCAGCGTATTGGAAACTCATTTTCTTTGCTTTGAGATTCACTGGGGGAGAGAGGAAAGAAGGGGAATTCAGTTGCCGGCGATGATTTCACCCGGCCATATCCGCACGACACCTACTGCACTTGACAGCGATGGAATGTTGCACAAAAGTGTTCGCTACCCCATAGGGAGCTTTTCAGTACTTTTGAGCGAATCGGGGCATCCAGATGAAGGGTGCAAGACAGGTTGATGCTGCCTCTGTTTAAACGCCGCAGGAATGGTAATTAGCACCCTTATCCGGGAATTTAATTCCCCTTCATCTTTTAGGTATTTATATCTTCATAATGTTATTTATATAGCACTTTTCTCCTGAAAGGCAGGAATACACACTTTACGGCAGCAGGATCTCACTTAAAAGTGCTTGCTGCACCAGACGGTAACCAGCACTTTTGAGTGAATTGGGGTGTGAATCGGCTGGGTGAAGGGTTTGAGTCAGTCTGCCCTTGCCAGCGTTTAAACACCACGGCAATAGCAATTTGTACCCTTTGCCCTCAAATGAATTCCCCGCAAGGTGCTTTACATTTGCATTCACAGCACAAAATACAAAATATGCTTAACAGGAAAGAGAACTAAGCATCTGGGTTGAATATCTTCTTTTTTACAGTTTGTTCTTAAGAGTGGCCTAAAACTTAGTTTTGTATAGGTAATGGTTTCAGCCAGTGGCGGAACAAGCAAGCGGTGGGCCCAGGTGCGACAAAATGCTTTGCCCCCCCCCCCATCCCATCCAAGTCCACCCCATGGGCAGTGAAAATACATAGTGGCGTGGCTTCGTGGGGAAGGGGTGTGTCCACAAAATAATACCAATTCATAAAACGGTGCACAGTAGTCTCCATTCTTCAAATTACGCCGCACAGTAGCACCACTACACCAGGTAGAGACCCTTTTACACCTTACAGCGAACATTTTCCCCTTTTTACACATAACGGCAGACAGCGTGCACTTTTTACACATAACGGCAGACAGCGTGCCCTCGTTACACATAGCGGCAGACAGTGTGCACTTTTTACACATTACGGCAGACAGCGTCCCCATTTTACACATTACGGCAGACAGCATACACTTTTTACACATAATGGCAGACAGCGTGCCCTCGTTACACATAGCGGCAGACAGCATCCCCTTTTTACACATTACGGCAGACAGCATACACTTTTTACACATAATGGCAGACAGCGTGCCCTCATTACACATAGCGGCAGACAGCGTGCCCTCGTTACACATAGCACAGACAGCGTGCACTTTTTACACATTACGGCAGACAGCGTCCCCATTTTACACATTACGGCAGACAGCATACACTTTTTACACATAACGGCAGACAGCGTGCCCTTTTTACACATTACGGCAGGCAGATTCTACCTTTTTACACATAGCGGCAGGCAGATTCCCCATTTTTATACATAGCGGCAGGCAGATTCCCCATTTTTACACATTGCGGCAGGCTGATTCCCCCTTTTTACACATTGCGGCAGGCAGATTCCCCATTTTTACATTGCGGCAGGCAGATTCCCCCTTTTTACACATTGCGGCAGGCAGATTCCCCATTTTTATACATAGCGGCAGGCAGATTCCCCATTTTTATACATAGCGGCAGGCAGTCCCCCCTTTTTACACATTGCGGCAGGCTGATTCCCCCTTTTTACACATTGCGGCAGGCAGTCCCAACAAATAAAAAAAGAAAGAGACAGAAAGAAAGAAAGAAAGAAAGAAAGAAAGAAAAATTATACTTACCCTCTCTGTTGGCTCAGGCTCCTTGTGCAGCTTCCCGGGCAGTAGAGAAGAAGGAGGAGGGAGGTGGAGGAGGGAGCCGCAGCAGCGCTGTGTTATTGGTGGAGGCGCTGCTGCTGCTGCCCCTTTGCTTCACTATAGGCTGTTCTCAGAGACAGCCTATAGTGAAGCAGAGGAGCAGCAGCAGCAGCGCCTCCACCAGTAACAAAGCGCTGCTGCGGCTCCCTCCTTCACCTCCGTCCTCCACCTTACCCCGTACCGCTGCAGTGCGCGCCGCTCCTCTCCTCTCTCTCCGGGCGGCTGTGCGCTGCGGGCAGCGGTTGCCCGCAGCGCACAGCGGCATGTAATGAGTCAGTTTGACTCATTACATGCTTGGGCCCCTGAACAGAGGCGGGCCCCAGTGCAATGCACTGCTTGCACTGCCGGTAGTTCCGCCTCTGGTTTCAGCTATGTCTATATATTTTCAGGAAAGTTTCAGTTACTCCTAAACTTTTTTAGAAGTGTTATATATCCCACCTATGTATGTCCCTCAAACAGCACCATTGCAGCTTCACTCAACACACAATGGGGCATATGTAATAGGGTCTGAGTTTGCCAGAGGTGCGGGATGCTGGGCGATCTCTGATGTTTTTTTAAATCTGCAATCATTTACAAAGCATGGTTTTGTCTTGTAAATGATTGCCGCATTAAAATTTTTTCCAATATTGGCCGTCATCCCGCACCTCTGGCAAACTCGGACCCTGTTACATATGCCCCTTTGTCTATTTTGTACAAAAACTTACCATGCCAGTTTCATACACCACAGTAGGTACAGAAATTCTATAGGGATGAATTAACTATCCCTTATAGGCATATTATGGTAGCAATTCCTCCTCTCTAGCATGTCCTAGTCAGGGTCGTAACTAGGTGTGTGCCAGCGGTGCATTGCACACAGCGCATCTACACTGAGGGCGCATCCGCTGGCGCACATGGCTCTGTGCCGGCACACCGCACAAGTATTGCAGCGCATGGCTACCTGATGAATACTTTCGGCCCTGGCAGCTGTCAGCTCAGTACTTACACAGCTGCCGTGTCGGATGCTGGGTTCAGCATACGCTCGTCTCCTGCTGTGCACAGAGCGCGTGCTGCAGTAGGGGACAGTGCTGTGTTCTGGGCTGTAGCAGCAGCGATCGGGAGCATCGCAGGGAGTCCTCCAGCAGCAGCTCACCAGTCGCGGCCCTTTGGGTTACGGCAGCCACTGCATCTAAAGACTCATGGTGCAGTTCTCTAGCTGACGAGCCCCACATCGCACCCCAGATCACTGTGCGTGGGCAGCTAGAGGCAGCAGGAGCCCAGCAGCACCTAGGAGAACAGGACTGCACTCACTGAGCTGCCAAAGCAGGTGCATAAGAAGAGCCTGAGGAACACTGGTTGTGAAGCAGGAGCTGGGGGAAATGGGCATCGGGGGCAAAACCATGGACCTGAGAGATGCCACACATGATGAGGCAGTGCAGGCAGTAAATAAAGTTGGCTAGGAGGTGACACGGAGGGTGAGTGCAGCATGCTGGGGGTGTTCTATGGGCAAGTCCTGAGGGTTTCCTGTTCTGCAGAGTCACCTGTTATGGGGTCCCTTGTGCTACAAAGTCTCCTATTCTGCAGAGTCTCCTGTACTGCAGGGTCTCCCATACTGCAGTCACCTGTTTAGCAGGGTCTCCTATACTACAGGATCTCCTGTACTTAGGTCATTTAGTATTTGATGTTTGCTTCTTAACATTTCTGCATTCAAAGATGTTCTGCAGCAGCTGCTTCTGTGGGTAGTTAGCTATTTGCAGCTGTCACAAAGTCAGTACATGTTGCTATGTGTGGTCTGGGTTGGAGGGGGGCCCTGCCTGTTTCATCTATACTGAGCCCCACAGTTTCTAATGGCCACCCTGCCGCTACCTTTCTGTTTCTCTCCCAACCATATCTCTCTCTCCCTTCCCTCTCTCTCCCACCCCCCCCCTCGTCACTCTACCTACCGTAATGTGTAAAAGGGGACTCTGCCTGCCGTAATGTGTAAAAGGAGACTCTTCCTGGCGCAGTGTGTGATAGGGGCTCTACCTGGAGTAATGTGTAAAATGGGGCTCTACCTGGCGTAATGTGTGACAGGGGCTCTACCTGGCATAATGTGTGAAAGGGGCTCTATCTGATGCAATGTGTTTTAAGTTTCGCTACTGTGCAACGTAATTTGAATAATGGTGACCAGGGGTGCCACAACGTTATATGGATGGGGGGTGCTCCCCAACAATTACACACACACACATCCCCACCCCATGCGGGCAGCACTTACCGGCGGATCACCGTGGAAACTTCAGTCCTACTTTGGACAGAAGGCTGCCGCTGCGTGTTGCCCATGTCCTGAGTCCTAGCCGGCTGTTCACACAGAGGCATTACTGGGAGGAGGCAGGGATGTCCCTGCAGGCTCAACACGGGCACACCTCCTCCCAGTAATGTTTCTGTGTGAAGAGCCGGCCAGGACATGGGGCAGCACGCAGTGGCGGCAGACTGCCCAAAGTAGGACTGGAGTCTCTGCGGTGATCTGACGGTAAGCTCTCCCCCTTCCCAATGCCTGTGCCTCTGTCAAGTTTTGGGAGGGGCATACTGCCCCCTTGCCCCCCTGTTCAGACACCCCTGATGGAGACTACTGTGCAGCGTAATTTGAATAATGGAGAGTACTGTGCAGCGTAATGTGAATTGGTATTATTTTGTGGCCACGCCGCTTTTCCATGAAACCATGCCTCTATGTTTCTCTTACGTCCTAGAGGATGCTGGGTTTCCATTTAGTACCATGGGGTATAGACAGGTCCTTTGGGAGCCACTGGCACTTTAAGAGTTTAACAGTGTGGGCTGGCTCCTCCCTCTATGCCCCTCCTAGCAGTCTCAGTTTAGAAAATGTGCCCGGAGGAGCCGGTCACAGTTAGAGGAGCTCCTAGGAGTTTTCTTAGTTTTATTGTTTTCTAGAGTTTGTTATTTTACAGGCAGGCTGCTGGCAACAGCCTCCCTGCTTCATGGGACTTAGGGGGGTGGGGAGATAGTGTCCAACCCAGAGAGGTTAATGGCCACTATCTCCACTGACAGTACACTGAGCTCCTGAGCAGTGACGTGCGGTGAGGTCACTGGTTGGGGAGGCACTGGCAGCTAACAAGCCCTCCCCCCCCCCCCCCCCCCTCCCCCCTGGAAAAAAAAAAGTGTGGTCCCCCAACACACCAGTAAAACCAGCACTAGGCAGAACCAGCCAGGGGGAGTAATGCCATAGCAGGGGAGACACTCAGTGTGGGGTCCCCCTGCCATAACATTAATCTGCCCCCCAGCCAGTCAGCCCAGGGTTGGAATTCCTCAGAAAGTGGGAACCCCAAAAAATAAAAATGGGGTCCCCCCTCCCGAGCAATAACCAGCACTGGGCTGATAGCCCAGTGCTATGCCCCGCACCCCTGGTGGCGGTGGGTGCGGGGTTCATTGTGTGTTAATATTGTTCTTTACAGGAGGCCTACAGGTCCCAGCAAGCCTGCCCCAGCATGCTGGCACTTGGAGAACCACAAGTGCCAGCATGCCCGGACACAAAGGCCCTGCTGGCACCTGTAGTCCACCTGCAAAGAATAGTAATATTGTTCTTTACAGGTAGCCTACAGGTCCCAGCAAGCCTGCCCCAGCATGCTGGCACTTGGATAACCACAAGTGCCAGCATGCCTGGACATAAAGTGCCCGCTGGCACCTGTAGTCCACCTGTAAAGAAAATATTAAAATAAAAACACCACACAGTCTTGAAAATAAGCTTAATTAAACTGGATCTTCACCTGGGGCGGCGGCCTTTAAGCTCTTTTGCGTGGCCGCCGCCTTCCCAGGGCTTCCAGCGTCTTCACCTGGGGGGGCACCACCTCCCCAGGGCTTTCAGCGTCTTCACCTGGTGGGCGGCGGCTGCTAAGCTCTTTTGCATAGCCGCCGCCCAGCCAGGACTTCCGGCGTCTTCATTCTTCAGGAGCTCTTCACAGCTCCTCCTCCGCCGTCGGACTGACTCTCCTCCGCCTCGCGCTGACTTATATAAGTCAGCCGGAGGGGGCGGGGCGATGACGCGGCGAGCCGTGATTGGCTCGCGGCGGCCATCTTGAATTTCAAAAATGAGGCGCCATTTTTGAAACTGGAACCGCTCCGCTGCCAAACTCTGCAGGATAAAGGTAATTTCCGCCGCCGCAACCCGCACCGCCGACGCCCGCTCCAACGCCGCATCCCGCCGCCCGCACCATCGCCGCATCCAGCCGCCCGCACCTCCTCAGCCAGCGTCGCCCACACAGTGATTGACAGCGGATCCAGTGACGGATCCGCTGGCCAATCACTGTGGCCTCACTGGCAGGGACGTGCTTTCATAGGTTGAAAGCACGTCCCTGTATGAAAGCGGCACCACTAATGGTGCCGCTTTCCCATATATTTTCAATGGGCTTTTACAGCCCATGGCTAGTCCCCGCCCGTGCCCGCCCCACGCTCCCCATACTTTCCCCAGTGACAACGGAAGGCACCACGATCAGTGCCTCCCAAACACATATACAAAACAGCAACGCTAAGAATAATATTAAGAAGATACATATGGCACAGAGTATGTGTCATATGCATCTTCTTTGTATTATCTTAATCATTATGACAGGGGAGGCACTGCCTCCCCTGACTGCACGTCCCTGCTCCTGAGGGTGATGATCGTTAGCCGCCTGAGGCGACCGCTCACTCCCGCAGCATGCCGCCACCCCCTAACAGAGCCAGAAGAAAGAAGAGTGGTGAATCTGACGCTGGAATCCCAGTAAGCGGGTCCCCGGCGAGAATGGCAGCACAAGGGTGGGAGCGCATCTCTGACAGGCTGCGCTCCGGAAGGCTCCGCGGCACACTGTGTACGGCACTGTGAGGGGCGTCCTGGGCCAGCGCGATACCCTACACTGGTCAAACATAGCTTACAAGGTCTAACCCATTGTTTGCTGCAAAAATTACCTTAGGCCAGTATAATCTCTTAAGTGCGGGAAGACGCACCATTACAGGGGGCGGAGCTTCTCCTCAGAGCAGATCCAGCACTAACCAGTGCCATTTTCTCCCTGCAGACACACGCTGACAGGGAACGCTGTCCTCCACAAAACTACACTGAGGTAAAAGGTGTTATAAACAAGGGGGGAGTGATATTATGTACTAGCTACCCTGTTAAGGTTACGCTAATCTGCAGGGTTTTTATCTTTATAAAAGCCTATAAGGGCATGCTGTGGCTGGCTTCTTGTGCTCTGTGACTCTCTTAAGATATTCTGGGGAGGGAGGGGAAACTTGACATTTTCCTGTGTATGTGTAATCCACTTTACCATGTTTAAGGGACTTTGTCCAGTACTGTAGAATGTTTATCTTCTTTTGGGGAGTCTATACCATGCTCAAAACTGTACACATTTCAGGCTTCTGTGGAAAAGCCCCCTGCGGTGGCCTCCATAAAGTGTACTTTAAATGATATTGGTTCAAATATATCCCATACTGGGTAGAAGCCGCAGTTTTGAGAAGTGTGGGGTTTCAAATCCCACTGGTGTACCTCTCACCCCAACTCCGTACCTTAGAAAGCGTACACTTGTCCATATAATGCATATATATGAGGGGTCCAACATATGTTTGAGGCTATTAGGGATGAGGAATATTATATGTATATAATGAATGCCTTCCCGCTGTGTAGGGCGTTAAACTCCCTATTTGGGAAAACCTGAGTACACCCAGAGTTATTACCCACATCCCTATATAGAGTGTCTAAATTGTCAAATATGGTTGTCTTACCTGTCCCTGGTACAACCTCCGTAAAGGCTGATCACTTATTGAGACTAATCTCTAATACTGTACATTGCTGCAGGTGTGACTCGGAGACCCACTTTTGCGTACATCTCTGGGGCTATTGTAACGTGGTCAGGATCCTTACTTGATGATTTAGATTCTACAGTATGTGTAGAAGTGACTTGTACTTGTTTCTGTGTCACATACAGGATCCTACAACGCTTCACGGCTAGACGCCATGAAGGAGATTGACCTGCATAACGCAGGGACCACTTCTCTGGCAGTTTCAACACGCAGGGGATGGTGGCTACACCAATGGACTGCGGATACAGAATCCGAGTGAGGTATGACAGGTCCGCCCTTCACAGGTAAGGCCCTGTTGGGACACACGGGATATGTGATTATCCATGTCAACTGCGGGTAAGTCGGTATGTCTTCCTGCCGTAGCTGCACAGACCAGGAAATTATATCCTACACCTACACTGCGCCGCCAGGTTCCCAGGGACGGATTTCAAATTTGCCCTTTTTCAAACCCTTCGGTTTGTCATTGGACCTCACTGCCTGGGGATCAGGCAGATGGGAGCGAGACTAAAGAGATTCAGTAACACATCTGGGCGATATCCTGCCTAGACCCCTGGAAACAGTTGGGTTGCCCAGGGGTGCAGACTAGAATGTCTAGTATTCCCGCCTCACAGATTATTCAAATCAGGCTTACTAGCTTCTCAGGCAGAAAGTGCACTACTGCTGGAAGCTATCATAACATTTGTCAAACTAATGTCATTATTCCAGTTCCACCTCATTTACGTAACAGGGGTTACTATTCAAACCTGGGGTCATTGATTCCCTACTGGTGGGTGTTCAATTCGGGATGGAGTCTGGGAGTGGTGATCTCTGATAACAGTAACCAGATATAAATTCCACATAATATTAGAATTGAGATTTTCGTTACACATATTGGGGTGCCACACCCTGCACCTAGATATAGCGCTAGGGACCCCAAATATACAGATGCCTTGATGCGGCTTTGGGGCTTATTCACACATTTGCACAAATATGTGTATCATTCAGGGTGCTGGGGGAAACAATGTTTCCTTTTTTCTTGCTTAGAAATACCCCTCCCTTTCGAGCACCTGAATGATATCATTAAGCTGATTGAGCATCTACCAATATATATGTCTGTTGTGAGAGGCAGAGAGGTTCCTGCATTAGGAGGAGGTGCAGGCCCTGACATGCCACATGGAGCACTATGGGGTTGCTCTTAGCTTAGACATATTGTAGTAAGGAGCCATTATCATTTGGCTCCTTGCTGGTTAATCATAGGCCCAGATTGGGGTAATGAGGGTGTGGGGTGTGGTGCCTCTGGACTGGCTGAGCTGGATGGCTTTAGTGTGGCATACCTTTACATTCTATTAACACTTTTCACTTATTAATTTCTCTGACGTCCTAAGTGGATGCTGGGGACTCCGTCAGGACCATGGGGAATAGCGGCTCCGCAGGAGACAGGGCACAAAAGTAAAAGCTTTAGGATCAGGTGGTGTGCACTGGCTCCTCCCCCTATGACCCTCCTCCAAGCCTCAGTTAGGTTTTTGTGCCCGGCCGAGAAGGATGCAATCTAGGTGGCTCTCCTAAAGAGCTGCTTAGAGTAAAAGTTTTGTTAGGTTTTTTATTTTCAGTGAGTCCTGCTGGCAACAGGCTCACTGCAACGAGGGACTTAGGGGAGAAGAAGTGAACTCACCTGCGTGCAGGATGGATTGGCTTCTTAGGCTACTGGACACTAGCTCCAGAGGGACGATCACAGGTACAGCCTGGATGGGTCACCGGAGCCGCGCCGCCGACCCCCTTGCAGATGCTGAAGAGAGAAGAGGTCCAGAAATCGGCGGCTGAAGACTTCCCAGTCTTCTTAAGGTAGCGCACAGCACGGCAGCTGTGCGCCATTGCTCTCAGCACACTTCACACCAACGGTCACTGAGGGTGCAGGGCGCTGGGGGGGGCGCCCTGGGCAGCAATGAAAGTACCTATGCTGGCTAAAAATACATCACATATAGCATCTGGGGCTATATGGATGTATTTCACCCCTGCCAGGTTGTCAGAAAAACGGGAGAAGAAGCCCGCCGAAAAGGGGGCGGGGCCTATTCTCCTCAGCACACAGCGCCATTTTCCTACACAGCTCCGCTGCTAGGAAGGCTCCCAGGCTCTCCCCTGCACTGCACTACAGAAACAGGGTTAAAACAGAGAGGGGGGGCACTTATTTGGCGATATTATTATATATTAAGATGCTATAAGGGAAAACACTTATATAAGGTTGTCCCTGTATAATTATAGCGTTTTGGTGTGTGCTGGCAAACTCTCCCTCTGTCTCCCCAAAGGGCTAGTGGGGTCCTGTCCTCTATCAGAGCATTCCCTGTGTGTGTGCTGTGTGTCGGTACATGTGTGTCGACATGTATGAGGACGATGTTGGTGAGGAGGCGGAGCAATTGCCTGTAATGGTGATGTCACTCTCTAGGGAGTCGACACCGGAATGGATGGCTTATTTAGGGAATTACGTGATAATGTCAACACGCTGCAAGGTCGGTTGACGACATGAGACGGCCGGCAAACCAATTAGTACCTGTCCAGGCGTCTCAAACACCGTCAGGGGCTTTAAAACGCCCATTTACCTCAGTCGGTCGACACAGACACAGACACGGACACTGACTCCAGTGTCGACGGTGAAGAAACAAACGTATTTTCCATTAGGGCCACACGTTACATGTTAAGGGCAATGAAGGAGGTGTTACATTTTTCTGATACTACAAGTACCACAAAAAAGGGTATTATGTGGGGTGTGAAAAAACTACCTGTAGTTTTTCCTGAATCAGATAAATTAAATGAAGTGTGTGATGATGCGTGGGTTTCCCCCGATAGAAAATTATTGGCGTTATACCCTTTCCCGCCAGAAGTTAGGGCGCGTTGGGAAACACCCCTTAGGGTGGATAAGGCGCTCACACGCTTATCAAAACAAGTGGCGTTACCGTCTCCAGATACGGCCGCCCTCAAGGAGCCAGCTGATAGGAGGCTGGAAAATATCCTAAAAATAAGATTTTACTTACCGATAAATCTATTTCTCGTAGTCCGTAGTGGATGCTGGGACTCCGTCAGGACCATGGGGATTAGCGGCTCCGCAGGAGACAGGGCACAAAAGTAAAAGCTTTAGGATCAGGTGGTGTGCACTGGCTCCTCCCCCTATGACCCTCCTCCAAGCCTCAGTTAGGTTTTTGTGCCCGGCCGAGAAGGGTGCAATCTAGGTGGCTCTCCTAAAGAGCTGCTTAGAGTAAAAGTTTTGTTAGGTTTTTTATTTTCAGTGAGTCCTGCTGGCAACAGGCTCACTGCAACGAGGGACTTAGGGGAGAAGAAGTGAACTCACCTGCGTGCAGGATGGATTGGCTTCTTAGGCTACTGGACACTAGCTCCAGAGGGACGATCACAGGTACAGCCTGGATGGGTCACCGGAGCCGCGCCGCCGACCCCCTTGCAGATGCTGAAGAGAGAAGAGGTCCAGAAATCGGCGGCTGAAGACTTCCCAGTCTTCTTAAGGTAGCGCACAGCACGGCAGCTGTGCGCCATTGCTCTCAGCACACTTCACACCAACGGTCACTGAGGGTGCAGGGCGCTGGGGGGGGCGCCCTGGGCAGCAATGAAAGTACCTATGCTGGCTAAAAATACATCACATATAGCCTCTGGGGCTATATGGATGTATTTAACCCCTGCCAGGTTGTCAGAAAAACGGGAGAAGAAGCCCGCCGAAAAGGGGGCGGGGCCTATTCTCCTCAGCACACAGCGCCATTTTCCTACACAGCTCCGCTGCTAGGAAGGCTCCCAGGCTCTCCCCTGCACTGCACTACAGAAACAGGGTTAAAACAGAGAGGGGGGGCACTTATTTGGCGATATTATTATATATTAAGATGCTATAAGGGAAAACACTTATATAAGGTTGTCCCTGTATAATTATAGCGTTTTGGTGTGTGCTGGCAAACTCTCCCTCTGTCTCCCCAAAGGGCTAGTGGGGTCCTGTCCTCTATCAGAGCATTCCCTGTGTGTGTGCTGTGTGTCGGTACATGTGTGTCGACATGTATGAGGACGATGTTGGTGAGGAGGCGGAGCAATTGCCTGTAATGGTGATGTCACTCTCTAGGGAGTCGACACCGGAATGGATGGCTTATTTAGGGAATTACGTGATAATGTCAACACGCTGCAAGGTCGGTTGACGACATGAGACGGCCGGCAAACCAATTAGTACCTGTCCAGGCGTCTCAAACACCGTCAGGGGCTTTAAAACGCCCATTTACCTCAGTCGGTCGACACAGACACGGACACTGACTCCAGTGTCGACGGTGAAGAAACAAACGTATTTTCCATTAGGGCCACACGTTACATGTTAAGGGCAATGAAGGAGGTGTTACATTTTTCTGATACTACAAGTACCACAAAAAAGGGTATTATGTGGGGTGTGAAAAAACTACCTGTAGTTTTTCCTGAATCAGATAAATTAAATGAAGTGTGTGATGATGCGTGGGTTTCCCCCGATAGAAAATTATTGGCGTTATACCCTTTCCCGCCAGAAGTTAGGGCGCGTTGGGAAACACCCCTTAGGGTGGATAAGGCGCTCACACGCTTATCAAAACAAGTGGCGTTACCGTCTCCAGATACGGCCGCCCTCAAGGAGCCAGCTGATAGGAGGCTGGAAAATATCCTAAAAATAAGATTTTACTTACCGATAAATCTATTTCTCGTAGTCCGTAGTGGATGCTGGGACTCCGTCAGGACCATGGGGATTAGCGGCTCCGCAGGAGACAGGGCACAAAAATAAAAGCTTTAGGACTAGGTGGTGTGCACTGGCTCCTCCCCCTATGACCCTCCTCCAAGCCTCAGTTAGGATACTGTGCCCGGACGAGCGTACACAATAAGGAAGGATTTTGAATCCCGGGTAAGACTCATACCAGCCACACCAATCACACCGTACAACTTGTGATCTGAACCCAGTGAACAGTATGACAAACGTAGGAGCCTCTGAACAGACGGCTCACAACAATAACAACCCGATTTTTTTGTAACAATAACTATGTACAAGTATTGCAGACAATCCGCACTTGGGATGGGCGCCCAGCATCCACTACGGACTGCGAGAAATAGATTTATCGGTAAGTTAAATCTTATTTTCTCTGACGTCCTAGTGGATGCTGGGACTCCGTCAGGACCATGGGGATTATACCAAAGCTCCCAAACGGGCGGGAGAGTGCGGATGACTCTGCAGCACCGAATGAGAGAACTCCAGGTCCTCTTTAGCCAGGGTATCAAATTTGTAGAATTTTACAAACGTGTTCTCCCCCGACCACGTAGCTGCTCGGCAGAGTTGTAATGCCGAGACCCCTCGGGCAGCCGCCCAAGATGAGCCCACCTTCCTTGTGGAATGGGCCTTGATAGATTTAGGCTGTGGCAGGCCTGCCACAGAATGTGCAAGTTGAATTGTGCTACAAATCCAACGAGCAATCGTCTGCTTAGAAGCAGGAGCACCCAGCTTGTTGGGTGCATACAGTATAAACAGCGAGTCAGATTTTCTGACTCCAGCCGTCCTTGAAATATATATTTTCAATGCCCTGACAACGTCCAGCAACTTGGAATCCTCCAAATCGCTAGTAGCCGCAGGCACCACAATAGGCTGGTTCAGGTGAAACGCTGAAACCACCTTAGGCAGAAACTGAGGACGCGTCCGCAGTTCTGCCCTGTCCGAATGGAAAATCAGATATGGGCTTTTATACGATAAAGCCGCCAATTCTGACACTCTCCTGGCTGAAGCCAGGGCCAGTATCATGGTTACTTTCCATGTAAGATATTTCAAATCCACCGATTTGAGTGGCTCAAACCAATGGGATTTGAGAAAATCCAAAACTACATTAAGATCCCACGGAGCCACTGGGGGCACAACCGGGGGCTGTATATGTAGTACTCCTTTTACAAAAGTCTGGACTTCAGGAACTGAAGCCAATTCTTTCTGGAAGAAAATCGACAGGGCCGAAATTTGAACCTTAATGGACCCTAATTTGAGGCCCATAGACAATCCTGTTTGCAGGAAATGTAGGAATCGACCCAGTTGAAATTCCTCCGTCGGGGCCTTCCTGGCCTCACACCACGCAACATATTTTCTCCAAATGCGGTGATAATGTTGTGCAGTCACCTCCTTCCTGGCTTTTACCAGGGTAGGGATGACCTCTTCCGGAATGCCTTTTTCCCTTAGAATTCGGCGTTCAACCGCCATGCCGTCAAACGCAGCCGCGGTAAGTCTTGGAATAGACACGGTCCCTGCTGAAGCAGGTCCCGTCTTAGAGGTAGAGGCCACGGATCTTCCGTGAGCATCTCCTGAAGTTCCGGGTACCAAGTTCTTCTTGGCCAATCCGGAGCCACGAGTATCGTTCTTACTCCCCTTTGCCGTATAATTCTCAGTACTTTTGGTATGAGAGGCAGAGGAGGAAACACATACACTGACTGGAACACCCACGGTGTTACCAGAGCGTCCACAGCTATTGCCTGAGGGTCTCTTGACCTGGCGCAATACCTGTCCAGTTTTTTGTTGAGGCGGGACGCCATCATATCCACCTTTGGTTTTTCCCAACGGTTCACAATCATGTGGAAGACTTCTGGATGAAGTCCCCACTCTCCCGGGTGTAGATCGTGTCTGCTGAGGAAGTCCGCTTCCCAGTTGTCCACTCCCGGAATGAACACTGCTGACAGTGCTATCACATGATCTTCCGCCCAGCGAAGAATCCTTGCAGCTTCTGCCATTGCCCTCCTGCTTCTTGTGCCGCCCTGTCTGTTTACGTGGGCGACTGCCGTGATGTTGTCTGACTGGATCAACACCGGCTGACCCTGAAGCAGGGGTTTTGCCAGGCTTAGAGCATTGTAAATCGCTCTTAGCTCCAGTATATTTATGTGAAGAGACATCTCCAGGCTTGACCACACTCCCTGGAAGTTTCTTCCCTGTGTGACCGCTCCCCAGCCTCTCAGACTGGCATCCGTGGTCACCAGGACCCAGTCCTGTATGCCGAATCTGCGGCCCTCTAACAGATGAGCACTCTGCAACCACCACAGAAGAGACACCCTTGTCCGTGGAGACAAAGTTATCCGCTGATGCATCTGCAGATGCGATCCGGACCATTTGTCCAGCAGATCCCACTGAAAAGTTTGTGCGTGGAATCTGCTGAATGGAATCGCTTCGTAAGAAGCCACCATTTTTCCCAGGACTCTTGTGCATTGATGCACAGACACTTTTCCTGGTTTTAGGAGGTTCCTGACAAGTTCGGATAACTCCCTGGCTTTCTCCTCCGGAAGAAACACCTTTTTCTGAACCGTGTCCAGAATCATTCCCAGGAACAGCAGACGTGTCGTCGGGGTCAATTGAGATTTTGGAAAATTCAGAATCCACCCGTGCTGTTGCAGCACTACTTGGGTTAGTGCTACTACGTCCTCCAGCTGTTCTCTGGACCTTGCCCTTATCAGGAGATCGTCCAAGTAAGGGATAATTAATACGCCTTTTCTTCGCAGAAGAAACATCATTTCGGCCATTACCTTGGTAAAGACCCGAGGTGCCGTGGACAATCCAAACGGCAGCGTCTGAAACTGATAATGACAGTTTTGCACCACGAACCTGAGGTACCCTTGATGTGAAGGGCAAATTGGGACATGCAGGTAAGCATCCTTGATGTCCAGGGACACCATAAAGTCCCCTTCTTCCAGATTCGCTATCACTGCTCTGAGTGACTCCATCTTGAACTTGAATTTTTGTATGTACAGGTTCAAAGATTTCAGATTTAGAATAGGTCTTACCGAGCCGTCCGGCTTCGGTACCACAAATAGTGTGGAATAATACCCCTTTCCCTGTTGTAGGAGGGGTACCTTGACTATCACCTGCTGAGAATACAGCTTGTGAATGGCTTCCAATACCGTCGCCCTGTCTGAGGGAGACGTTGGCAGAGCAGACTTTAGGAACCGGCGAGGGGGAGACTTCTCGAATTCCAACCTGTAACCCTGAGATACTACCTGCAGGATTCAGGGGTCCACCTGTTCTTATAGGAACGAAAGGACTGCGGCTGAAAAGACGGTGTCTTTTTCTGTTGGGAGGGGACCTGAGGTAAAAAGGTGGATTTCCCGGCTGTTGCCGTGGCCACCAAATCCGATAGACCGACCCCAAATAATTCCTCCCCTTTATACGGCAATACTTCCATATGCCGTTTGGAATCCGCATCACCTGACCACTGTCGCGTCCATAAACTTCTTCTGGCAGATATGGACATCGCACTTACTCTCGATGCCAGAGTGCAAATATCCCTCTGAGCATCTCGCATATAAAGAAAAGCATCCTTTAATTGCTCTATAGTCAATAAAATACTGTCCCTATCCAGGGTATCAATATTTTCAGTCAGGGAATCCGACCAAACCACCCCAGCACTGCACATCCATGCAGAGGCGATGGCTGGTCGCAGTATAACACCAGTATGAGTGTATATACTTTTCAGGGTAGTTTCCAGCCTCCTATCAGCTGGATCCTTGAGGGCGACCGTTTCAGGAGACGGTAACGCCACTTGTTTTGATAAGCGTGTGAGTGCCTTATCCACCCTAGGGGGTGTTTCCCAGCGCGCCCTAACCTCTGGCGGGAAAGGATATAATGCCAATAACTTCTTTGAAATTAGCAGTTTTCTATCGGGGTTAACCCACGCTTCATCACACACTTCATTCAATTCCTCTGATTCAGGAAAAACTACAGGTAGTTTTTTCAGACCCCACATAATACCCCTTTTTGTGGTACTTGCAGTATCAGAGATATGCAAAGCCTCCTTCATTGCCGTGATCATATAACGTGTGGCCCTACTGGAAAATACGTTTGTTTCTTCACCGTCGACACTAGATTCGGTGTCCGTGTCTGGGTCTGTGTCGACCGACTGAGGTAAAGGGCGTTTTACAGCCCCTGACGGTGTCTGAGACGCCTGGACAGGTACTAACTGGTTTGCCGGCCGTCTCATGTCGTCAACTGATTTTTGTAACGTGCTGACATTACAGGTTGAGTATCCCTTATCCAAAATGCTTGGGACCAGAGGAATTTTGGATATCGGATTTTTCCGTATTTTGGAATAATTGCATACCATAATGAGATATCATGGTGATGGGACCTAAATCTAAGCACAGAATGCATTTATGTTACATATACACCTTATACACACAGCCTGTAGGTAATTTTAGCCAATATTTTTTATAACTTTGTGCATTACACAAAGTGTGTTTACATTCACACAACTAATTTATGTTTCATATACACCTTATACACACAGCCTGAAGGTCATTTAATACAATATTTTTAATAACTTTGTGTATTAAACAAAGTTTGTGTACAGTGAGCCATCAAAAAACAAAGGTTTCACTATCTCAGTCTCACTCAAAAAAGTCCGTATTTCGGAATATTCCGTATTTCGGAATATTTGGATATGGGATACTCAACCTGTATCACGTAATTCCATAAACAAAGCCATCCATTCCGGTGTCGACTCCCTAGGGGGTGACATCACCATTACCGGCAATTGCTCCGCCTCCACACCAACATCGTCCTCATACATGTCGACACACACGTACCGACACACAGCAGACACACAGGGAATGCTCTTATCGAAGACAGGACCCCACTAGCCCTTTGGGGAGACAGAGGGAGAGTTTGCCAGCACACACCCAAGCGCTATAAATATATAGGAACAACCCTACAGAAGTGTTGTTTCCTTTATAGCAGCTTAATATATCAATATCGCCAAAAAAGTGCCCCCCCTCTCTGTTTTTTTTTACCCTGTTTCTGTAGTGCAGTGCAGGGGAGAGTCCTGGGAGCCTTCCTCGCAGCGGAGCTGTGCAGGAAAATGGCGCTGTGTGCTGAGGAGATAGGCCCCGCCCCCTATTTCGGCGGGCTCTTCTCCCGGTGTTTGTGAGACCTGGCAGGGGTTAAATACATCCATATAGCCCCAGGGGCTATATGTGATGTATTTTTAGCCAGAACAAGGTATTATCATTGCTGCCCAGGGCGCCCCCCCCCAGCGCCCTGCACCCTCAGTGACCGCTGGTGTGAAGTGTGCTGACAACAATGGCGCACAGCTGCAGTGCTGTGCGCTACCTCATGAAGACTGAAAAGTCTTCTGCCGACGGTTTCTGGACCTCTTCACTTTTCGGCATCTGCAAGGGGGTCGGCGGCGCGGCTCCGGGACCGGACTCCATGGCTGGGCCTGTGTTCGATCCCTCTGGAGCTAATGGTGTCCAGTAGCCTAAGAAGCCAATCCATCCTGCACGCAGGTGAGTTCACTTCTTCTCCCCTAAGTCCCTCGTTGCAGTGAGCCTGTTGCCAGCAGGACTCACTGAAAATAAAAAACCTAATAACTTTTTCTAAGCAGCTCTTTAGGAGAGCCACCTAGATTGCACCCTGCTCGGACGGGCACAAAAACCTAACTGAGGCTTGGAGGAGGGTCATAGGGGGAGGAGCCAGTGCACACCACCTAGTCCTAAAGCTTTTATTTTTGTGCCCTGTCTCCTGCGGAGCCGCTAATCCCCATGGTCCTGACGGAGTCCCAGCATCCACTAGGACGTCAGAGAAAAGTATATACACACATACTGGTGTTATACTGCGACCAGCGATCGCCTCAGCCTGGATGTGCAACGCTGGGGTGGCTTGGTCGGATTCCCTGAATGAAAATATTGATACCCTTGACAGGGACAGTATTTTATTGACTATAGAGCATTTAAAGGATGCATTTCTATATATGCGAGATGCACAGAGGGATATTTGCACTCTGTCATCAAGAGTAAGTGCGATGTCCATATCTGCCAGAAGATGTTTATGGACACGACAGTGGTCAGGTGATGCAGATTCCAAACGGCACATGGAAGTATTGCCGTATAAAGGGGAGGAGTTATTTGGGGTCGGTCCATCGGACCTGGTGGCCACGGCAACAGCTGGAAAATCCACCTTTTTTACCCCAAGTCACATCTCAGCAGAAAAAGACACCGTCTTTTCAGCCTCAGTCCTTTCGTCCCCATAAGGGCAAGCGGGCAAAAGGCCAGTCATATCTGCCCAGGGGTAGAGGAAAGGGAAGAAGACTGCAGCAGGCAGCCCCTTCCCAGGAACAGAAGCCCTCCACCGCTTCTGCCAAGTCCTCAGCATGACGCTGGGGCCGTACAAGCGGACTCAGGTGCGGTGGGGAGTCGTCTCAAGAGTTTCAGCGCGCAGTGGGCTCACTCGCAAGTGGACCCCTGGATCCTACAAGTAGTATCCCAGGGGTACAGATTGGAAATTCGAGACGTCTCCCCCTCGCAGGTTCCTGAAGTCTGCTTTACCAACGTCTCCCTCCGACAGGGAGGCAGTATTGGAAACAATTCACAAGCTGTATTCCCAGCAGGTGATAATCAAAGTACCCCTCCTACAACAAGGAAAGGGGTATTATTCCACACTATATTGTGGTACTGAAGCCAGACGGCTCGGTGAGACCTATTCTAAATCTGAAATCTTTGAACACTTACATACAAAGGTTCAAATCAAGATGGAGTCACTCAGAGCAGTGATAGCGAACCAGGAAGAAGGGGACTATATGGTGTCCCTGGACATCAAGGATGCTTACCTCCATGTCCCAATTTGCCCTTCTCACCAAGGGTACCTCAGGTTCGTGGTACAGAACTGTCACTATCAGTTTCAGACGCTGCCGTTTGGATTGTCCACGGCACCCCGGGTCTTTACCAAGGTAATGGCCGAAATGATGATTCTTCTTCAAAGAAAAGGCGTCTTAATTATCCCTTACTTGGACGATCTCCTGATAAGGGCAAGGTCCAGAGAACAGTTGGAGGTCGGAGTAGCACTATCTCAAGTAGTTCTACGACAGCACGGGTGGATTCTAAATATTCCAAAATCGCAGCTGTTTCCGACGACACGTCTGCTGTTCCTAGGGATGATTCTGGACACAGTCCAGAAAAAGGTGTTTCTCCCGGAGGAGAAAGCCAGGGAGTTATCCGAGCTAGTCAGAAACCTCCTAAAACCAGGCCAAGTGTCAGTGCATCAATGCACAAGAGTCCTGGGAAAAATGGTGGCTTCTTACGAAGCGATTCCATTCGGCAGATTTCACGCAAGAATTTTTCAGTGGGATCTGCTGGACGAATGGTCCGGATCGCATCTTCAGATGCATCAGCGGATAATCCTGTCTCCAAAGACAAGGGTGTCTCTTCTGTGGTGGCTGCAGAGTGCTCATCTACTAGAGGGCAGCACATTCGGCATTCAGGACTGGGTTCTGGTGACCACGGATGCCAGCCTGAGAGGCTGGGGAGCAGTCACACAGGGAAGAAATTTCCAAGGAGTGTGGTCAAGTCTGGAGACTTCTCTCCACATAAATATACTGGAGCTAAGGGCAATTTACAATGCTCTGAGCCTAGGAAGACCTCTGCTTCAAAGTCAACCGGTGCTGATCCAGTCGGACAACATCACGGCAGTCGCCCACGTAAACAGACAGGGCGGCACAAGAAGCAGGAGGGCAATGGCAGCAAGGATTCTTCGCTGGGCGAAAAATCATGTGATAACACTGTCAGCGGTGTTCATTCCGGGAGTGGACAACTGGGAAGCAGACTTCCTCAGCAGGAACGACCTCCACCCGGGAGAGTGGGGACTTCATCTGGAAGTCTTCCACATGATTGTGAACCGTTGGGAAAGACCAAAGGTGGACATGATGGCGTCCCGTCTGAACAAAAAACTGGACAGGTATTGCGCCAGGTCAAGAGACCCTCAGGCAATAGCTGGGACGCTCTGGTAATACCGTGGGCGTACCAGTCGGTGTATGTGTTCCCTCCTCTGCCTCTCATACCCAAGGTACTGAGAATTATAAGACGGAGAGGAGTAAGAACTATACTCGTGGCTCCGGATTGGCCAAGATGGTACCCGGAACTTCAAGAGATACTAAGAAGGGACTTGCTTCAGCAAAGATCATGTCTGTTCCAAGACTTACCGCGGCTGCGTTTGACGGCATGGCGGTTGAACGCCGGATCCTAAGGGAAAAAGGCATTCCGGAAGAGGTCATCCCTACCCTGGTCAGAGCCAGGAAGGAGGTGACCGCACAACATTATCACCGCATTTGGCGAAAATATGTTGCATGGTGTGAGGCCAGGAAGGCCCCCACGGAGGAATTTCAACTTGGTCGATTCCTGCATTTCCTACAAACAGGAGTGTCTATGGGCCTCAAATTGGGGTCCATTAAGGTTCAAATTTCGGCCCTGTCGATTTTCTTCCAGAAAGAATTGGCTTCAGTTCCTGAAGTCCAGAAGTTTGTCAAGGGAGTACTGCATATACAACCCCCTTTTGTGCCTCCAGTGGCACTGTGGGATCTCAACGTAGTTCTGGAATTCCTCAAATCACATTGGTTTAAACCGCTCAAATCTGTGGATTTGAAATATCTCACATGGAAAGTGACCATGCTGTTGGCCCTGGCCTCGGCCAGGCGAGTGTCAGAATTGGCGGCTTTGTCTCACAAAAGCCCATATCTGATTGTCCATTCGGACAGGGCAGAGCTGCGGACTCGTCCCCAGTTTCTCCCTAAGGTGGTGTCAGCGTTTCACCTGAACCAGCTTATTGTGGTACCTGCGGCTACTAGGGACTTGGAGGACTCCAAGTTGCTAGATGTTGTCAGGGCCCTGAAAATATAGGTTTCCAGGATGGCTGGAGTCAGGAAAACTGACTTGCTGTTATCCTGTATGCACCCAACAAACTGGGTGCTCTTGCTTCTAAGCAGACGATTGCTGGTTGGATGTGTAGTACAATTCAGCTTGCACATTCTGTGGCAGGCCTGCCACAGCCAAAATATGTAAATGCCCATTCCACAAGGAAGGTGGGCTCATCTTGGGCGGCTGCCCGAGGGGTCTCGGCTTTACAACTTTGCCGAGCTGCTACTTGGTCAGGGGCAAACACGTTTGAAAAATTCTACAAATTTGATACCCTGGCTGAGGAGGACCTGGAGTTCTCTCATTCGGTGCTGCAGAGTCATCCGCACTCTCCCGCCCGTTTGGGAGCTTTGGTATAATCCCCATGGTCCTGACGGAGTCCCCAGCATCCACTTAGGACGTCAGAGAAAATAAGAATTTACTTACCGATAATTCTATTTCTCGTAGTCCGTAGTGGATGCTGGGCGCCCATCCCAAGTGCGGATTGTCTGCAATACTTGTACATAGTTATTGTTACAAAAATCGGGTTATTATTGTTGTGAGCCATCTTTTCAGAGGCTCCGCTGTTATCATGCTGTTAACTGGGTTCAGATCACAGGTTGTACAGTGTGATTGGTGTGGCTGGTATGAGTCTTACCCGGGATTCAAAATCCTTCCTTATTGTGTACGCTCGTCCGGGCACAGTATCCTAACTGAGGCTTGGAGGAGGGTCATAGGGGGAGGAGCCAGTGCACACCACCTGATCCTAAAGCTTTTACTTTTGTGCCCTGTCTCCTGCGGAGCCGCTATTCCCCATGGTCCTGACGGAGTCCCCAGCATCCACTACGGACTACGAGAAATAGAATTATCGGTAAGTAAATTCTTATTTTTTTAACACTATTTCTCTATTTTAATTACATTTCATTTTTGTATCACCTTCTCTATAGCTTCGGCTTCCTAAATACTAATTTATTAACACTATAGTTTTTTCACTGGTATGCTACCCTGGGCTTTCTGGCTTATGCTGGTGTTTTGGGGTGCCACACCCTGCACCTAGATATAGTGCTAGGGACCCCAAATATACAGAGATGCCTTGATGCGGCTTTGGGGCTTATTAACACATTTGCGCAAATATGTGTAACAAAGATCTCTGAATTCTAATATTATGTGGAATTTATATCTGGTTACTGTTATCATTCAGGGTGCTGGGGGAAACAATGTCTCTCCTTTTTTCTTGCTTATAAATGGAGAAACTTGTGAAAATATACAATTCCAGGAATCTTCCAAAAGCTAATTTATGTAAGTAGTTTATTATCCTGATTATTTGTTTATCGAATATGGGTACAGCAAACAAAGTATAGAATCGAAATACTTTGTTGCCAGAGAATTAAAATCTATATATATAAAAATGGATGTATTTATCAGTGTATGTATGTTCCAGCATAACTCTGGAATGCCTGGAGCAATTTATACCAAACTTGGTACACATATGACTTACAATCTGGAAAAAAATACTGTGGGAGTAAGACACCCCTAGCACCCCTAGGGGTGGGGATGGGAAGGGGGTGACATGTAAACATCCAAAGTTTTCCGGGTTGCAGAGATGAATAGTGATGCTCCCAATGCCGTTTCAGTCCGAGTTCAGAGCCCATCAGCATGGGGGGTGAGAAAGGGTGAAAAAAAAATTTACAAAATGACCGACATTAGTGTCAAATTATGCAGGCGCAAGAAGCATCAAACTGACAAGTATATAGCTCAGAGGCAAATTACTTAGTGACTCCTGGGGAACTGCTCCCGCATAGACTACACCCGGCTCGGGTGATGATACAGTGACAGCAGTCGGCAGTGTTTGCAGGGCCTGACGGTGAGGGATGGAGCAGCCCTGCTGCTGCTTCCACACTTTCCCACGTCAACAAACTCACAGATCCGCCCGGTCCAGACTCTACGTTTAACATCCTCCTGCTCCGCTACTCGCTTTTCGCCAACTCCCGGCTACACAGCGACAGCGATGATAAATCGCTTAAGGGTAGCTGATCTCTGTGACCACCCCCCGGCACAGCCGTCACCACTATACCAGAGCAGCCATCAGAGGGGGGCTGTGGGGACTGGTGTCCTGGGCCCTAGAGGGGGCCCACCGCTGGCTCCTACCACCAATACCTTGGAGAGCTACACCAGGCTTTGCATAGGGAGCTGCGCATCAGCTCTCTGAACCATTCCTGTAGGTCCGCAACACTTCATCATTATGTAATATCACATTGCATTACATCACATAGGGGTGGAGCTGTGCTGCAGAATCTTTTGTTTGTGGTGGGAGGGGCCCTGTCTCTTTTGTCAGTCCTGGTCCCCACAATTTCTGGTGGCAGCCCTGATAACTACTACTGTGAACTGTACAGGCCACTGACACCAGGGGGCATGGCAACACCGCTCCTGGGTAGCACAGATGTCTCCCCGCCGGTGTACCTGGTGCTGGCTGCTGTGTCCAGCTTGGGGAGGGGGTGATCCCAGGAGGTTCCAGCAGCGGGCGTCCCCTCTGTTTCTGGGCTGCTCCCTCTGGGTGCTGCTGCCTTGCTGGGGAATGGGTTGTGTTAGTTTACCAGGAAGTCCTTCAAAATAAAAGTTATACGCATGGAAATACTTGAAATTCCATAGCGAAGCACGGGTATTCAGCTAGTGTGTTTATATAATGCAGTCTATGACATTTGCAAGCCAGCATGCCTGAAGACTGATGAAACCCTCTCCCAGGCAAGATGCAATGAGTTTGCACACTTCTTTGCAGATAAAATATCCACCATCCTGGCTGGAATCTCCACAGTGCCATCAAAAGAGTGCCAAACTACAAAGCCTGCCAATATAAGCCACCTGCCTTCATGGACCAGCTTTGACCCAGTGGATGTAAAGGACACTGCTGAAATTGCTTGGATTTTGCGTCTCACCACCTGTGATCTGGACCCGGCCTTATTCAAGCTTCTAATAGGTTGCATGGATATAATTGGTCCTGTCTTTGCAAAAATTGTTCAGTGCTCTTTGCAGACAGGCATTTTTCGTGGACCCCTAAAGGAAGCAATTTTTAGACCTCTTCTGAAAAAACCTAATTTAGATTCCGACTGCATGACCAACTACAGACTGGTATCAAACCTTGCTTTTCTAGGAAAGATTATTGAGAAAGTGGTTGCAAATCAACTGGAAACCCGCCTGACAACCCATGATATTTATGATCCATTCCAATCAGGATTCAGGAGAAGACATAGCACTGAAACAGCCCTGGTGTGTGTGTTAAATGTTCTTCTGATGGCAATAGACAGAGGTGACTGTTCAATATAAAATCCTTCTGGATCGCTCTGCAGCATTTGATACCGTGGACCATGTGCTCCTGATTGAGTGATTGATATGTTTTTGTGGGCTGGATGGCACAGTCCTAAGCTGGTTCAAATCATTTCTCACAGGCAGGTCACAGAGTATTGTCTGGAGTATACTCCTCACCATCATTGCCATGTGGTGTCCCAGAAGGTTCTATACTATCCCCCATGCTTTTTGCAGTATACATGCTCCCACTGGGTGAAATAATCAGGCGCCATGGCCTGGTCTACCATTGCTATGCAGATGATACACAACTGTACTTGTTCTTTGCTTCGGGCACTGATAACCCAATCGCATCCCTAAATGGCTGTCTAGCTGACCGACTGATCCCGAATAATACAGAGGTCCTTTTGATGGGACCGCAACATCAAAGGACAAGACTGCAGCATAGCCAACCAACTGGACTTACACTTGGGGATTCAGAATTACAAACCACTGATTGTGTGCGGAATCTTGGCGTCCTGGATGGTGGCTTGACACTTAAACATCAGATATCACCCACAATCAAATCCTCATTCTTTCACCTGAGGAATATAGCCAGAATCAAGCACTTAATTCCCTCAGATTTTCTGCCAAATGTCATACATGCATTTGTAGCATCTCGATTAGACTACTGTAATGCCCTCTACCTTGGTTTCCCAGCAAAAGAATTGCTCCGCTTACAGCTGGTGCAAAACAAAGCTGCCAGGCTGTTAACCAACCAGCCCCATTCTATCCACATAATACCCATCCTCTACTCCTTTCACTGGCTGCCTGTAAGATGGCAAATCATCTTCAAGATTGGCTTACTGAGTTTCAAAGCACTACATGACCAGGGCCCAAGGTACCTGAAGCAGCTTCTGATCCCATACTGCCCCACTCGATTACTGTGATCTGTAGATGAAGGACTTTTAGCAGTACCTAGAATCTCCGGTAATTCATCTGGGGGTCGAGCTTTTAGTCATGCGGCTCCGACTCTATGGAACTCACTTCCCCGCATAGTGCGAGAGGCCCCAACTATAGAATCCCTCAAAAGTAGACTCAAGACTTTCCTGTTTACTCAAGCATTTCGATAATGTCCCTTTAGTATCTTCATGCTTCTGTATTCTATGAAAAGCTGTTCTGTACTTCATTATTTTCTGTACTATATTATGTTATGTATCTGTTAAGCGCCTTGAGTCCTATTGGAGAAAGAGTGCTACAGATGGGTCCTCCGTTATCTTTGCTCTTTCTGCACCTAGACAGAGGTTTAGTCACGCCTAGGCGATAGCTTAGGTTGCTGACTTTAATCACAGACAGGCGCATTGAGGCGCGACTAGATACTCAGCATACAATACACATTTCCACCACTGGTTGGCTATTGCTCCACTATAAACTATACACACAGTGATTTGGCATCCAGGAATTTAGGGAGGAGCTTTTATCTCTCCCCATTATACTTAATACTACGGGATTTGGACGCTTACATATCCCTAACATCAATAGGCCTTACTGTATCTGTAACACATTCGTTTGCATCTGTATATGCTGTACTATTTGCATCTGTACTGTATATACTGTTATATACTGTATGACATACTGTAGCATAATGTAGCGTAAAGAGACGCACCAGTAAAGTAGTTCTTACACTGTAGTTCAGTATTGTATTTTATTGGAGATTACACACATGCGCATTGGTGATTTTAAAAAGCAACATCTGGTGGATGATCTTAGGTATTACACTCAAAGGTAACCCCAAACTCTGTGCGCCTCCCTTCGACTAGGCGTGCCTCCTTGCGCCCAAGCACGCTGCGTATGCCTGATCGCGACTAACGCCTCAGTCAGCCAAGATAACTGTAATTGTAAAGCGCAACGGAATTTGCTGCGCTATATAAGAAACTGTTAATAAATAAATAACGGAGGACTCAACTGTATATAAAATTATTATTATTATGATTGCATTCTTTTGCGCAACTACATAAACAATGCTTTAAAAAAGTAACTTAAAGTTGATATACTGTGTATTAGTTTTACAGTAATGTGGCATCTCGAACTTGTATATATTTTTTTCTCTATCGTCCTAGTGGATGCTGGGGTTCCTGAAAGGACCATGGGGAATAGCGGCTCCGCAGGAGACAGGGCACAAAAAGTAAAGCTTTAGGATCAGGTGGTGTGCACTGGCTCCTCCCCCCATGACCCTCCTCCAAGCCTCAGTTAGATTTTTGTGCCCGGCCGAGAAGGGTGCAATCTAGGTGGCTCTCCTAAAGAGCTGCTTAGAAAAGTTTAGCTTAGGTTTTTTATTTTACAGTGAGTCCTGCTGGCAACAGGATCACTGCAACGAGGGACTTAGGGGAGAAGAAGTGAACTCACCTGCGTGCAGGATGGATTGGCTTCTTTGGCTACTGGACATTAGCTCCAGAGGGACGATCACAGGTACAGCCTGGATGGTCACCGGAGCCTCGCCGCCGGCCCCCTTGCAGATGCTGAAACAAGAAGAAGGTCCAGAATCGGCGGCATGAAGACTCCTCAGTCTTCTTAAGGTAGCGCACAGCACTGCAGCTGTGCGCCATTTCCTCTCAGCACACTTCACACGGCAGTCACTGAGGGTGCAGGGCGCTGGAAGGGGAGCGCCCTGGGAGGCAATGAAAACCTATTTTTGGCTAAAAATACCTCACATATAGCCTCCGGGGGCTATATGGAGATATTTAACCCCTGCCAGAATCCGTTAAGAGCGGGAGACGAGGCCGCCGAAAAAGGGGCGGGGCCTATCTCCTCAGCACACAGCGCCATTTTCCCTCACAGAAAGGCTGGAGGGAAGGCTCCCAGGCTCTCCCCTGCACTGCACTACAGAAACAGGGTTAAAACAGAGAGGGGGGGGCACTAATTTGGCGTTAGAAATATATAAAAAAGATGCTATAAGGGAAAACACTTATATAAGGTTGTCCCTATATAATTATAGCGTTTTTGGTGTGTGCTGGCAAACTCTCCCTCTGTCTCTCCAAAGGGCTAGTAGGTCCTGTCCTCTATCAGAGCATTCCCTGTGTGTGTGCTGTGTGTCGGTACGTGTGTGTCGACATGTATGAGGACGATGTTGGTGAGGAGGCGGAGCAATTGCCTGTAATGGTGATGTCACTCTCTAGGGAGTCGACACCGGAATGGATGGCTTATTTAGGGAATTACGTGATAATGTCAACACGCGGCAAGGTCGGTTGACGACATGAGACGGCCGACAAACAATTAGTACCGGTCCAGACGTCTCAAAAACACCGTCAGAGGTTTTAAAACGCCCGTTTACTTTAGTCGGTCGACACAGACACAGACAGGGACACTGAATCCAGTGTCGACGGTGAATAAACAAACGTATTCCTTATTAGGGCCACACGTTAAGGGCAATGAAGGAGGTGTTACATATTTCTGATACTACAAGTACCACAAAAGAGGGTATTATGTGGGATGTGAAAAAACTACCGTAGTTTTTCCTGAATCAGATAAATTAAATGAAGTGTGTGATGATGCGTGGGTTCCCCCCGATAGAAAATATGGGCGGTATACCCTTTCCCGCCAGAAGTTAGGGCGCGTTGGGAAACACCCCTTAGGGTGGATAAGGCGCTCACACGCTTATCAGAACAAGTGGCGGTACCGTCTATAGATAGGGCCGTCCTCAAGGAGCCAGCTGACAGGAGGCTGGAAAATATCATAAAAAGTATATACACACATACTGGTGTTATACTGCGACCAGCGATCGCCTCAGCCTGGATGTGCAGAGCTGGGGTGGCTTGGTCGGATTCCCTGACTAAAAATATTGATACCCTTGACAGGGACAGTATTTTATTGACTATAGAGCATTTAAAGGATGCATTTCTATATATGCGAGATGCACAGAGGGATATTTGCACTCTGGCATCAAGAGTAAGTGCGATGTCCATATCTGCCAGAAGATGTTTATGGACACGACAGTGGTCAGGTGATGCAGATTCCAAACGGCACAAAGGTGTATTGCCGTATAAAGGAAGAGGAGTTATTTGGGGTCGGTCCATCGGACCTGGTGGCCACGGCAACTGCTGGAAAATCCACCGTTTTTTACCCTAAGTCACATCTCTGCAGAAAAAGACACCGTCTTTTCAGCTTCAGTCCTTTCGTCCCTATAAGAGTCATATCTGCCCAGGGATAGAGGAAAGGGAAGAAGACTGCAGCAGGCAGCCCATTCCCAGGAACAGAAGCGTTCCACCGCTTCTGACAAGCTCTCAGCATGACGCTGAGACCGTACAGGACCCCTGGATCCTACAAGTAGTATCCCAGGGGTACAGATTGGAATGTCGAGACGTTTCCCCTGCGCAGGCTCCTGAAGTCTGCTTTACCAAGGTCTCCCTCCGACAAGGAGGCAGTATGGGAAACAATTCACGAGCTGTATTCCCAGCAGGTGATAATTAAATTACCCCTCCTACAACAAGAAAAGGGGTATTATTCCACACTATATTGTGGTACTGAAGCCAGAAGGCTAGGTGAGACCTATTCTAAATCTAAAAAAATTTGAACACTTACAAAGGTTCAAATCAAGATGGAGTCACTCAGAGCAGTGATAACGAACCGGGAAGAAGGGGACTATATGGTGTCCCGAGACATCAGGGATGCTTACCTCCATGTCCCAAATTTGCCCTTATCACTAAGGGTACCTCAGGTTCGTGGTACAGAACTGTCACTATCAGTTTCAGACGCTGCCGTTTGGATTGTCCACGGCACCCCGGGTCTTTACCAAGGTAATGGCCGAAATGATGGTTCTTCTTCGAAGAAAAGGCGTCTTAATTATCCCTTACTTGGACGATCTCCTGATAAGGGCAAAGTCCAGGGAACAGTTGGAGGTCGGAGTAGCACTATCTCGGATACTGTTACAACAGCAGGGGTGGATTCTAAATATTCCAAAATCGCAGCTGATCCCGACAACAAGTCTCCTGTGCTTAGGGATGATTCTGGACACAGTCCAGAAAAAGGTGTTTCTCCCGGAAGAGAAAGCCAGGGAGTTATCCGAGCTAGTCAGGAACCTCCTAAAATCAGTGCATCATTGCACAAGGGCCATGGTAAAAAAATGGTGACTTCCTTCGAAGCAATTCCAGTCGGCAGATTTCATGCAAGAACTTTTCAGTGGGATCTGCTGGACAAATGGTCCGGATCGCATCTTCAGATGCATCAGCGGATAACCCTATATCCAAGGACAAGGGTGTCTCTCCTGTGGTGGTTACAGAGTGCTCATCTTCTAGAGGGCCGCAGATTCGGCATTCAGTTTTGGATGTTGGTGACCACGGAGGCCAGCCCGAGAGGCTGGGGAGCAGTCACACAAGGAAAAAATTTCCAGGGAGTGTGATCAAGTCTGGAGACTTTTCTCCACATAAATATAGCTAAGGGTAAATTTATAATGCTCTAAGCTTAGCAAGACCTCTGCTTCAAGGTCAGCCGGTATTGATCCAGTGGGATAAAACATCACGGCAGTCGCCCACGTAAATAGACAGGGCGGCACAAGAAGCAGGAGGGCAGTGGCAAAAACTGCAAGGACTTTTCGCTGGGCGGAAAATCATGTGATAGCACTGTCAGCAGTGTTTCATTCCGGGAATGGAAACTGGGAAGCAGACTTCCTCAGTAGGCACGACCTCCACCCGGCAGAGTGGGAACTTCATGGGGAAGTTTTCCACATGATTGTAAACCGTTGGGAATTACCAAAGGTGGACATGATGGCGTCCCGTCTGAACAAAAAACGGGACAGGTATTGCGCCAGGTTAAGAGACCCTCAGGCAATAGCTGTGGACGTTCTGGTAACACCGTGGGTGTACCAGTCGGTGTATGTGTTCCATCCTCTGCTTTTCATACCTAAGGTACTGAGAATTATAAGACGTAGAGGAGTAAGAACTATACTCATGGCTCCGGATTGGCCAAGAAGGACTTGGTACCCGGAACTTCAAGAGATGCTCACAGAGGACTTATGGCCTCTGCCGCTAAGAAGGGACTTGTTTCAGCAAGTACCATGTCTGTTCCAAGACTTACCGCAGCTGCGTTTGACGGCATGGCGGTGGAACGCCGGATCCTAAGGGAAAAGGCATTCAGGAAGAGGTCATTCCTACCCTGGTCAAAGCCAGAAAGGAGGTGACCGCACAACATTATCACCACATGTGGCGAAAATATGTTGCGTGGTGTGAGGCCAGGAAGGCCCCACGAAGAAATTTCAACTCGGTCGATTCCTGCATTTCCTGCAAACAGGAGTGTCTATGGGCCTCAAATTGGGGTCCATTAAGGTTCAAATTTCGGCCCTGTCGATTTTTCTTCCAGAAAGAATTGGCTTCAGTTCCTGAAGTCCAGAAGTTTGTCAAGGGAGTATTGCATATACAACCCCCTTTTGTGCCTCCGGTGGCACTGTGGGATCTCAACGTAGTTCTGGGATTCCTCAAAACACATTGGTTTAAAACCAGTCAAATCTGTGGATTTGAAGCATCTCACATGAAAAGTGAACATGCTCTTGGACCTGGCCTGGACCAGGCGAGTGTCAAATTGGTGGTTTTTTTCTCAAAAAAGCCCATATCTGTTTGTCCATTCGGACAGGGCAGAGCTGCGGACTCGTCCCCAGTTCTCTCCCTAAGGTGGTGTCAGTGTTTCACCTGAACCAGCTTATTGTGGTGTCTTGCGCCTACTAGGGACTTGGAGGACTCCAAGTTGCTAGATGTGGTCAGGGCCCTGAAAATACAGGTTCCAGGACGGCTGGAGTCAGGAAAACTGACTTGCTGTTATCCTGTATGCACCCAACAAACTGGGTGCTCTTGCTTCTAAGCAGACTTTTGCTAGTTGGATGTGTAATACAATTCAGCTTGCAAATTCTGTGGCAGGCCTGCCACAGCCAAAATATGTAAATGCCCATTCCACAAGGAAGGTGGGCTCATCTTGGGCGGCTGCCCGAGGGGTCTCGGCTTTACAACTTTGCCGAGCGGCTATTTAGTCAGGGGCAAACACGTTTGTAAAATCCTACAAATTTGATAACCTGGCTAAGGAGGACCTGGAGTTCTCTCATTCGGTGCTGCAGAGTCATCCGCACTCTCCCGCCCGTTTGGGAGCTTTGGTATAATCCCCATGGTCCTTTCAGGAACCCCAGCATCCACTAGGACGATAGAGAAAATAAGAATTTACTTACCGATAATTCTATTTCTCGGAGTCCGTAGTGGATGCTGGGCGCCCATCCCAAGTGCGGATTATCTGCAATACTTGTACATAGTTACAAAAATCGGGTTATTATTGTTGTGAGCCATCTTTCAGAGGCTCCGCTGTTATCATACTGTTAACTGGGTTCAGATCACAGGTTGTACAGTGTGATTGGTGTGGCTGGTATGAGTCTTACCCGGGATTCATAAATCCTTCCTTATTGTGTACGCTCGTCCGGGCACAGTATCCTAACTGAGGCTTGGAGGAGGGTCATGGGGGGAGGAGCCAGTGCACACCACCTGATCCTAAAGCTTTACTTTTTGTGCCCTGTCTCCTGCGGAGCCGCTATTCCCCATGGTCCTTTCAGGAACCCCAGCATCCACTACGGACTCCGAGAAATAGAATTATCGGTAAGTAAATTCTTATTATTTTGTTGATTGTGATATAAGCATTATTAAGTAAATATTATTTTCTAGGAGCTATATACAGTACATTGCAGTAAAATTTGTTTCCAGTAATCTGTACTATTTTTATGACTTCCAATAGAGGGTGCTCTTGCATTTCTGTATGAATAAGTCAAACTATTGTGTAATGAGTCAGTAATGTTTTTCTCACAAGATTTTACACGTTACAGTATATTGGAAGATTCTATTCCATAAAATTTTGCTTTGTTTTCAGAGTAATTTGGTGCTGTGACAATTATCTGTTAACTGTTATCATTTTTTCTAAACACTCAAAGTAGATATAGTGGAAACAAGTGAAGTGGATTAATTTAGCTACTCATTTAGCAGCTACCATGTTTTTATGACTTGTGAACGGATAACTGTAACCCAATTTAAAAAAAAGAATATACTGTATATGTATATAGATAGATAGATACAGCAACACTCACTTTTCAAAAGAAAGAAAGAAACCAACACTCACATTTATCAGCTTTGTCACATAGAATCCATGTTAGTACAACAATCCATTAGCGGCAGCAGCCTACCTTACGTCCATTTCAAACTTAATTGGTTTTCCTCAGGGGCAGTCCTTAGAGTACTTATTGAAGGCGGCACTCGGAGATAGGTAATATTGTGGAAAAAGGGTTCACTACGATATGCCGGCGGTCGGGCTCCCGGCGACCAGCATACCGGCGCCGGGAGCCCGACCGCCGGCTTACCGACAGTGTGGCGAGCGCAAATGAGCCCCTTGCGGGCTCGAGGGAGAATAAGTGTCGGTATGCCGGCTGTCGGGCTCCCGGCGCCGGTATGCTGGTCTTCGGGAGCCCGACCGCCAGCATACTGAAGACCACCCGTGGAAAAATACCCTTAGGGTATATTTATTAAGTGTGAAGTTTCCTCAAGACATAACAAGCACCGCAAGCAAGTGAATATAAATAAGTAAAGTGAATACCAAAACACTTACCCCCCTCAAGTGACCCCTTCCCCACAGATCATAATCCCGCTGGTGAAACTTCGTCAGTGGGCACTTACGGTCGCGGGACCCCTGTTGCACCAGAAGCGACGTCATGCAGCTGGGTTCGGGACCAGAGAGATGCACTGTAAACAAAAACAGTGTGTGTAAGCTTTACGGGGGCATAATCAGAAGTATAAAACAGTGCTATATGAGTACTGGTGACGCTATTGTACACCCACATACTGGCTAAAGGCTGAGTATCAAATGGCCTCTTACATGTTCAACCCGTTTTATCTTTGTGATTATGTGCCCTTGTGGGCTCTGTTACGTGGGTAAAACAGAATGTCACCTTAAAACTTTTTTGACACAACATAGGTCAGCGATACATGCCGCTTTGATCACTGGTACCAGTGAGCAACCAGTGGCCCGACATTCGCTCAACGCAAACATAATATGGCCATGCTAAAATACAAGCCCATAGATCATGGGCCAGAATCTACACTTGGTGACATGGGGAATAAATTACTTCAACTTCGGCCAATATGGATTTTCCGCCTTGATTGTGTAGCCCCAAAAGGCCTAAATTAGGGGTGTGCACTGGGCAATTTTTCGGATTTGTGTTTTGGATCTGGATCTTCTTCATGTTTTGTATCTGGATTGGTTTTGCCAAAACCACCCTTGCGGGTTTTGGTTTTGGATCTGGAGTTTAAAAAAATAATAATCAGAACAGCTAAAATAACAGAATTTGGGGATGTTTTTGTTCCGACAGTATTATTAACCTCAATAACATTAATTTCTACTAATTTCCAGACTATTCTGTACACCTCATAGCTCACAATATTGTTTTTATCTAGTTTAGGCCAAGAGGTTGCACCGAGGTAGCTGGACGAAGCAGCAGCAGCCCTTGGATGTATGTACTGGGAGGAAAAAATATAAAAAAAGAAAAAAAAGAATGTATTTTTAAAAAGATGCATTATGCAAGGCTCAAGATTTCAGTTCACAAAAAGATGATTAAGGCAAAGAATACAAAAAGACAGTATTTTAGATTTAATTATTTAATTTATTTTATTAGAATCAAATTCTTTATTTCCTTTAAGATATCTTCGATATGCAGAAAGTTCACTATATGAGTGTGGAGTGTTATTTTTTATATTCATTTAATTTAAATTTAGCTAATTTATAATTATTATTAATAATATTAATTTTAATTAATTACAGTGTGGTGATCAGAGTTATGAAAATAGGACAATAAGTTATAATTAGAATATGAGCTACAGACACCACACCCTGAAATGGATGGAGCACGTCTGGATGTATTCTGGGAGGATAGAGCACAAAATATAAAATAAAAAAGATGTCTTTTATTTTGGGTGGACTGACAGAACACTCCTAGATGGACAGAGCAGCAGCAGTCCCTGGATGTATACTGGGATGACACAGCACAAAATATTAATTTAAATCAAAATATATACAGGTGTATATCACACACCGGCGGTTACAGTGTCACACAAATGAATCAGACATATATATACTAATTACACACTGGTTGACTACACCGACAGTGTCGCACAATGCGTTTATGAGTAGGAAATAATATACTGCGGTCTGACCGGCAGTGTTACAGTACTTATGGAAATAAAATAAAAATTGTATAGTACACTGGGGTACAACACAAACAAAATATATTTTTTTTATAATTATAATTTTAGGCTTTTGTTTTTAGCTTTTATTTAAATTTTACACTGGGTCGGAGGCCCTGGATGGATGGACAGATCACCCCTTTCAGATCACACACACAGGATATATAGCAGTAGTATACGGCAGCCAATGTACTAGTAGACAGAGTGACGCACCAATAGAAATATGTTTTTTGCTTTGGATCACACAGAGGATATATAGCAGTAGTGTACGGCAGTACTGGTAGTTGTCACTGAGTGATGCACCAAAAGAAATATATTTTTTGCTCTGGATCACACAGGATATATAGCAGTAGTGTTATTACTATTAGTCATGGAGTGACACACCAATTAGATATATATTTCTCTGACGTCCTAGTGGATGCTGGGACTCCGTAAGGACCATGGGGAATAGCGGCTCCGCAGGAGACAGGGCACAAGAATAAAAGCTTTAGGATCAGGTGGTGTGCACTGGCTCCTCCCCCTATGACCCTCCTCCAAGCCTCAGTTAGATTTTTGTGCCCGAACGAGAAGGGTGCAGGCTAGGTGGCTCTCCTGAGCTGCTTAGAATAAAAGTATATTTTAGGTTTTTTATTTTCAGTGAGTCCTGCTGGCAACAGGCTCACTGCATCGTGGGACTAAGGGGAGAAGAAACGGACTCACCTGCGTGCAGAGTGGATCGGGTTTCTTAGGCTACTGGACATTAGCTCCAGAGGGACGATCACAGGTTCAGCCTGGATGGGTCCCGGAGCCGCGCCGCCGGCCCCCTTACAGAGCCAGAAGAGCGAAGAGGTCCGGTGAAATCGGCGGCAGAAGACGATCCTGTCTTCAGACTAAGGTAGCGCACAGCACCGCAGCTGTGCGCCATTGCTCTCAGCACACTTCACACTTCGGTCACTGAGGGTGCAGGGCGCTGGGGGGGAGCGCCCTGAGACGCAATATAACATGATATACCTTAGATTGGCTAAAGAATACATCACATATAGCTCTGGGGCTATATGGATGTATTTTAACCCCTGCCATTTTTTACAGAAAAAGCGGGAGATAAGGACGTCGTGAAGGGGCGGAGCCTATCTCCTCAGCACACAAGCGCCATTTTCCCTCACAGCTCCGCTGGAAGGACGGCTCCCTGACTCTCCCCTGCAGACTTGCTACTGAATCAGGGTAAAAAAAGAGAAGGGGGGGCACTATTGGCAGCTAAAAACTATATAAACAGCAGCTATAAGGGAATAACACTTATATAAGGTTATCCCTGTATATATATATAGCGCTTGGTGTGTGCTGGCAGACTCTCCCTCTGTCTCTCCAAAGGGCTTGTGGGGTCCTGTCCTCTATCAGAGCATTCCCGGTGTGTGTGCTGTGTGTCGGTACGTGTGTGTCGACATGTATGAGGAGGAAAATGATGTGGAGGCGGAGCAATTGCCTGGGTTAGTGATGTCACCCCCTAGGGAGTCGACACCTGACTGGATGATCGTATTTAAAGAATTAAGTGATAATGTCAGCACTTTGCAAAGAACGGTTGATGACATGAGACAGCCGGCAAATCAATTAGTGCCTGTCCAGGCGTCTCAGACACCGTCAGGGGCCCTAAAACGCCCGTTACCTCAGTGGGTCGACACAGATCCAGACACAGATACTGAGTCTAGTGTCGACGGTGAGGAGACAAACGTAATGTCCAGTAGGGCCACACGTTACATGATCACGGCAATGAAGGAAGCATTGAACATTTCTGACACTACAAGTACCACAAAGAAGGGTATTATGTGGGGTGTGAAAAAACTACCAATAGTTTTCCCTGAGTCAGATGAGTTAAATGAGGTGTGTGATAAAGCGTGGGTTTCCCCCGACAAAAAACTGCTAATTTCTAAAAAATTATTGGCACTATATCCTTTCCCGTTAGAGGTTAGGACACGTTGGGAAACACCCCCTAGGGTAGATAAGGCGCTCACACGTTTATCTAAACAAGTAGCGTTACCGTCTCCTGATACGGCCACCCTCAAAGAACCAGCAGATAGAAGGCTGGAAAATATTCTTAAAAGTATATACACACATACTGGTGTTATACTGCGACCAGCAATCGCTTCAGCCTGGATGTGCAGTGCTGGCGTCGCGTGGTCGGATTCCCTGACTGAAAATATTGATACCCTGGATAGGGACAATATACTGTTAACTACAGAGCATTTGAAGGATGCATTACTATATATGCGTGATGCACAGAGGGATATTTGCACCCTGGCATCAAGAGTAAGTGCTATGTCCATTTCTGCCAGAAGAGCGTTATGGACGCGACAGTGGTCAGGCGATGCGGATTCCAAACGACATATGGAAGTATTGCCGTATAAAGGGGAGGAGTTATTTGGGGCTGGTCTATCGGACCTGGTGGCCACGGCAACGGCTGGAAAATCCACCTTTTTACCCCAGGTCACTTCACATCAGCAGAAAAAGACACCGTCTTTTCAAACTCAGTCCTTTCGTTCCCATAAGTACAAGCGAGCTAAAGGCCATTCCTTCCTGCCCCGGGGCAGAGGAAGGGGAAAAAGACTGCACCATGCAGCCGCTTCCCAGGAGCAGAAGCCCTCCCCTGCTTCTGCCAAGTCTTCAGCATGACGCTGGGGCTTTACAAGCAGACTCAGACATGGTGGGGGCCCGTCTCAAGAATTTCAACGCGCAGTGGGCTCACTCGCAAGTGGACCCCTGGATTCTACAGGTGGTATCGCAGGGGTACAAACTGGAATTCGAGGCGTTTCCCCCTCGCCGGTTCCTGAAGTCTGCTCTACCAAAGTCTCCCTCCGACAGGGAGGCAGTTTTGGAAGCCATTCACAAGCTGTATTCCCAGCAGGTGATAATCAAGGTACCCCTCCTACAACAGGGAAAGGGGTATTATTCCACGCTGTTTGTGGTACCGAAGCCGGACGGCTCGGTGAGACCAATTTTAAATCTAAAATCCCTGAACACTTACATAAAGAGGTTCAAATTCAAGATGGAATCACTCAGAGCGGTGATAGCAAACCTGGAAGAAGGGGACTATATGGTGTCTCTGGACATCAAGGATGCTTATCTCCACGTCCCAATCTACCCGTCTCACCAAGGGTACCTCAGGTTTGTAGTACAAAACTGTCATTATCAGTTTCAGACGCTGCCGTTTGGGTTGTCCACGGCACCTCGGGTCTTTACCAAGGTAATGGCCGAAATGATGATTCTTCTTCGAAGAAAAGGCATCTTAATTATCCCTTACTTGGACGATCTCCTGATAAGGGCAAGGTCCACGGAACAGTTAGAAGTCGGAGTAGCACTATCTCAGGTAGTGTTACGTCAGCACGGGTGGATCCTAAATATTCCAAAATCGCAGCTGATTCCAACGACACGTCTACTGTTCCTAGGAATGATTCTGGACACAGTCCAGAAAAAGGTGTTTCTCCCGGAGGAGAAGGCCAGGGAGTTATCCGAGCTAGTCAGGAACCTCCTAAAACCAGGCCAGGTGTCAGTGCATCAGTGCACGAGGGTCCTTTGGTAAAATGGTGTCTTCTTATGAAGCGATTCCATTCGGAAGATTCCATGCAAGAACGTTTCAGTGGGATCTACTGGACAAATGGTCCGGATCGCATCTTCAGATGCATCAGCGGATAACCCTGTCGACAAGGACAAGGGTGTCTCTTCTGTGGTGGCTGCAGAGTGCTCATCTACTAGAGGGCCGCAGATTTGGCATTCAGGATTGGGTCCTGGTGACCACGGACGCCAGCCTGAGAGGCTGGGGGGCAGTCACACAGGGAAAAAATTTCCAGGGCTTGTGGTCAAGCATGGAATCATCTCTTCATATAAACATTCTGGAACTAAGGGCCATTTACAATGCCCTAAGTCAAGCGAAACCCCTGCTTCAGGGTCAGGCGGTATTGATCCAATCGGACAACATCACGTCAGTCGCCCACGTAAACAGACAGGGCGGCACGAGAAGCAGGAGGGCAATGGCAGAAGCTGCAAGGATTCTTCGCTGGGCGGAAAATCATGTGATAGCTCTGTCAGCAGTGTTCATTCCGGGAGTGGACAACTGGGAAGCAGACTTCCTCAGCAGACACGACCTTCACCCGGGAGAGTGGGGACTTCACCCAGAAGTCTTCCACCTGATTGTAAACCGTTGGTAAAAACCAAAGGTGGACATGATGGCGTCACGTCTAAACAAAAAACTAGACAGATATTGCGCCAGGTCAAGGGACCCTCAGGCAATAGCGGTGGACGCTCTGGTGACACCGTGGGTGTACCAGTCAGTGTATGTGTTCCCTCCTCTGCCTCTCATACCAAAAGTACTGAGAATCATAAGAAGGAGAGGAGTAAGAACGATACTCGTGGTTCCCGATTGGCCAAGAAGGACTTGGTACCCGGAACTTCAAGAGATGCTCACGGAAGACCCGTGGCCTCTACCTCTAAGAAAGGACCTGCTCCAACAGGGGCCTTGTCTGTTCCAAGACTTACCGCGGCTGCGTTTGACGGCATGGCGGTTGAACGCCGGATCCTGAAGGAAAAAGGCATTCCAGATGAAGTCATCCCTACCCTGGTCAAAGCCAGGAAGGATGTAACCGCAAAACATTATCACCGCATTTGGCGAAAATATGTTGCGTGGTGTGAGGCCAAGAAGGCCCCTACAGAGGAATTTCAACTGGGTCGTTTCCTCCATTTCCTGCAAACAGGACTGTCTATGGGCCTAAAATTAGGGTCCATTAAGGTTCAAATTTCGGCCCTGTCGATTTTCTTCCAGAAAGAACTGGCTTCAGTACCTGAAGTTCAGACATTTGTAAAAGGGGTACTGCATATACAACCTCCTTTTGTGCCTCCAGTGGCACCTTGGGATCTCAATGTTGTTTTGAGGTTCCTTAAGTCACATTGGTTTGAACCACTCACCACTGTGGACTTAAAATATCTCACATGGAAGGTGACGATGCTGTTAGCCCTGGCTTCAGCCAGGCGTGTGTCAGAATTGGCGGCTTTATCATATAAAAGCCCTTACTTAATTTTTCATTCTGACAGGGCAGAATTGAGGACTCGTCCTCAATTTCTCCCTAAGGTGGTTTCTGCCTTTCACATGAACCAACCTATTGTGGTGCCTGCGGCTACTAGGGACTTGGAGGACTCCAAGTTACTTGACGTTGTCAGGGCCCTGAAAATATATGTTTCCAGGACGGCGGGAGTCAGAAAGTCTGACTCGCTGTTTATCCTGTATGCACCCAACAAGCTTGGTGCTCCTGCTTCTAAGCAGACTATTGCTCGTTGGATTTGTAGTACAATTCAGCTTGCACATTCTGTGGCAGGCCTGCCACAGCCAAAATCTGTGAAAGCCCATTCCACAAGGAAAGTGGGCTCATCTTGGGCGGCTGCCCGAGGGGTCTCGGCTTTACAACTTTGCCGAGCAGCTACTTGGTCAGGGGCAAACACGTTTGCTAAATTCTACAAATTTGATACCCTGGCTGAGGAGGACCTGGAGTTCTCTCATTCGGTGCTGCAGAGTCATCCGCACTCTCCCGCCCATTTGGGAGCTTTGGTATAATCCCCATGGTCCTTACGGAGTCCCAGCATCCACTAGGACGTCAGAGAAAATAAGATTTTACTTACCGATAAATCTATTTCTCGTAGTCCGTAGTGGATGCTGGGCGCCCATCCCAAGTGCGGATTGTCTGCAATACTTGTACATAGTTATTGTTAACTAAATCGGGTTATTGTTGTTGTGAGCCATCTTTTCAGAGGCTCCTTCGTTGTTATCATACTGTTAACTGGGTTCAGATCACAAGTTGTACGGTGTGATTGGTGTGGCTGGTATGAGTCTTACCCGGGATTCAATATCCTTCCTTATTATGTACGCTCGTCCGGGCACAGTATCCTAACTGAGGCTTGGAGGAGGGTCATAGGGGGAGGAGCCAGTGCACACCACCTGATCCTAAAGCTTTTATTCTTGTGCCCTGTCTCCTGCGGAGCCGCTATTCCCCATGGTCCTTACGGAGTCCCAGCATCCACTACGGACTACGAGAAATAGATTTATCGGTAAGTAAAATCTTATTTTTTTTCTTTGTATCACACACAGCAGTAGTGTGACGCATGACTGGACACAGTCACACAGTCCCTTATAGACAGAGAACACCTGGTCCTGACTCCTGACCTATACACAGCCACAGTATGCTATATGCAGTGCACTAGTATGCAGAGCCCTAACATAGCAGCACACCTACCCACAATGCCACAGATCAACTGAACTCTCCTGTCTCCTACAAAACATAACCCCTCTACACAATAATTCTCTCCTGCCCCCCTTCCTCCTGCAAAAAAGGGTGGTCTTCAGGTTGTCTGCGGCCGGGCTCCCGGCGACCACCATACCGGTGCCGGAATCCCGACTGCCGGCATACCAACATCTTTTCTCCCTCTTGGGAGTCCACGACCCCCCTGGAGGGAGAATAGATAACATGGCGCGTGTAGCGCGCCACCATGCCCGCAGCGTGGCAAGAGCAGCAAGCCCGCAAGGAGCTCATTTGCGCTCGACCAGCTGTCGGTATGCCGGCACCGGTATGCTGGTCGCCGGGACCCCGGCAATCCATACTACATCCTGTAAAACAACCCCTCTGCTCCACAATAATTCTCTCCTTCCTCCTGCAAAACAACCCCTCATCTCCACAATAATTCTCTCCTGCCTTCCCACCTTCCTCCTGCAAAACAACTCCTCTACTCCACAATACTCTCCTGCCCCCTGCCCTTTTTCAGCACAGAGCAGTGAGAGCACACACAGTCACAGAGAGAACCAAAGGACACTCTTCTGCCTCCCTTCTTCCGTTTTTATAACAGGCAGCACAGAGCACACATAGTAGACATCCTGTGTGTACACTCTCCAAGTCCAGAGTGAAAATGGTGACGACACGCGGCTTCTTATAAAGAATCCAAAACCCGCGAGATCCAACAGCGGGATGATGGCGTTTTGCCTTGTTTTCAGATCTGTGCCAGGCACGTAAAACTGCACAGTTTGAAGGGACTCTAGGGATCACTTAGTACAGTGGGGTATAGATGGGATCCAAAGGAGCCGGTGCGCTTTAAATCTTCAAACAGCTTGTGCTGGCTCCTCCCCTCTTTGCCCCCTCCCACATCCAGTTTAGAAAATGTGCCCAAAGGAGCACACTCTGGAGCTCAAGGGGATTTTTCTTAAATTTGTTTTAAACTTCTTTATTTTAGGTAGGCTGTCTTGGCAACAGCCTACCTGCATCGAGGGACTTAGCGGTACCTGCATCGAGGGATTTAGGGGGGGATGGATACCAACCGCATTAAGTGCCTGAGCTGATCCCCACTGACAGGACATCAGTCCTGAACGGCAGTGTACCACATGGCATTGTGCTATAACGCACATGCCCACAGCATGCCGCACACTCCTAAGCATCCTGAAGATGAGAAGAGTGGTGAGTGACAACTGGGGACCCACTAGGGGATCTCCCAGTTTTTTGGTGCGACGTGATCGTGGGGCGGGCATACAGACACTCCCTGAGGTGATCCCATAGCCCCCACCCCCATGCGTAGACTGGCAGCGATTAGTGAAAACAGGTGTTTGGGGCCTGATTTTACACTTTTGGGAGACTTTGGCCAGTATAAATAAATGAAAGCTCCGGCGCCATTATAGGGGTCGGAGCTTACTCAGAGCGGGACCAGTGGCTTCTTGGCGCCTTCCTCCGCATTCCAGCAGCTGCAGCACGATTGCCAGCTCCTCCAGGGACACTCCAGCAACCAGATTTCTTGGTACATGGGTGTTAAAAGCAGGAGAGCCGCTTGATATATGCATTTATAAGCTTCTGTTTTGTGCACAGCTTAAATTGAACATAGTGTAGCCCTGCAGTCTTACTGAGTCTGTTTGGCTTGTTTGCTGGTCCATCTTAGCTGAGTCCGGTTCCACACATACCAGTCTGGGCAGGCTTGCTTGCACTGTGTGTGTGTGTGTGTGTGTGTGTGTGTGTGTGTGTGTGTGTGTGTGTGTGTGTGTTTTCTGTCTCCTTTCAACATGGAGAAACAAGTACTCTGTATTGTATGCAACACCAGGTTTTCCTCTTCCATTGCTGATTCCCTCACATGTGAACAGTGCAACCAGTCCTCACAACTTAGTGAGGTTTTTGGGGGTGATATACAGAAACCATCTTGGTTATTATCTATAAAGACCATGGGGGTCATTCCGAGTTGTTCGCTCGTTATATTTTTCTCACAACGGAGCAATTAGTCGCTAATGCGCATGCGCAATGTCCGCAGTGCGACTGCGCCAAGTAAATTTGCTATGCAGTTAGGTATTTTACTCACGGCATTACGAGGTTTTTTCTTCGTTCTGGTGATCGTAATGTGATTGACAGGAAGTGGGTGTTTCTGGGCGGAAACTGGCCGTTTTATGGGTGTGTGCGAAAAAACGCTACCGTTTCTGGGAAAAACGCGGGAGTGGCTGGAGAAACGGAGGAGTGTCTGGCCGAACGTTGGGAGTGTTTGTGACGTCAAACCAGGAACGAAACTGACTGAACTGATCGCAGTTGCCGAGTAAGTGTGGAGCTACTCAGAAACTGCTAAGAAGTGTCTATTCGCAATTTTGCTAATCTTTCGTTCGCAATTTTGATAAGCTAAGATTCACTCCCAGTAGGCGGCGGCTTAGCGTGTGCAAAGCTGCTAAAAGCAGCTTGCGAGCGAACAACTCGGAATGAGGGCCCATGATGGCTGACGTCAAATCAATTAGCTGCTAATAGCAGGAAACACAGATGCTGCAACAGTCTGTAGCAGATCTGTCTAGTAAAGCAGATGACAGATGGGTCACCTCTCTCTCTAAATTGGGACCACATAAGCATGGGTTGCCGGACATCCTCTTGGACTCTGACGAGGAGGTACCAGAGGAGGAGAGGGAGGAGCTAGAACCCATTAGAGAGGATTCCTCTCCAGCACAGGGTATTGAACCCCTTATACTCGCTATAAGAGATGTGTTAAAAATTCCTGCTGAGGATACTGAGATATAGCAGCCATCTTACGCTTCGCAGAGAAAGGCTAATGTCACATTTCCTGATTCCAAAGGAATAGATGACCTTTTCAGGCAACCTTGGGTCAATCCTGATATAAAATTCCAGGCGACAAAGCGTTTGATAAATACTTTCCCATTTGCCCAAGAAGGCAGGAAAATATGTGAAAATCCCCCTGCTGTGGACCCCTTGATCTCACGCCTAAACAGTGTTACTGGTTCCCAGAGCTACTGCATTAAAGAAACCAGGGGACAAGAAAATAGAAAGTACTCTGAAGTCTATTTAGACGGCAGCAGGAGCGTCCCAGAGGCCTGTTATTGCAGGCTGTTGGATGACACATGCCATTCATACATGGGCTGGCCAGATTCAGGAGGGCTTAACAGGTGACAAGTCCTTAGTAGAAATGGTGACGCTGGTGAAACACATTCAGGATACTACACGTGTCCTTTGTGACTCTATCAAGGATATAGGTGCTATCACCGCAAGGACCACTACCATGGTGGTTTCTGCATGCAGAGCCCTGTGGTTGCGTCAATGGGTAGCAGGTGTGGAATCAAAGTGCAGTGTGGAAGCTCTACCTTTCACAGGAGATTGGCTATTTGGGGGTGAGTTAGACGCATGGATTTCAAAAGCTACAGCAGGGAAATCCACATATCTCCCCTCTATGGCTCCACCGGCCAGAGGTTTCTACCCGGGTCCCTTCATGCAGTCCTTTCAAACCGCGAGGTTTAAGCCAAGAGCCAGAGGCGCCTCAAATGCTGCTAGAGGCACCAGAGGTAAGACACAAAAAACTGCTGCTACAGGTTCAGAAGAACAGAGCACAAGCTCTGCTTCCACCAAGGCCTCAGCATGACGGTGTCTCTCCATACCTGATAGATCTCGAGCTGGGAGCTCGGTTATGTCACTTCAGCCGTATTTGGGACAGCTCCTGCCAGGATGCCTGGGTAATAGATCTGATCTCCCAGGACTACAAACTGGAGTTCAACAGTGCTCCACCTCACAGATATTTCAGGTCAAGCTTGCCAGCTTTAGAGGAAACACGAGTTACGCTGCAGAAGGCCATTCAAAAATTGGTTCAGACCCAGGTCATTGTTCCAGTTCTACTACAACAGTAGGGAGAGGGATACTATTCCAACTTGTTTGTGGTACTGAAGCCGGACGGTTCAGTATGTCCCATTTTGAATCTAAAATCCTTAAACCCTTATCTGCGGGTTTTAAAATTCAAGATGGAATCCTTGCGAGCAGTGATCTCAGGCCAGGAAGAAGGGGAGTTCCTGATATCTCTGAATAAAAAGGATGCTTACCTCAATATTCCAATATGGCCGCCCCATCAGACTTACCTCAGGTTTGCTCTGCTGAACGATCACTGCCAATTCCAGGCACTACCCTTTGGTCTCTCCACGGAACAAAGGGTCTTTATGAAGGTGATGGCAGAAATGATGTTTCAGCTCCGTGTTCAGGGGATCAACATTCTTCCCTACCTGGATGATCTTTTGATAAAAGCAAGATCTAGGGAGCGTCTATTGACCAGTATCAGCCTCACTATACAGCTACTGCCACACCATGGATTCTCAATTTGCAAAAATCGCACCTTGAGTCGACTCAACGGCTTCTGTTTCTGGAAATGATTCTAGACACAGTGGCTCAGAAGGTTCTCTTCCCAGTGGACAAAGTGAGGATGCTTCAGGAAATGGTCTGAGCAGTTCTAGAAACATATCGGGTTTCCATCCATCTTTGCATACGCCTCTTAGGAAAGATGGTGGCCTCATACGAGGCAGACCAATACAGAAGGGTCCATACCAGGAACTTCCAATTAGATCTTTTGAACAGGTGGTCAGGGTCACATCTGCAGATGCATTGGATCATACGTCTCTCACCTCAGGCCAGGATGTCTCTCCTGTGGTGGCTGCAGTCCCCCAATCTGGTGGAAGGTCAGAGCTTCGGGATTCAGGATTGGATTCTCTGATGCGAGTCTGAGGGGTTGTGGAGCTGTCACCCGAGAGGCGTAGTTCCAGGGCAGGTGGTCAACCCACGAGGCCCTTCTTCTGATCAACATTCTGGAACTCTGGGTGATCTACAATGCTCTGCTTCAGGCCTCTCTGATTCAGAATCAGGTCATTCAGATTCAATCGAACAACGCCACAGTGGGTAGCATACATCAGCCGTCAAGGAGGAACAAAGAGCAGAGCTTGCATGCGAGAGGTGTTAAAGATACTCCTCTGGGCGGAAAGAAATGCAAAGGCAATATCGGCCATATTCATTCCGGGAGTTGACAACTGGGAGGCAGAATTCCTAAGTTGACACGACCTCCACCCGGGAGAGTGGGGCCTACACCCATGGGTCTTTCAACAGATTGTGAACCAGTGGGGTTGTCTGCAGATCGATCTGATGGCGTCTTGGCTTAACAAGAAGCTTCAGCGATATTGTTCAAGGACCAGGGACCCTCAGACAACAGCAGTGGACACAATGACGACTCCATGGTTTTACCAGTTGATATACTTGTTCCTTCGGATCCCGTTGCTACCAAGGGTGCTCTAGAGAATCAGAAGAAAAATAATTCAGGCAATTCTGATTGCCCCCGATTGGCCTCAAAGAGCTTGGTACCCAGACCTTCTGGCCATGTCGATAGAAGATCCTTGGCCTCTGCCAATGCGAGAAGATCTTCAGCAAGAGCTGTTCGTCTTTCTGGACTTACGGCAGCTTCGTTTGATGGCGTGGCAGTTGAGCGTAACATTCTAGCTTATAAAGGTATTTCGGACAAGGTTATTGTAACCATGATTCAGAACAACAGACAGAGAGGGGCGGGGGTGCAAATCCCCACCCTAAATTTCCCTTCAGCACACTAAAAATTACCTGTAACCATACCTGAACCTATCTGGTAATAGAAATTCAGAGAATTAGTCACACATGTTTGCAAATGCATGTTTAAGCTGCTGAGCCACTTTGCGGCTTCTCTGATAGCAGTCCTAACACTACATAATAGCAGTGCCCACATAGGGCCATGTAATTTGTTACAGTAGGCCTCATGATAAAGGCTATTACTAAAACATCCAGACAGAGCTAACTTATCTGGGAGCCACCCCCAAGATCTCCCATTGGCACTACAAGGAACAGCATGCCTTCCAAATACTGCTCCCATTCAATGCCTCTCGCACACAAGCAGATAAACAATGGTAGTTGCTCAGTCATTCCTGGAGATAATTATGTATCAGGTGCTGGAAAGGGGGAAGGGTCACAGACAAACAACAGACAGAGAGGGGCGGGGGTGCAAATCCCCACCCCTTAATTTTTATTCAGCACACTTATAATTACCTGTAACCATACCTGAACCTATCTGGTAATAGGAATTCAGAGAATTAGTCACACATGTTTGCAAACGCATGTTTAAGCTGCTGAGCCACTTCACGGCTTCTCTGATATCAGCAGTCCTAACACTACATGATAGCAGTGCCCACATAGGGCAATGTAATTTGTCACAGTAGGCCTCATGATAAAGGCTATTACTAAAACACATCCAGACAGAGAGCTAACTTACCCGGGAGCCACCCCCAGGATCTCCCATTGGCACTACAAGGAACAGCATGCCTTCCAAATACTGCTCCCATTCAATGCCTCTCGCACACAAGCAGATGAGTTTGTCTAACCATGATTCAGACCAGGAAGGCAGTGACGTCAAAACACTATCATCATATCTGGAAAATATATGTCTCCTGATGTGAAGGCCGAAAGCACTCCCCTGTGGATTTCAACCAGGGTCGGTTCTTACATTTTCTACAGGCTGGAGTGGACATGGGCCTACGGTTAGGCTCCATTAAAGTTTAGATCTTGGCATTGTCTATTTTCTTTCAGAAGAAGTTGGCAGCATTGCTGGAAGTACAGACTTTCTTGCAAGGTGTCCTTCATATACAACCTCCCCTTTGTGTCTCCGATGGTGCCCTGGGACTTGAACGTGGTTCTGGACTTTCTACAGTCCTCCTGGTTTGAACTATTGATGATGGTGGAAGACAAGTACCTTACATGGAAGACGGTGATGCTACTGGCCCTAGCTTCAGCTAGGCGAGTTTTGGACTTGGGGGCTTATTATGCAGCCCCTATTTGGTCTTTTACGAGGACAGAGCAGAGCTCGGGACTCACCAGCAGTTTCTGCTGAAGGTGGTTTCGGCATTTCATCCGAATCACGCAATTGTGGTTTTCCGGCCAATTCTGATGCTTTTTCTAATCCAGTGACATTGGATGTAGTGAGTGCCTTGAAGATCTACATCAAGAGGATGGTTCGGGTCAGAAAAACGGATGATGCTCGGAAAAAGGGTTGTCCTGCTTCAAAGCAGTCAATTGGTCACTGGATCAGGCTTGCTATCCAATATGCCTATACTTCAGCAACCTTGCCTGTTCCACAGTCTCTGAGGGCCCACTCTACAAGATCGGTGGGATCCTCCTGGGCGGCTGCCCGTGGAGTCTCAGCTTTGCAACTAGGCCGAGCGGCTAACTGGTCGGGGAGATACACTTTTGTAAAAGTTCTACAAGTTGGATACCCTGGCCAAAGAGGATACCCAGTTTGGGCAGGCGGTTCTGCAGAAGTCTCTGCACAGTCCAGCTCGTTCTGGAAGCTTTGGGATGTCCCCTTCATACTAAGTGATCCCCAGTATCCCTTATGGATGTTAGAGAAAATAGGATTTTAATTACCTACCAGTAAATCCTTTTCTCATAGTCCATAAAGGATACTGGGTGCCCACCTCAGTGCGTTGACTTTTCTGCAGGTTCTTGTATGTAAGTTGTCTGTATAAGCGATTGCTGTCACATTAACCAGCCGTTGCTGGTCTGTTTCCTGTTGTGGTGTGCTGGTGTGTTAATCTCACCACTCGTTATCTTGTTATGATCCTTCTCTCAAGTATGTCCATCTCCTTCGGGCACAGTTTATCTAGACCGGCTGTGGAAGGGGGCATAGAGGGGAGGAGCCAGCAAACCCTGTTTGAAGATTTAAAGTGCACCAGATCATTTGGACCCCCATCTATACCCCATCGTACTAAATGATCCCCAGTATCCCTTATGGACTACAAGAAAAGGCTTCAGCAGTAGGTAATTAAAATCCTATTATATACACACCCATCTGCAGTTTTGTTCATTGCATAACTATGTTCGCAAGTTTTAAGTACGTTATCTCCTTTGTCGGTAATGAGACATATGATATTACTGTACATTGAAGTTAAACTAGACTGTCTAAGATTATTTACTCTTTAGATGCTTCTTTTCCTTTCAGCCACTAGGTGGCATTGTGCACTTATCCCTTATATGTTTTTATTTACTTTTTAGTGGTATAGCGAGCACCAGCTCACTTAATATTACATTATACTTTTATATACAATATACATTAAAATATAGGGTCTTTAGCGAGTATTATTTTTAACATCTCAGATATTTATATTGTTTTGTCATATTTTGCGCAGGTATTTTGTCGTTGTGTAATATGCAGCTTTTTATTATTTAAATTTTATATTTCACAGTGTGTTTATATACCATTAGCTCAGATGTTGTCAAAACTTATGTTCATAATTTGTTTTATACTTGTGATTATGCCCCCACAAAGCTTACACACACAGATTTTGTTTACAGCGCGTCTCCCTGGTTCTGGACCCGGCCGCATGACGTCACTTCCAGTGCGACGAGGGTCCTGCCACCGGGAGTGCCCACTAATGGAGTTTCACTGGTGGGATCACTTGAGGGGAGTGTTTTAGTATTCACTTTACTTATTTATATTCACTTGCTTGCAGTGCTTGTTATGTCTTGAGGAAGGGGAAATGTCACACCTAAGAGTGGCGCTTTCATAAAGGGCTCTATATGATTGTGGGTAGCTGCCGACTCGGAGGGCACCAGAACAAGATTCCCTATATGGACCTCGGAGTGCCGGGGGAACAAGTGTGTATGTGTGTGTGTGTGTGTGTGTGTATATATATATATATATATATATATATATATAAATATAAATCTATATACACATGCACACACACATATATATATATATATATATATATGTGTGTGTGTATATGTATATATATATATATAGTACTGTAGCAGCTCCGGCACTCCACTAGGTTAGCTGAATGTGGAATACTTGTTCCTGTGCCTTCCAACAGGGGGGCCACCCCAGGATGATAGCAATGAAAGAGGCGGCACTCGAAGTCAGCAAAAACATGAAATGTATTAACCAAAAGAGCGTTGACATTTCGGTTCTGAGGAAGGGGAGCACGTCCCCGAAACGTCAACGCTCTATTGGTTAATTCCATGTTTTTGCTGACTTCGAGTGCTGCCTCTTTCTTTGCTATATATATATATATATATATATATATATATATACATATATATAAATATATATATATATATATATATATATATATATAGAAACATTTTACTTGAAATATCCACAAGAAGGTGCTAGGTCAATAATAAAAGATTAAGAGCGATCTCAACTCCAGTGTGTGTTAGTGTGCCTTGAGGACCGTGGTTGGGTGTGCCTGTCATAGGCAGTAGGGAAGTATGGGCAGTATGGTCCCAACTCTAACTATGAAGTGAAAATTTATTGTTAAAAAAAGTAACATTGTTAACATGCCATACACCACACTCTGTGGCAAGGAAAGGTTCAGAGCATGGCTTCCATTTGCGAATGTTGACCCCGCTACTGTGCTTTTGGACGATCCTGACTGTTTTTTCTCATGTTCTGTAGCTTACCTCTGCTTATTCTGCAAGCAGGCATCTGCTTCACATACAAACTGTAGTTTTGATTACTTGCTGGTTAGCACCTGAGCAGGAATTCCATTGTGTGTGTAATTGCCAAGATCCAGTGTTCAGCAACGAGGCTCTCTGTTCATTACACCCAGCTTGCAGTAAAGTCTTTACATGCTGTTCCTGCATAGCTCTCCAGCATAATGTCTGCTTCCTAGTGTTTGGGCCTACTAGGCCTTAATCCACATAAAAGCCTAAGCCTGGAGTACTGCTGTGACAAGTCCTGATCACCTGACTGCAGCACAGCAAATTATGTGACTGAGCACAGTGGCTCCTATAAGAATGCTGGGTAAGGACTGCCTGATTGCCAGTGCTATGATTGTCATACCCTGTATGGATGTTTGCTCTCAGCTGCTTCCAGGTTAGCTTGCTCCAGGAGATTCCATTGTGCCCTGAGACCTAAGTTCCATCTTGCTTGCAGCTCTGCCTGACTCCATCAGTGTTCTGCCATCGATCTCCAGCTCCATCGGTGTTCCGCCATCGATACTCATCACCATCGGTGCTCTGTCATCGATCTCTAGCTCCATCTGTGTTCTGCCATCGATTTCTAGCTTCATCGGTGTTCCACCATCGATCTCTAGCTCCATCGGTGTTCCACCATCGATCTCTAGCTCCATCGGTGTTCCACAATCGATCTCCAGCTCCATTGGTGTTCCGACCATCGATCTCCAGCTCCATTGGTGTTCCACCATAGATCTCCAGCTCCATCGGTATCCTTTCTTTCTCCAGTGGTCAGTAATAATAATAATAATAATAATTTTATTTATATAGCGCTCTTTCTCCAATAGGACTGAAGGCGCTTAACAGATACATAGCATATAGTACAGTATAGTACAATATAGTACAGAAAATAATTAAGTACATTTTCATAAAATACAGAAGCATGGAGATACTAAAAGGGACACTATGGAAATGCTTGAGTAAACAGGAAAGTCTTGAGTCTACTTTTGAAGGATTCTATAGTTGGGGCCTCTCGCACTGTGCGGGGAAGTGAGTTCCATAGAGTCGGAGCCGCATGACTAAAAGCTCGACCCCCAGATGAATTACCGGAGATTCTAGGTACTGCTAAAAGTCCTTCATCTACAGATCACAGTAATCGAGTGGGGCAGTATGGGGTCAGAAGCTGTTTCAGGTACCTTGGGCCCAGGTCATGTAATGCTTTGAAACTCAGTAAGCCAATCTTAAAGATGATTCGCCATCTTACAGGCAGCCAGTGAAAGGAGTAGAGGATGGGTGTTATGTGGCTAGAACGGGGCTGGTTGGTTAACAGCCTGGCAGCTGTGTTTTGCACCAGCTGTAAGCGTTGCAATTCTTTTGCTGGGAGACCAAGGTAGAGGGCATTACAGTAGTCTAATCGAGATGATACAAATGCATGTATGACTTTTGGCATATCATCTGAGGGAATTAAGTGCTTGATTCTGGCTATGTTCCTCAGGTGAAAGAATGAGACTTTGATTGTGGCTTATATCTGATGTTTAAGTGTCAAGTAACATTGTGTATTCCTTTAAATTGACTTCATCAGTGGTTTACACTGCACCTGTGTCTGCTATTGTGTGCTCATTATATTGGGACTTCATCAGTGGTTTACACTGCAACTGTGTCTGCTATCGTGTGCTCATTATATTGGGACTTCATCATTGGTTCACACTGCATCTCATATTACATCTTGCCATCGATGTTACATCTACTGCTGCATTACCTTGTTCCTGTGCCAATGTTACTGCATTATCTGTGATACCAATCATTGAGTCTAATACTAGACCTCAGGCGTGACAGCTTTCACGCACTAAAAGGCCTATTGCTAAATCCAGGGCCCAGCACAGTCTGGTATTTTCTGTACCCTTGCATTCAGCAACTTCTTGCTGAGTCTAGATATGTTACCTTTAAAACAGGCAAATCAGTGATCCAAAAAGAACACAAAGGCTGGAGAACATTTTGTATGCACAAACATCACAAATCCCTATAGAAAGTCTAAGGGTGTCCACGAGTGCTATGTGTGAGTTTGACCTTATTCTGACAATAATTATACAGAAGCTTCCTTCCATTTCTCAACTATCTGCAAATGTGAGGATGAGTAGTAGCAAAATTAATAATGGTGATGGTTTAGACATAGAAATTGAGGTTGCTACTTTGGAAGTGCAACAGGATTATGTATTTGATGCTAATGAGAATGTAGATGAATGTGTTGGACAAGAAGTTGATGAAATTTAGGAGGATGATGTTTCTGTTATCCAACTAGGCACCTGTTCCCCATTATGTCATTTCTAGTGAGTGCATTAAAATTATTAAATCTGTAAAATTATATAACAAGCAGTTGAGCATCAGCTACCAGCATGGATTGATTCCAGCACATGTGCACAGACAGCACTTTCATCATCAATCTCACTAGCGATCGAAGGTAGTCCACTCCTAGAAATGCACTTTACAAGACTCTTTTCAAGGAGCCTCTTTGCTGCACCGGACCCCACCTTGCAGTGTTACCCGCGGACTCTTCTGTCTGACATATAGATCGCTTCTGGCGCAGGACACCTCAGCTGACAATGCTCTCCCTCTCCATAAGAAAGCAGCTGCTGAGGGTCCCTCTACAGGAGGGCAAGTATGTCAGGGATCTGACTCCCCAGTAACTTCCAGGGATGTAGTTGATGCTATTACAGCTACTGTACTATGACGCCTCTCCTTACATAGGCTGTGGCAGACATCACAGCTCATTTGCAGCAGCTTACACAGAGGGTTACAGTTACTGAGCAGCAGATGGGTGCAGTTTCCCATGATATTTCTGATAAAAGGCTTTCCACTGATAATTGTCAGATATGGAACAAAATTGACGATTTAGAGAATAGATATCGTCAAAACAATGTAAGACTGGTCGTGCTTCCAGAATCTGTTAAGGCTCTGCTTTAGCTCATTTTGTTCGCAACACCCTTTCACTCATTGCTGGGCATTAAATTAGTGTGCCAAGACCTACTTTTTGAGAGGGCACATAGAGTGGGCCCGACTCCTACTCCTAATAGACCGAGACCGTGTTCCGATGTATGAACTATTTACACAAAGTGGAAATATGGTCAGCCTCTTGCAGAATCAAGCCTTATCATGGGAGTGCCACAAATTACACATTTTACAGGATTACTCAGCCTAGTTGACAAGGGCTCCGAAATCGTTTTCTCCCATCTGTTCTCAGCTTGCGTCTGAAGGTCATACGTTTGGTCTACTATACCGTACAAGGGCCCTCATTCCAAATTGATCGCAGCGGATCGTCGCATCACAAGCATCGGGATTTAGCCAAATGCGCACCTGCAAAAGCCACAATGCGCATGTGTAAAGTGAGCCATGCAACGAATGTACAGAAATACAAACGCTGTTTGTGTTCTCAGTGGTCCAATGACAAAGAGGAGTGTTGAAGGCAGTGCAGGGGGATGGCTTTGCTAGCTAGCGAAAAGGGGTGTGAAGGTGGGTGGCTACTGTGGGAGTGTGCTAAGGGTAGCCGGTGTGGTTTTCACACCGCTGCAAAGCTGATATTAGCTGATACACAACAAGCGTTCGCAGCATGAATGCAGCACAGGAGTAGGTTGTGAGATATGTAGAGCAAGTGAAATCATGCAACATGTGGCTGACAGGGCGTAGCTAAGAATTGGCAATAACAGCAGCTGGTGAGCAGCTAATGGCTCAACACTGCATTTGTAACTGACTCACTCTGATAGACGGTATGTGCATTTAAACTCCTAGGAAATGTAAATTGAAAAGCCCATTTCAAAATAGGAGACACTGTCAAGCATCACACATGTCTTTTTCTAAAATGCATGTGTATTTGCTATGTTCCATATGTCTGCTTTGTGTTTAACGTATTGGCATTGGCTAAGTGTTTAAACACATTATTTCATATTTAAAGTGCAACCCACAACCATGCCATGTTTTCAAAAATCCATCCTTAGTGGTCACTCATAACAACATTTCTCTTACGTCCTAGAGGATGCTGGGGTCCACATTAGGACCATAGGGTATAGATGGGTCCACCAGGAGTCATTGGCACTTTAATTATGAGTTTGAGAGTGTGGGCTGGCTCCTCCCTCTATGCCCCTCCTACCAGACTCAGTTTTGAAAATGTGCCCGGAGGAGCCGGTCACAGCTAGGGGAGCTCTCCTGAGCTTTTCTTGTAAAAGTTATTTTTTAGAGTTTTTTTTTTTACAGGAGGCTGTTGTCAACAGCCTGCCTGCAGCGAGGGACTAAGGGGGTACCCCTGCGGGGTATGAGCCACTGACTCCGCTGACTAGACACTGAGCTCCAGAGTGGTCAGATCAGTCTCCGCCACAGGGGACCGCTCGCCCCAGCAGCATGCCGCCAACCCCTTACAGATGCTGAAGAAGTGGAGAGTTAGTCACCAACCCCCCTAGCAAGTGGGGGGCCGGTGTGAAGATGGCAGCAATGGGGAGGGAGCGCAGTACTAACTGCACTCCTGGGAAGGTCCAGAGGCACATAGTGTGGCGCTGTGAGGGGCACCCTGGGCCAGAGCTTACCCCACACTGGTCAGCAAGCCTGTCGGGGTCCGTGGATCTCAGCCAGCAAGTTTCCTCAGGCCACTATAAAAATTTGAAGAGCGGTAAGACAGCGCCATTAAGGGGGCTGAGCTTCTCCTTAGAGTGGACCCAGCAGCGTTCCAGCGCCATTTTCCTGCCTGCACAGCGCTGGATGGAAGATCAGGTCCCTCCACAGCAGCTCCATCTGACCGTACACGGTACCAGGGGGTTGTAAAAGGGAGGGGAGGCTGTAAAACGACTGTGTCTCCTATTAAGGAACACAGTGCGCTGGTAAGGGGTTGCCTTTTACTAAAAGCACTGTATTGTGGGTTTGCTCCGATCTCTGTGTCTCTCTTGCCTTCCTTGGGGGGGAAACTCTGTCTGCCCCCCACCTGTGTGTGTGTGTGTGTGTGTGTGTGTGTGTGTGTGTGTGTGTGTGTGTGTGTGTGTGTGTGTGTGTAGTGTTTGGTGGTCTCCTTTAGCTATGTCCAGGGACACTGTGTCATATGCTGCAGAGGATTTATCCTCCCAGGATGATCCCATTCCAGGTAATCAGGCTAGCACTGGTTTAGCACAGATTCCAGCAAGGGAACCAGAGTGGTTTTCCTCTATCAAAACTTGGATTTCTCAGATTTCTGACAGGGCTGCTAGTAATGAATCTGCAACCCAGATATTACAGAGCTCTATGGCTGTATGGCCTGCATTTGGTACCTCAGGACACCCCGCTATATACCCACACAAACGTGCACTTGTGCATGTCACACAAGATGACACGGATACCGATTCTGACACTACAGACGGTGATGGGGATGTGTTGCGGGGGTCCGCATCTCTTGCAAGGGGGGTGCAATTATTGATAGAGGCTATCAGGGATGTGTTAAATGTAAATGATACCACACCTGAGCAGGTTGAGGAGGCTTTTTTCACTGAAAATAAAAAAGCCTTGCTAACCTTCCCTGCGTCAAAGGAGTTGAATGCTATATTTGAAAAAGCATGAGAAATCCTGAGAAGAGGTTCCAGATCCCTAAAAGGGTTCAGGTGGCTTTCCCTTCCCCTGAGGAGGATAGGAAAAAGTGGGAAAACCCTCCGATTGTTGACGCATCTGTGTCCAGACTCTCAAAAAAGGTGGTTTTACCTGTTCCAGGATCTATCGCCTTAAAGGAGCCGGCAGATAGAAAAATTGATAGCACGCTTAAATCAATGTACACTGCTTCTGGGGCCATATTACGTCCCACTATTGCTAGTGCATGGATTGCAAAAGCAATAGTGAAGTGGTCGGCTACCTTGCTTGAGGATTTGGATACGATGGATAGGGATGACGTTGCATTATATTTACGCAACATACATGATTCTGCAGGTTTTATGGTAGAATCCATGAAAGACCTGGGTTCCATGGCTGTTTCAGCTCGTCGGGGACTATGGCTGCGCCAGTGGTCGGCCGACGTGGAATCCCGAAGAAGTGTGGAGTCGCTACCCTATACAGATCAGGCTCTCTTTGGAGAAGCTCTAGACGCGTGGATATCCACCGCTACAGTGGGTATGTCTCCGTTTCTTCCCTCAGCAGCACCTGCTCTGAAGAAATTTTTCTCTTCGGCTGCACCACAGTCCTTTCGGCCCAACAAACCTAGAAGGCTAGAACATCCAATACCTTCTTTAGGGGAGGTTGAGTTAAGTCCAAGAAATCTGCCGCTGAAGGTTCCCCGGAACAAAAGCCTGCTTCAGGTACCCCAAAGTCCTCCGCATGATGGTGGACTGCACGCCCCGGTGGTGGGGCCAGTGGGAGCGAGACTCAGACATTTCAGTCATGTCTGGGTATCGTCCGGCCTGGATCCCTGGGTAGTAGATATTATGTCTCAGGGATACACGCTGGAATTTCAAAGTCTCCCTCCTCATCGCTTTTTTTAAGTCGGGCTTACCAACTCTGTTGGAGGACAGCACAGTACTTCAAGACGCTGTCCAAAAGCTGGTGGAGGCACAGGTTATTGTGCCAGTACCACCTCACATGCTGAACAAAGGTTACTATTCAAACCTTTTCGTGGTACCGAAACCGGATGGTTCGGTCAGGCCCATTCTGAACCTAAAATCATTGAACCCCTTTCTAAAGGAGTTCAAGTTCAAGATGGAGTATGGTGATGGAGTCTGGTGATATCAGGTCTGGAAGAGGGGGAATTCCTGGTGTCACTGGATATCAAGGATGTGTACCTTCACATTCCGATCTGGCTGCCGCATCAGGCTTATCTCCGCTTCGCATTACTGGACTGTCATTTTCAGTTCCAGGCCCTGCCTTTCAGCCTCTCCACAGCACCATGGGTGTTTACCAAGGTGATGGTGGAAATTATGATACTCCTCCGCAAGCAGGGTGTGAACATCATTCCGTATCTGGACAATCTCCTGATAAAGGCATCGTCCAAGGAGAAGCTGCTGCAGTCCATTGTTCTCACAACGTGACTGCTCCAGGGTCACAGTTGGATTCTGAACTTTCCAAAGTCACATTTGGAACCAACTCAGAGATTGTCATTTCTGGGAATGATCCTAGATATGGAAGTGCAGCGGGTGTTTCTTCCGCACAAAAAGGCATTGGTGATCCAATCCATGGTCCGGGATGTCTTGAAGCCACCCCGGGTGTCGGTTCATCAATGCATTCGCCTATTGGGAAAGATGGTGGCCTCTTACAAGGCTCCCCAGTACGGGAGGTTCCATGCTTGGACCTTCCAACTGGATCTCCTGGACAAGTGGTCGGGATCTCACCTCCACATGCACCAGAGAATTCGTCTGTCGCCAAGGGCAAGGATTTCGCTCCTCTGGTGGCTCCAATTGCCTCACCTCCTTGAAGGCCGCAGGTTCAGCTATCAGGACTGGGTCCTTCTAACAACGGATGCGAGCCTCAGGGGCTGGGGAGCAGTCACACAAGGAGTAACCTTCCAAGGACGGTGGTCAAGCCAGGAAGCTGGCCTGCCCATCAATATTCTGGAACTAAGAGCCATCTACAACGGTCTTCAGGCAGCCCCTCTTTGGAGAAATCGGGCCATTCAAGTGCAGTCGGACAACGTAACAACAGTGGCTTACGTAAACAGACAGGGCAGAATGAAGAGCAGAGCGGCAATGTCAGAGGTGACAAGAATACTCCTCTGGACAGAAATGCAATCATTGGCGCTCTCAGCCATCTTCATTCCGGGATTAGACAACTGGGAAGCAGACTTCCTCAGCAGACACGATCTCCATCCGGGAGAGTGGGGACTCCATCTGGAAGTGTTTACGGAAATAACCGATCTTTGGGGCTTACCCCAAATAGACATGATGGCCTCTCGTCTCAACAAGAAGCTTCAGCGTTATTGTTCCAGGTCGAGGGACCCACAGGCAGTGGCAGTGGACGCCCTGTTGTCTCCGTGGGTGTTCCAGTCGGTGTACGTGTTTCCACTACTCCCACTCATCCCAAGAATCCCAAAGCTCATAAGGAGAACAAGGGTTCAAGCGATCCTCATTGCCCCAGACTGGCCAAGAAGGGCTTGGTACGCGGACCTTCTGAATCTACTGCAAGAAGAGCCGAGGCCTCTTCCTCCTTGGGAGGACCTGCTGCAGCAGGGGCCGTTCGCCTATCAAGACTTACCGCGGCTACGTTTGACGGCATGGAAGTTGAGCATCTGATTCTTGCTCGGGAGGGCATTCCGAAGAAGGTTATTCCTACCCTCATACAGGCTAGTAAAGGGGTAACGTCTAAACATTACCATCATATTTGGAAAAAATATATCTCTTGGTATGAGTCCAAGAAGTTTCCTATGGTGGAGTTTCAACTGGGACGTTTCCTTCTCTTCCTGCAAGCAGGAGTGGATATGGGTCTGCGGTTGGGATCTGTGAAGGTCCAGATTTCAGCCCTGTCCATTTTCTTTCAGAAACAATTGGCTGCCCTCCCTGAGGTTCAGACCTTTTTGAAGGTAGTTCTGCATATCCAACCTCTCTTTGTACTGCTTACGTCTCCTTGGGACCTTAATGTGGTGTTGCAGTTCCTCCAATTGGATTGGTTTGAACCTCTACAGGAGGTAGAGCTTAAATTTCTTACATGGAAGGAGGTCACTTTGTTGGCCTTAGCTTCTGCTAGACGTGTGTCCGAGCTGGGGGCTTTATCCTGTAAAAGCCCTTAATTGATCTTCCACGAAGATAGAGCTGAGCTCCGGACTCATCAGCAGTTTCTTCCGAAGGTTGTGTCAGCATTTCATATAAACCAACCTATTGTAGTGCCAGTGGATACCGACTCCTCAGTTACTTCAAAGTCCTTGGATGTCGTAAGGGCTCTGAAGATATATGTGAAGAGAACTTCTCGTCACAGAAAGTCGGACTCTTTGTTTGTCCTATATGATCCCAAGAAGATTGGGTGTCCTGCTTCTAAGCAGGCGATCTCTCGCTGGATCAGGTTTACTATCCAGCACGCTTATTCTATGGCAGGACTGCCGTGTCCAAAATCTGTTAAGGCCCACTCTACTCGTAAGGTGGGGTCTTTCTGGACGGTTGCCCGGGGGGTCTCGGCAGTGCAACTTTGCCGAGCTGCAACTTGGTCTGGGTCGAACACATTTGCAAAGTTTTACAAGTTCGATACTTTGGCCTCTGATGATCTGAAGTTCAGTCAATCAGTTCTGCAGGAGCCTCCGCGCTCTCCGTCCCATTCTGGGAGCTTTGGTTCATCCCCATGGAACTAATGTGGACCCCAGCATCCTCTAGGACGTAAGAGAAAATAGGATTTTGGTACCTAACGGTAAATCCTTTTCTCGTAGTCCGTAGAGGATGCTGGGCGCCCGCCCAGCACTTCATTTTCCTGCAAATGTTATTTGGTTCAGTACAACTTCGTTTTAGTTGAGTACTGCTTTGTTACTTAATAATAATAATAATAATTTTATTTATATAGCGCTCTTTCTCCAAACAGGACTCAAGGCGCTTAAGTAATGTTTCAGCTGTTGCTGAGTAGTTCAAGCTCGTTGGCTTGACGTGCCTTGTATGTGTGAGCTGGTATGAATCTCACCACTATCTGTGTATAATCCTTCTCTCGAAGTATGTTGTCTCCTCGGGCACAGTTTCTAGACTGAGTCTGGTAGGAGGGGCATAGAGGGAGGAGCTAGCCCACACTCTCAAACTCTTAAAGTGCCAATGGTTCCTGGTGGGAGGGGCATAGAGGGAGGAACCAGCCCACACTCTCAAACTCTTAAAGTGCCAATGGTTCCTGGTGGACCCGTCTATACCCCTATGGTACTAATGTGGGCCCAGCATCCTCTACGGACTACGAGAAAAGGATTTACCGGTAGGTACCAAAATCCTATTTACCCTCATAATGCAGGCTAACCTCTAATGTTTTTTCATACTGATGTAACAAAGGCATTGCTAAGTATGCTTTGGGTCACTTCAGTGTTTTAAACTATGGCATGTTGCCCCTAGTAACCAAACTGCTTCGTGGCAATATATTGTGTTTTGAGGCACAGAAAAGAGTTGTGAATGCGCAGCATTTAGAGCTATGAGATATGCAATAATTGTGGGGTTTGTCCCCAACCATAATATTAGTTTTGCAAATTTTTAACTCAACCAAAAATACAAATTAAAAAAAAGAAACACACAATAACCACACAAATAATATGTTAATAAAGTAATTTTACTATTCTCGTAGCTTAAACTTTAAACAATACAATAAGCAAACATGCCATAGCAAAAAACACCTGCCAGTGCAGAAATTAGGAGCACAGAAGCCAGTAGTCAGGGCCCCCATCTACTGGGCAGCAAACACCATAAGACACTGCTGTCATTACCCTGCCAGAGGATCATGTTGGTCAAATTGAGGAAGATTTGGGCCACAATACCCAAACCCAACTAGCCACACCACGATATGATCAAGTTCACAGGAGAATGCATCACAGGCTAATAACAAAAATTGAACCCACCAAACCCCATTCAGCATGAGGGAGTTGGGCATTCTGGGCCCACAAGCCATACAAAATACATTTTGGGAACATAATAAACATGGGTGCTGGGAAATGTGTCCACATCTGGAGAGAAATTACTTTTTCTTCTTACGCCCTGCCTGAAGTGGATGGTCACTGGTAGGTCTGCGAAGTGACCTTCGAGGGCCCTGCCCAGTGGGATCTTCTTCCCGGGCAGGGGTAGTGGAGGGGCCAGGTGTTGGTGGCTCCCTGCCACTGTGGGAAAGAAGGGCAGCAATGTCCTGTAGACCTTGTCCAACTGTGTTTGTGAATTGTTGGACATAGGAGATGAGCTCGGATAGACCTTGCCTGATTTCGCCCATACCTTGCCAAACACAGGTGGTATGTTCAGTGAGCCGAAGGGACATCTCGCATACCTCCCGGGTCATCACATCATGGAATTGGGTGAGCCGATCTCCATGACTTGAGATTTCCGTAAGAATCGACGGGAGAGAGGCTTGGGTGGGGAGGGGCCAGTGTGGTGGAATAATCGTCCCCACACTGGAGGTGTCACTACTTACCCCCCGCCTCAGCCTCAGCAAGATGCCCCTCCTGTGACTCACCAAGCTGTCCCTCCTGTGCTGTGTTATGGAAAAAACAGATTTATTAATGTGATACAAAAGGAGAAAATAAAAACAGGAAAAAATTAGTACCAACTTCAAAAATGAGACATAAAACACTTGACTATATATGTAAGGCAACTTACCGGGCAAGTCATGTGGCCCTAACATCTCAGGCATGTCTGTGTCCATATGAGACACCCCAGCCTCCTCATAGGTCACACAGGGCATCGCTAGCTCCTCTAGATCTGTAAACTCCACAGTGGCAGGGGCTGGTCCTCCCCCTGTTGCCCTCGAAGCATTCCACTCCGCAGACCTTTTCTGCTTCAGGCGGGACTTGAAGTCGGCTCAACTACATATGTGGTTTGGTTTGGGGGAAAGGTGAAGAAAAGAAATAGCAATAAATGTCTTGCTTGTTGTACACATCATGGTTTAGGTTGCTATAGGCAACATCACATTTTCTCTTGTATGGTTTACAAATAGTATATGAAATTGTGTGTCAGTATGTACTTACCGTCTTTGTACTTCCTGTGGGGTACGAACAATTGGGCCATCTTCCTTTATGCGGTCAGTAATCTCTCTCCAGATGCGGTCTTTAGCCGCAGCACCCAAGTTTTTGCTCCCACAATGTATTTTCTGCATGGCTTGTGGGACCAAAATTGCCAACTCCCTCTTCGTACATGGGGGCTGGCGCCTTCTTTTTTTTTGGAGCCTGTGATGCATCTTCCTGCAAATTGTCACCACCTTCCTCTTCACTTTGGCCCTGGCTTGGTTGGGTTTGAGTATTGACCCCAGAATCTCCCTCAGTTTGAGTTTCATTTTCCTCTGGCAGAGCACTCACACCAGCCTCTTCTGTTTGTGAATCAGTAGATGGGGGGTTGAGTACTGGCTCCTGCTCCTTCATCCTCTGCACTGGCATGTGTTGGATGGAGGCGTTGCTGCTGCAGCCTCCGTCTCCTCGCTACCATGTCCCGAATTTGCTGTTGCAGCTCTGCCACCTCAGCATCAATCTCACTGATTATAGCCATATTGGTGATGGCATGTGCGTCTGAATGTGTGTAGGGTTTATAGACCTGCGTATGTATGTTTTTGCTGGAAATTGCACAGGTGATGCATACACAATTTGTAGGCGTACTTTGATTAGTGTCTATTTAAACGGCCTCCATACGGTCTGTGTTTGTGGGTGTATGCAGGAGTTGCTGATTGTCGAGGCGTGGTGTTGTGTTAAGGAGTGTAGTGGAGAGAGGAGTGATTCAGAAGCAGAGAAGGCGTGAGAGGTAAGAGTTTTTAAGTCATTTATGCTAACATGCTTTTCCGCTTTAGATGATGCGTTTTTACTTTTATTGCATATGCCCTGCGTTTTTATTTAGAAATAAAACATGTATTTGATTAATTTCTATTGTGCTAATTTATTGTTCATATAGCAAGTCAATACCTGTTGTGACAAACTGTTGTCAACTGGTGGTGTTGTCTTTCATTCTAATTTAAATGTGTTTCTCTTTATTCTAATGTCCTCAACAGTATATATCTATTTGCTGGTAAGTATGTGCATGTTGCTTGATGTGTTTTGGGTGGAGGAGGCTAGTGTGTGTGTTATTTTACACTATACTTTGATTATGCTTGTTCTTCTGTAGGGTGCATATTTGGGAGAATGTAATCCCTGCCAAGTTTGGCTTCCTTTCTGTTATTTGAAGGCCTTTTTTTTTTGTTATTGTTGGTAAGTATGTGCATGTTGCTTGATGTGTTTTGGGTGGAGGAGGCTAGTGTTGTGTGTGTTATTTTACACTATACTTTGATTATGCTTGTTCTTCTGTAGGGTGCATATTTCAGTTTTTCACACCCCCTTCCCCTGCCAAGTGAGGCGTATTTTGAGTTTAGTTGACCCCTTCTAGTTGTTGGTAAGTATGTTCATGTTGCTTGCTGTGTTTTCGGTGGTTGCCTTTTGACTCGTATGTCTTATCTATGTTACGCATGTATGTATCTTTGTGTGTTAATTCCCTGTTAAGGTAAGTATAAGCCTGCAAAGTGTGATTTTTCAGTGTTTGGGGGTGGTGTTGTATTAGTTACATATGTAGTGGGACCTCTTTCAGCCTAATTTATGATTTTTCTTGCCTCCTGGTGTCTGACATTTAGATATGGATTACACGCCGGAAGTAAGTTTTATTTGTATAGGAGCCATCTAAGTAAATGTTGAAATGTTGTTAACACATTAGATGTATTGATATTTTTTTTGTTCATTTTAAAGATGCTGATTGCCACATATCTAGCCTTCGAAGCTGCCCAACCTGCCCCTCATCCTCGAAGGCAATGGTGGCATGCAAGGCCGAGTATTTTACGTACCCGTGTCACCCTTTTTGGTATTCCAGATGATGATGATGTGCGGTGCTACAGGCTGCCCCCTCATGTCATCCTAGAAACTCTATCCATAATACAGAATAATCTAGATCAAACAATTCAGTATCCTACAGTAATACCAGTATTGACAGAATTCCTTGCTGCGTTACATTTCTGTGCCACAAGTTCCTACCAGCACGTCGTTGGGTGCTGGTAGGAATGTTGCAAGGCAATTTTCCAAAGTCCTGCGTCACATCCTAGACACATTTTTAAAGTGAGTCAAGCAGTTCATATCAATGCCATTGGATGCTGGGGCCCTAGCTGTGTTGAAGCGGCAATTCAAGGAAGGGGGTAGTCGCTTCCCACACGTTATTGGGGTTGTGGATAGGACACATGTTCCACTTGTGGCTCCAAAACATAATGAGGAAATCTATAGGAACAGGAAACTGTTCCACTCTCTGAATGTGATGATTGTGGCCCATCCCTCCAGATCCTGTCCCTGAACGCAAAGTACCCTAGCAAAGATTAAGAATGATGGAAGGCCAAGACGTGGCTATTGGGTGAGGTTTGTTTTTTTTGGTGATGTTAAAAGTTGAAACTTATGATTGTATTGTGTTCTTACAGGAGATCGTGGATATCCTTGCACCCCCTGGTTCATGACTTCTTACAGCACACCACCCAGGCCAGGGCCACAGTCCCAATTTAATTCCGGGCTTACTGCCACTAGGCAGCTGGTGGAGCGCACCATTGGCGTCCTGAAAGGATGCTTCCGTGTGCTCCACTGCACTGGTGGCGACCTCATGTATTCGCCGAAAATGGTAAGTAAAATTGTGGTCCTGTGTGCCATCCTGCACAATATAGCTGTGAGGAGTCGGGTGGAGCTTCCTCGAACAGAGGAATTGCCCAGAGAGGATGAGGAGCCAGGGGTTGGGTGGACATTGCGGTGAGGCCCAGCGTGGCCATGCCATTAGGGCAAGAATAGTGTGGCAGCATTTCAGGTATGCTTATGTCCTGAACACATTATCCAATTCTTTATGCTACTATTGTTTTGTTTTTACACATACGTCTCTGTATTTTAGAGAAGTTTAACTAATATTTTGTTTTGGCAGACATTTTTCAACACATGGATGTTTTTCATTATTAATGTGTATCTGTTTTGAGTAGTATCCTAACTTACTGTCAACTTCCTATGTCTGTAAATGGTGATTGAACAACAGTATTGTAGCATGTTTACCACATCATTTTTAGAGTCCTGCTCTTTTACATTTAGGCATCTTGTTTATTTTTCTGATGTTAACATAGAAATGCTAACTTTGTGCATGTTGCTGTTCACATTTACCATGCACGGGTCTGATTTTTTTTTTATTACAACCTACCCATCTGCACACACTAATACTACTATCTGGGATTGATTAGCTGAATCATGGCTCCAAATGTGGTGAGTTTTCTCTATATATTTATAAAAGTGAGTTTTTGAGCAGTGCGGCAGCCGCTAACATTTGCATCTGCGTACGCAAGGGAGGACACATCTCTGTTGATGTAGTGATATTAATAAAGTTTATCAACACTGATGACACCATCACATTTTGGCCAATCAACATTTAGCACACAGTATAAATATTAGCCCTATTGGAGAATACGCCATTGGCACCATGCGAGCTGCAGCTTTCAGCATGAGGGAGCTGTGGCTCCTCACAGCCATTATGGATCGCCGTGTAGGCCTCGTGGGCCCATACATTCCTAAATCTAGGAAGTGTGTGGCCTACGCAGTGGTCCGCAGAGTACTGCGGGTTAGGGTCCGCTCTAAGCGGACCATCGTCCAACTGGAATGCAGGTGGTCCGACCTCCGCTGCCGTCAGACAGAATTGCTGGCACAGCTGCGCCAGCAAATCCGACAACGTGAGTAATCTGCATTAACACCTTTGTGTGAGTGTGTATTTTAGCATTTAAAAATGTCAAAATATTTGCACAAAACATTACACATAAGACTTATAATGTATGTTTACAGACTGTGTGGGGGTAGGCCTAATAGGACACACTGGGAAACAGAGTGGGAGTGGGTCATGTGTAGGGGTGTGGCTAGTCTCCACAGAGGCTGTACACAGACAACGCTTTGGTTTGACAGAGAAGTTTACAGTGCATAGAGTGTGGTCCTTCCTAAAGATATACAGGAATTCCAGCAAGCAGGATCATCACAATGTGTAACATTACAATGGCTATACTCCTACGTTGCGTAAATAAATATATGTGTTAGATATCATTAAAGTAGGCAAGCTGGATTCGGAAACCTATAGGGGCAGGTGGTAGGCCAAGTCACAGTGGTCTGCAACACAACTCCCACGTACTCCTGTGCCACAGTACATTCGTGTGTTTGTGTGGAATTTATAATTGCTTGAAAAAGGAAATGCACAATTTAGTGAAAAATAATTTATTTAAAAAAACATACAAAACTCTTTATTGGTCAAAAATGAACAGAACTAATAACACCATGGGACCATATGAGCAAAACATTTGCACCACTACAAATGTATTATATTTACCTGTAAAACAAACAAAAAAAGTTGTGATTTTCTCTCTTTTTAGGCCGAGCACTAAGGCAAATGCACCAGGAGGATGAGGAAGGAGCATCCCCCATCAACACCCAACCCACAGCCAACATCCACATCCTCCTCTGAACCCCCCTCCCCCTCTCAACAACCCACCCCCCCAGCAATCTCCATCCTACTCTTACTCTGCCTCCTCCCCCTCTCAAACCCCTTCCCCCACTCAACAACTGCACCGCAACAATCCCCTGCCTTCTCTTCCTTTTCCCCCTTTCAACCCCCCTTCACCCCTCAATCTTACCCCCCTCTCAATCCCCCTCACCCTCTCATTCTTACCCCCCTCTCAACCCCCCTCACCCTTTCAATCTTACCCCCCTCACAACCCCCCTCACCCTTTCAATCTTACCCCCCCTCACCCATCCAACCTCCATCCCCCTTTCAAGCCACTTCCCCCATCCAACCTCCTTCCCCCATTCAACCTCCCACCCCCTTTCAACCCCCGTCCCCCATCACAAAACGAGGATGGCGAGTGGGCAGCAGAGGCCCCTGAGGCGGTGGAGAGTGCTGATCATCCATCGGGGGAGAGTAAGTAATTTGAAACTCAAAAATGTATTTGTAAGCCGTTTATAATTTAGATACACGTACATGTGTTTTAAAACTGTGACCCTGCAAATGCTGCCCTGAAACACATACCAACATTCCCTGTCTCAGCTTATATATTAAGGCCTGCTATCACTGAGTCAGGACATGCTTGGATATGTAGTTCACCGGCAGATGTAGAGACGCAGTCTGCTGATGCTGGGGAGACACCCGAAATAGTGAGCCCGGGCCACTCCAGATGTGGCTGAAGTACACATCCCAGCATGGACTGCACCCATTTTTGCTTGGCTATTTTTAGATTACATTGCAGACCATGCTGGTATGTATAGTTCATCCACACCTGGAAGGCACAATGGGGGTAATTCCAAGTTGATCGCAGCAGGAAAGTTTTTAGCAGTTGGGCAAAACCATGTGCACTGCAGGGGAGGCAGATATAACATGTGCAGAAAGAGTTAGATTTGGGTGTGGTGTGTTCAAACTGAAATCTAAATTGCAGTGTAAAAACAAGCAGCCAGTATTTACCCTGCACAGAAACGAAATAACCCACCCAAATCTAACTCTCTCTAAACATGTTATATCTGCCCCCCCCCCCCCTGCAGTGCACATGGTTTTGCCCAATTGCTAACAAACTTGCTGCTGCGATCAACTCAGAATTACCCCCCAATGTTCAACATCCCCGACGTAGGTAGTGACCGGTTAAAGTGTGTTTTGTGCCTTACTTGTATATTGTGATTAAGTAATTATTATTTTTTTACATTCATTACTGATGCTGCAGTTGGAGATCCCAATGTGGGAATCCCACAAATTATAACAATGATGGAGCACCACTGCCATGGCCTCATGCAGGCCATTCTATTGTTAAAGGCTAATTCTAAATACATTTTATAAACATTTTAAGTTTAAAAAAACAATAACATGTTTTACAAATAAATGTGTTTAAGGCCAAAATTGGTGTGTTGTGTTGTTTAAAAAGGAAATAAGAGATGTAGAAATGTGTCATCACTTTGAAAGTGTTAAAATTAAGAGTGCATAATGACTAGTTATTCAACTACTAACAGACAATTTTTTTAAAAGGCTGTGACATAACAGTTATGAGCTGATTGTTTGGTACTTTCACACTCCCCATTTTAAAATACACTAAAAAAAAAGCATATATGGTAAACGGTGTTATGTACATTATGTCAGTCAAGGTTTTTTTTCTATCACAAATCAGTGGTATTGACCAAATAGGGCTACAAAAAATTAATAAAAACATTTTGGAAAGCTTAATTGAAGGTTGTTAGTGTGCAATTAGGTGTGCAAACTCTTCTTTAAAGGGGGGTACTCACGGAGAGATCCATGCTTAAAATCTAAGCAATCTGACTAGATTGCTTAGATTTTAAGCATAGATCACTCGTGTGTACCCCCTACAGCGATAGCGATGCGCAGCCCCGCGCATCGCTATTGCTGGTGCTAGATTGGCCTGCCGTGCAGGCCAATCTAGTACGTCACTCATTTCACCCACTGGGTGAAATGAGCGGCCCCCCGTCTCCTCCCGCACACTCAGCACAGATCGCGCTGTGCTGAGCGGCGGGAGAGATGTGTGCTGAGTGGTTCGCTCAGCACACATCTCTCCCGTGTATAGGGCCCCTTAGACTTTGAACACTTAATTGGAAATCACATTACAAATCCTTAGCCTAATTGGTTTCTTAATTGAGAAAGGAATGGGCTGAATTGTTTAGGCAAAAAACCCCCACTAAACTGTGCGAATATTTGCAAGCTAACGAAATGTGCAAGCCTGCGAAGGTATTGCACATGTACGACAGTGTATGTGTTGCTAGCGATGCGTTTTACAGTCATGCGAACAGAACGCTACCAAGCGATGATAAATAATACACACCTACTTTGTGCATTGTTGCATGGTCGTTTGCAATAGTGCGTTGTGGGCGTTTGTTTGCATCCATGCAATGTGTTCGCCGCTTGCGTGCGCATGAAATAGCGATCAACTCGGAATGAGGGCCTAGGCTTCTTATTTATGTTGGAAATACCTTTAAAGATTTCACCAAACATTCTGATGCCTCAGCTTTCCTCTGTGAATTGTCTCAAGCTCATGCTTCAGAAATTTCTGACCCTGCACCCTAGTAATCACTTATTGGTAGCATTTGGGCTTCTCCCTGTTAATTTTCATTTATTTGCCTACTTTTATGTATGTTAATGTGTTAATTTCTTTTTTCTTGTTTTCTGATTGCACTTCTCTATGTCTGTTTCAGTTTTCCCTTAACATGTTACTTTTGTGATAACTGAGGCCTTAGCTGTTGTATGTACATATACTCTGGTTCCTATTTGACACTGAGTGGGGTCTCCAGGCCTATTGTTTCCCTTCTTCTGGGATGGAGAGCAGTGCTCTGACTACTTCTGCCGAATTCATACTTTTTGTTAATCTATACTTGTTATTGTTTCTTATTTGAAATGAAGTCTCACTTCAAACACGTGCGTTTGTCTGCTTTACAACAAGTCTCTGTCCTGTTTATCTTTCTTTGTCCTTATGTGTTTCCCCTTTCCCCAGGGCCATTTCTAGACAATTTGGCTCCCAGTGCGAGATTTCAAAATGCCCCCCCCCCCCCCATATAGCTATAAAAAGAAAAAGCATGCGCGCGCAAGGGTGTGTGGCCTGATTAAAATGGGTGTGGTCTCATTAAAGTGGGCGTGGCCTCGTCTGATATCATCACGCCCACCACAGGGGGGGGGGGAATAAAATAAAAAAAAGTCCCCATTTTACACATTACAGCAGGCAAGTGTCCCCATTTTACACAGCACGGCAGGCACATGTCCCCATTTTACACAGCGCGGCAGGCAGGTGTCCCCATTTTACAAAGTGCGGCAGGCAGGTATCCCCATTTGATTTTACACAGTGCGGCAGGCAGGTATCCCCATTTTACACAGTACGGCAGGCAGATATCCCCATTTTACACAGTACGCAGGCAGGTGCCCCCATTTTGCAAAGTGCGGCAGGCAGGTGTCCCCATTTTACACAGTGCGGCAGGCAGGTATCCCCATTTTACACAGCGCGGCAGGCACGTGCCCCCATTTTACACAGTACGGCATTCAGATATCCCCATTTTACACAGTGCGGCAGGCAGGTATCCCCATTTTACACAGTGCGGCAGGCAGGTATCCCCATTTTACACACTGCGGCAGGCAGGTATCCCCATTTTACACAGTGCGGCAGGCAGGTGCCCCCATTTTACACAGTGCGGCAGGCAGGTATCCCCATTTTACACAGTGCGGCAGGCAGGTACCCCCATTTTACACAGTACGCAGACAGGTGCCCCCATTTTACACAGTGCGGCAGGCAGGTATCCCCATTTTACACAGTACGGCAGGCAGATATCCCCATTTACACAGTACGCAGGCAGGTGCCCCCATTTTACACAGTGCGGCAGGCAGGTATCCCCATTTTACACAGTGCGGCAGGCAGGTGTCAAGTGGGGGGGGGAGGAAGGGGGAGAGACAGAAAGATAGAGATAATACTTACATCTTCCCGCTCTTCGGGTCCCGCCGCATCACGTCCCTCGCGCCGGCCGCCTCCTCCTTCCAGGCTAATCTCCTCTCCTCCCTCTCCCCGAGCGCTCCTGCTCGGGGGGCGGGGCTTCGTGGAATGACGCGTTTGCATCGTGACGTCACGACGCAAACGCGTCATTCCACGAAACTCCGCCCCCCGAGCAGGAGCGCTCGGGAAGAGGGAGGAGAGGAGATTACGGACACACAAAGTGCCGCGGCGGGCGCCCCGTGCGGTTGCACGGCTCGCCCGCCTCTAGAAACGGCACTGCCTTTCCCCCTTCATCCAGCTCCATCCCTCCCCCCCAGCTTTCGAAATTCTGAATATTGTAGCTACCAGGTTTTGATAGTCAAATTAGCAACGGATGACCTTTCTTTTTTCTATAGTTCCCCGACGTGAGGCCTTATATAGACTTATGAACGTGGAATGTCGGGGGCATTAACTCTCTGGCAAAAAGACATTTTAATGTATCTAAACAAAAGTAGTGTTAACGTGGCATTTCTCCAGGAAACACTTTCTGAGACATTGAAACTGAACATGGTTCGTCCGTTGTCACGCCTTCTTCCTACAACTCCATAGCAAGAGGTGTGGTGTATTCAGGAAAAAGGAATCCATGTGTACTGATGGATCCCCTTAAGTGCGGAGGACTGGGATTTTTGCATTTTTAAAAAAAAATTTTTAATCCCTGGATGCCTACATGGACTGAAGAGGACTGAGCTGCACTGGAAATAGGCAAGTGTGTGTGTGTGTGTGTGTGTGTGTGTGTGTGTGTGTGTGTGTGTGTGTGTGTGTGAATATATATATATATTTATATATATATATATATATATATATATATATATATACAGCAGGGTCCACAGGGTATCCACAGGATACATTGGGATGTGATGGAGCGACAGCGGATTTGCACCAAATGGTCAAAGCTTTTCGGCCTCCCAGCATGCAACGGACCCGTCCATATATCCCTGCCTCCTAGCTCAGGCAAATCAGTTTTCTGTTTGGTGCGGCAGGAGCCGGGCCATGGTCAGAGGGCTGCTGGTTTTTAGCAGCTATAAGTTTTTTTATTTTATTTTTATAGTCTTACTATTTTTTCTGAGTGCTCTTTCTAAACATCGCCTTATACATACCTTAGAAAGAGTCGCTCCAACAACTCCCCACCGGGTCACGACAACGCTTACCCATGAGTACAGTGCTGTTTCGGCGGGCGTCTGTGTCTGATGAACTAACAAGTCCAGCAGACTTTACCAGGCTGTGGACGGAGCATGGGGAGAAGGTAAGGCATCGGTTCTGCTTAGAGGGGGAATATGGACACAGCCGCACTATTTTTGGAGGAGACTACCAGTCACTGACGCGGCTGCCACCTAGAGTGCACCAGTGCTAGGCCTTAGGGATCATAGGCTCCAGGGCTAGTATGAGGCCACGATCCCTAGGTTTGATGTCAGCAGTGGGGAGTCAGACACTCCCCTGGTCGCCTCTCCCCCCGTTCATGATCAGTTTTCTCCGAGTCTCCCGCCATGAACTGTTTTTCTGATTCCGTCTGAGACTCTGTGTACTAAGGGGACCCAGTCGCAGCATAGGTGGCTGTGTGACTGGTGCATCAGTGTTCACTTGGCCATCTGTGTTCACTATTGGTTCACGGAGCGGTGGTGTACACTAATAGCGTCTGGATCCACTCAGCATTCGCAAACATATACTTATCAGTCCTGGAAGTGGGTGGGAGGCCGACTTCTTCATTTTGCACAGATCTGTCAGCAGCCTACCACAGATGCCTGGGTGCAAGAAGTGGTATCTCACGGTTATGCATTTGTTTTCAAGAAAAACCCTCCTCAAAGGTTTTTTTTTGGTACCAGCCCATCTTTGGTAGAGACAAAGGCCAGGGCTTCTCAAGAGGCAGTTCAGAAATTGCTTCAGTCAGGAGTAATCATTCCACTTCCTCCTGCACAACGAGGACAGGGTTTTTACTCCAACCTGTTGCTAGTTCAGAAGCCAAATGGGTCGTTCCGGCCCATACTCAATCTCAAAGTGCTGAACAAGTACATTTGGGTGCCTCGTTTTCATATGGAGACTTTACGTTCCATCATTTTGGTCATGGAGCCAGGGGATTTTATGGTATCCCTGGATATCTAGTATGCTTACCTGCATGTTCCTATAGCTCTGTCCCATCAGCGCTATCTCAGGTTTGTTATCCTCCAACAGCATTTTGTGTTCCAGGCCCAGCCATTCAGATTAGCCACAGCCCCCAGAGTATTTACCAAAATTATGGTGGTATTGGCAGCTTATCTCCACCAGCAGGGGATAAGAATTTTTCCATACCTCGACGATCTTTTAATCCTGGCACGGTCTCAGGAATTGCTTCTGTATCATCTGTAACAGACAATAGAGTGTCTGCAGGAGCATGGTTGGCTCATAAATTGGGCAGAATCGTCTCTGGTCCCGTCACAGAGGATGACTCACCTGGGGGCTGTATTGGATTTGAGCCTGCAGAGAGTAACTTTACCTCTGAACAAAATATCCAAAGTTCATTTAAGGATTCAGGAGCTGCTACATAGTCGAAAGGTATCCATTCATGCAGCAATGCTTGTGATGGGTTTGATAGTGTCAACATTCGACATGGTAGAGTATGCTCAGTTCCATTCAAGGCCTCTGCAACATCTGATCCTTACCAAATGAATGTTTTTCATCAGACAATAAAATCGCACACTGTGGTCCTTACTCTGGAAGTAAGGAGGTCATTAGTCTGGTGGCTACAGACATCCCATCTGGACAAAGAGAGACCCTTTTGGATATCAGATTGGGAAATTCTGACAATGGATGCCAGCCTTCAGCGCTGGGGAGCAGTGTCAGGAATGAATTGCTTCCAGGGCAGTTGACCAAGGAAGAAAGTTGCCTGCCAATACATATATTAAAACTTTGGGCCATATAGATGGCACTGAATCAGGCAAAGGACAACCTTCAGGGAAAACCAGTTCAGATCCGCTCTGACAATGCGATGGCAATAGCGTTCCTCAACCATCAGGGAGGATCTCACAGCCAGAAAGCAATGAAAGAGTTAAGTCACACATTAAAGTGGGCAGAACTTCATCTTCCAGTCTTGTCCGCAGTGTTCATTCCAGGAGTCCTAAACTAGGAAGCGGATTTTCTCAGTCGGCACACCATTCATAAAATGAATGGGCTGTACACCCGGAAGCTTCCAGACCCTGGTCAACAGATGGGGGTTACCAGAGATAGATCTCATGGCGTCCCGTCAGAACAACGAGGTTCCCACATACGGATCAAGAACAAAGGATCCCAAAGTGATCTTTGTGGATGCTCTGTTGGTGAGATGGAACTTTCATCTGGCATATGTGTTTCCTCCCATCGCCCTGTTACCCAGGGTGGTGAGCAAGGTAAAACAAGGAAAGGGTGCCGTGATACTAATAGCTCCGGCTTGGCCCTGAAGACATTGGTACACAGATATGCAGAGGATGTCAATGGATGCTCCATTCCTACTCCCTCAACGTCCAGATCTACTAACTCAAGGGCCTTGTTGTCACAGACATCTGGATCGACTGTCTTTGATGGCATGGCTCTTGAGACCTCTATCCTGAAGTCAACAGGTAATTCAAACAATGCTCAGAGCAAGGAAACCTTTCTCAGCTCACATTTATCACCGACTATGGCAAGCCTATATTCAATGGTGCAGTGAATGGAAATTTGACCCTAGGTCTTTCAGAGTTTCCAGAATCCTAGCATTCCTTCAGGCAGGAATGGATAAAGGTTTAAGGGTGGCTTCCTTTAAAGTACAAGTGTCAGCACTGATTGTATGGTTTCAAAAGAAAATTGCCAACCTGCAGGATGTGCGCACTTTTTTCCAGGGACTGCTACGCATTCCGCCTCCTTTTGTTCCTCCTACAGTACCTTGGGACTTAAGTCTAGTCCTGAAAGCCCTTCAAGTTGCCCCATTTGAACCACTTAAGAGAGTGGATCTTAAATGGTTGACAGCTAAAGTTCTCTTTCTGCTGGCTATTGCTTCAGCTGGAAGAGTTTCAGATTTAGGGGCACTGTTATGTTGTCTTCAATTTCTGATTTTTTTTATCCAGATAGAGCAGTTCTCAGAACTAAATCTGGGTATCTTCCTAAGGTGGTGTCTAAATTCCACCTTAATGAAGAAATTGTAGTCCTGGATTTCCAAAGGCCGGACCTTTCTATGGGAGATGCATCGTTGGACATAGTCCGTGCCTTAAGGATCTACGTAGATCGTACCAGTGCTGTCAGAAAGACATATTATCTCTTTGTTCTCTACGGATTTCACAAGAGATGATGGTCTGCTGATAAGCAGACACTGGCGAGATGGCCTCGGATGATGATTTCATAAGCATATTCTCAAGCTGATCTCCCTGTTCCGGATAATGTCTCTGCTCACTCTACTCGGAAGGTAGGTCCATCATGGGCAGCACAACATGGTGCTTCAGCAGAACAGATATGTAACGCAGCCACATGGTCTTCCATTAACACATTCATTAGACATTATGCTGTTGATACCTTTGCCTCTCAGGACGCTGAATTCGGGTGAAGGATTCTCCAGTCCAATCAGGAGCATCCCCACCACTAAATTGCTTTGAGACTTCCCAATCTATGCTGTGGATTAAAACTCTGAAACAAATGTTAGTATGACAGGAAAGGCTCTGTCTCACCTGCCTCATCCCACTGCATGTTACTGCTCCGCACTATCCTGCATCTACATCGCGGTAACTTTTGCGTCAGTGTCCGGGCAGGTGATCCCCCACCGCATCACCAGATGCGACGTGGCTGATACCACCAAAAACAACAAGGACTCTATACAGGATATTACTTTGTGCTGAAAGACGCGTCACCGGAAGTGACGTGTTCCTGTGCAACAGCATGGTTGGCGGAAGTCACGGCTTTGCCAACCAAGTCAGTGGATGACCGCAGCACTAGAGTCCCGAGATTTGTCAGGAATCCCACCCTGCACTGTTCCACCAACATGACGCGGCCATAGACAACATAGTACACAAATATAAACTTTATAAACTAAATAAAAATACTTATAAGACAAAGACATAAAGAATCTAATGAGTAATGATCCATAACAATATGGGCAAAAAAGGACATCATTTAGCATAAGTCCAACAAAGTAATCAGACATATTTGATCTACAGTACATATAGGAAATGTAGGGTCACATTCTAGTAGCAGGTGGATCATATAGAAAATATAGGGTCACATAATACCGGGTGGGTCATATTAATCACTGCAATGTATAATGCTAATCATTATAGCACTTTATCCCTATCAAAAGAGGCAGACACTCATAATGTTTTCTTGGAGATACCACTTTTGCATAGGAACAGAGAAAATCTAAGTCCCTCATTTAAGCCAATCAACAACTCTTTCTCATAAAAAAGGGGAAATGTAAACTCATCACTCAGGCCAATTGGCACCATAGTGTTTAGTTTATATATCCATTGGCATTCGTGTTGTAGCAATAATTTATGCCTATCTCCACCTCTTTTGAGTGGCAGAATGTTGTCCACTGGCATAAATAAAAAGTCCCAATGGGTTTGTCCTTTATTGAAAAAATTCCTTGCAACAGATGGTGTGCTGGTATGAATACCCGTTTTTGATTTTTTTGATGAAAGAACGGTGCATACCAATTCTTTCTTTATGGTCTTTCCCAAGTAAAGCTTGTTACAAGGACATACAATGTGAATTTAGAGTCGCAACTTAGTTGATGATGGATTGGGTAATTTGTTCTTGTTGCTGGGTGAAAAAACTGACCACTAGTCAGCATGTGGGAGCAATTCACACATTTTGAGTGTTATCAGCTGCAGGGCAGCTTGTGGAGGAGGCAGGTCCCAGCCGTTGCCAAGCGACTGGGACGCTGCACTTCCTCGCTTAGCAATGCTATCGCAGGGAGGACTGGGAGCTGCCGAGTGCTTAGCAGCTGGAATGCTAGACGCAGACAGCTTTCCCGGATGCTGGGCAACTAGTCTGGCAGCGACCTGTGGCTGTGCAGCAGCACAGCTGTATGTTCTTTCATTTATTATCTCATCTTTGGGGCTGATGAGAGCAGCTGCATAGAGTTTATTTGTTACTGTGCCAATGAGAGAATTCTGGTGATTTTATACACACATACTCCTGAGAATGAATGTGACAGGAGTTCTACAGGTGTTTATAATAATGATGTAATTGGTTTCCCTTTAAATATGGAGACCTTGAAGAGCACAATTACTTCAACCCTCTGAGGAAACGACCAGCGTTGTCGGTCGAGAAACGCGTCAGGGCTCAAAGGATCCAGGCACTCGTCAGTCCTACGAGTTATCTAATTTACACCTTTAATCTCTGCCGGAATTGATTGACCAGCTCCGTAGCCACCTGCATTGGTCCCGCTTGCCATACGGGGACCGTGGCTTTCATTTGATCCATCTGGAATCTACAGCGCTCAAATCATTAAGAGCACCATCGATCCATTTTGGAGGCGGCAGTGGATGAAATATCCTGCCATACTGATCCGGCAGGAGAACGGGAGGTCGAGCCGCCAGAAAGAGCGGCGCCCGGTTCATGGTCAGTGCCGCTGGGACATCTGTGGAAGCGGTAAGCAATCTAGCTCCGGCTACCGGTCACAGTGAGAGAGTGACGGACGGAGCACCTATACTTCACTTCACGTAATTTGAGTATGATACCTTCACTGAACCGGTATATTTATTAGCAAGAAGACCATTGCTACACAGATTAAAAGAAATCATCCAGTTTGGAACTGTTTCTAAAGTGCTATATAAATAATTCCATATCAAGTCATTTGCCATACTAATTATATTAGACTGTTTATATTCCAACCTGTGCATTGTTGCACGTACGTGCATTTCTCATATATCCCTCAGTCTGTGTCTTAGCACAGCAGTAAGGTTGTGTCAGATGATGTCTCACCATACTGCATTTACCCCTGCCCAGCCTCCGATAGTCACCTTGTATATACATAAAACCTGGAGGCATCTGAGTATGGAGAGGACCTAATTCACCCTGAAAAGGCAACTGCTATAGGCAACGTCTTTGGCTGCAGGAGACTAAAAGACTGCTGGGCAGTAGGTAATTGCATGAGCGTCATAAGGCACCACCTGTAAACCTACAGAACTGAGTGTCAACATAACCTTGAGCATTTGAAAGCTCCCTTCTGCAAGCTCAACCAACCTGTACTTGTAGTCATAGAGGGGCTGATATCTGAGTAGGTTATTCGTTCCTTCAGATGTCTACTCTGCTTATAACAGAAGAGAGGTGGTTGTTTACATTGTGGTCCCAATACAGGATCTGTTTGGATAATGTGCCAGTATTTCAGAATCGCTGCCTTGGTGATCCCTGAGGTGATAGAATAAGTCCTTGAGAATGGTAATCTTGTCTCTGTAGAAACAGATTTGTTTTGATTCAAAAGAAGATCATGATCCAAGGTATGGCATTTGGACATAGCTGATACCTCTTCGGGCTCATAACCACGTTCCAGGAATTTCTGACCCATATTGTCAAGTGCCTCACGGAGTTTATCTTTGCCAGAAGTAATTCTAACTACTCTAATTAATTGAGAAAAAGACAGTCCCCTCTTTAGGGGTTGTGGGTGAAAGCTTGGTGATAATAAAAGAGTATTCTTATATGTATTCTTTCTAAATATACTTTCTCTGACGTCCTAGTGGATGCTGGGAACTCCGTAAGGACCATGGGGAATAGACGGGCTCCGCAGGAGACTGGGCACTCTAAAAGAAAGATTAGGTACTATCTGGTGTGCACTGGCTCCTCCCTCTATGCCCCTCCTCCAGACCTCAGTTAGATTTCTGTGCCCGGCCGAGCTGGATGCACACTAGGGGCTCTCCTGAGCTCCTAGAAAGAAAGTATATGTTAGGTTTTTTATTTTACAGTGAGACCTGCTGGCAACAGGCTCACTGCAACGAGGGACTAAGGGGAGAAGAAGCGAACCTACCTGCTTGCAGCTAGCTTGGGCTTCTTAGGCTACTGGACACCATTAGCTCCAGAGGGATCGACCGCAGGACCCGTCCTTGGTGTTAGTTCCCAGAGCCGCGCCGCCGTCCCCCTTACAGAGCCAGAAGCATGAAGATGGTCCGGAAAATCGGCGGCAGAAGACTTCAGTCTTCACCAAGGTAGCGCACAGCAATGCAGCTGTGCGCCATTGCTCCTCATACACACTTCACACTCCGGTCACTGAGGGTGCAGGGCGCTGGGGGGGGGGGGGGCCCTGAGCAGCAATAAAAACACCTTGGCTGGCAAAATAATCACAATATATAGCCCCAGAGGCTATATATGTGATAATTACCCCTGCCAGAATCCATAAAAAAGCGGGAGAAAAGTCCGCGAAAAAGGGGCGGAGCTATCTCCCTCGGCACACTGGCGCCATTTTCTCTTCACAGTGTAGCTGGAAGACAGCTCCCCAGGCTCTCCCCTGTAGTTTTCAGGCTCAAAGGGTTAAAAAGAGAGGGGGGGGGCACTAAATTTAGGCGCAATATTGTTTATACAAGCAGCTATTGGGGAAAATTCACTCAGTGATAGTGTTAATCCCTACATTATATAGCGCTCTGGTGTGTGCTGGCATACTCTCTCTCTGTCTCCCCAAAGGGCTGTGTGGGGTCCTGTCCTCAGTCAGAGCATTCCCTGTGTGTGTGCGGTGTGTCGGTACTGCTGTGTCGACATGTTTGATGAGGAGGCTTATGTGGAGGCGGAGCAGATGCCGATAAATGGGATGTCGCCCCCTGTGGGGCCGACACCAGAGTGGATGGATAGGTGGAAGGTATTAACCGACAGTGTCAACTCCTTACATAAAAGGCTGGATGACGTAACAGCTGTGGGACAGCCGGCTTCTCAGCCCGCACCTGCCCAGGCGTCTCAAAGGCCATCAGGGGCTCAAAAAAACGCCCGTTACCTCAGATGGCAGACACAGATGTCGACACGGAGTCTGACTTCAATGTCGACAAGGTTGAGACATATACACAATCCACTAGGAACATCCGTTGCATGATCTCGACAATAAAAATTGTGTTACACATTTCTGACATTAACCCAAGTACCACATAAAAGGGGTTTTATGTTTGGGAAGAAAAAGCAGCCGGTGTTTTGTTCCCCCATCAGATGAGTGAATGAAGTGTGTGAAGAAGCGTGGGTTCCCCCGATAAGAAACTGGTAATTTCAAAAAAAATTACTGCTGGCGTACCCTTTCCCGCCAGAGGATAGGTCACGTTGGGAGATATCCCCTAGGGTGGATAAGGCGCTCACACGTTTGTCATAAAAGGTGGCACTGCCGTCTTAGGATACGGCCACTTTGAAGGAGCCTGCTGATAAAAAGCAGGAGGCTATCCTGAAGTCTGTATATACACACTCCGGTATTATACTGAGACCTGCAGTTGCCTCAGCATGAATAGTGCTGCTGCAGCAGGGTCTGATACCCTGTCAGATAATATTAATACCCTAGACAGGGAGAATATGGTGCTAACATAGAGCATATTAAAGACGTAGTCTTATATATGAGGGATGCACAGAGGGATATTTGCCGGCTGGCGTCCAGAATTAATGCAAGGTCCATTCTGCCAGGAGGGTATTAGAGACCCGGCAGTGGACAGGTGATGTTGACTTTAAAAGGCACATGGAGATTATGCCTTATAAGGGTGAGGAATTGTTTGGGGATGGTCTCTGGGACCTTGTAAACACAGCAACAGCTGGGAAGAAAAATTTCTACCTCAGGTTTCCTCACACCCTAAGAAAGCACTGTATTATCGGGTACAGTCCTTTCGGCTTCAGAAAAGCAAGGGGGCCAAAGGCGCTTCCTTTCTGCACAAGGGAAGAAGGAAAAAGCTGCACAGACAGCCAGTTCCCAGGATCAAAAATCTTCCCCCGCTTCCTCTGAGTCCACAGCATGACGCTGGGGCTCCACAGACAGGTGCGGTGGGGGGCGCGTCTCGGGAACTTCAGGGACCAGTGGGCTTGCCCACAGGTGAATCACTGGGTTCTGCAAGTAGTATCACAGGGATACAAGCTGGAGTTCGAGGCGACTCCCCCTTGCCGTTACCTCACATCAGCCTTGCCTGCTGCCCTCGGATATAGGGAGTTAGTACTGGCGGCAATTCACAAGCTGTACTTCCAGCAGGTAAAATCAAGGTACCCCTCCTTCAACAAGGCCGGGGTTACTATTCCAAAAATGTTGTGGTACCGAAACCAGACGGTTCGGTGAGAACCATTCTAAAATTGAAATCCTTGAACACTTATATACGAAGGTTCAAGTTCAAAATGGAATCGCTCAGGGCGATTATTGCAAGCCTGGAGAATTTCAGGGTATCACTGGACATCAAGGATGCTTACCTGCATGTCCCTATTTACCCTCCTCACCAGGAGTACCTCAAAATTGTGGTACAGAATTGTCATTACCAATTCCAGACGTTGCCGTTGGTCTGTCCCCGGCACCGAGGGTATTTACCAAGGTAATGGCCGAAAGAATTATCCAGTACTTGGACAATCTCCTTATAAAGGCGAGGTCCAGGGAGCAGTTGTTTGTCAGAGTAGCACTATCTCGGGAAGTGCTACAACAGCACGGCTGGATTCTGAATATTCCAAAGTCGCAGCTGGTTCCTACGACGCATCTACTGTTCCTGGGGATGGTTCTGAACACAGAACAGAAAAAAGTGTTTCTTCCGCAGGAGAAAGCCAAGGAGCTGTCATCTCTAGTCAGAGGCCTCCTGAAACCAAAACAGGTGTCGGTGCATCACTGCACGCGAGTCCTGGAAAAAATGGTAGCTTCATACGAAGCAGTTCCATTCGGCAGGTTCCATGCAAGAACTTTTCAGTGGGACCTCTTGGACGGGATCGCATCTTCAGATGCATCGGCTGATAACCCTGTCTCCAAGGACCAGGGTGTCTCTGCTGTGGTGGCTGCAGAGTGCTCATCTTCTAGAGGGCCGCAGATTCGGCATACAGGACTGGGTCCTGGTGATCACGGATGCCAGCCTTCGAGGCTGGGGGGCAGTCACACAGGGGAAAAAAATTTTTTCCAAGGACTTTGGTCAAGTCAGGAGTCGTCCCTACACATAAATATTCTGGAACTGAGGGCCATTTACAATGCCCTAAGTCAGGCAAGACCTCTGCTTCAAAACCAGCCGGTACTGATCCAATCAGACAACATCACGGCAGTCGCCCATGTAAACCGACAGGGCGGCACAAGAAGCAGGATGGCGTGGCAGAAGCCACAAGGATTCTCCGATGGGCGGAAAATCACGTCTTAGCACTGTCAGCAGTGTTCATTCCGGGAGTGGACAACTGGGAAGCAGACTTCCTCAGCAGACACGACCTACACCCGGGAGAGTGGGGACTTCATCCAGAAGTCTTCAAACTGTTGGTAAACCGTTGGGAAAGGCCACAGGTGGACATGATGGCGTCCCGCCTCAACAAAAAGCTAAAGAGATATTGCGCCAGGTCAAGGGACCCTCAGGCGATAGCTGTGGACGCTCTAGTGACACCGTGGGTGTACCAGTCGGTTTATGTGTTCCCTCCTCTGCCTCTCATACCAAAGGTACTGAGAATAATAAGAAGGCGAGGAGTAAGAGCGATACTCGTGGTTCCGGATTGGCCAAGAAGAGCTTGGTACCCAGAACTTCAAGAAATTATATCAGAGGACCCATGGCCTCTACCGCTCAGACAGGATCTGCTACAGCAGGGGCCCTGTCTGTTCCAAGACTTTCCGTGGCTGCGTTTGACGGCATGGCGGTTGAATTCCGGATCCTAAAGGAAAAGGGCATTCCGGAGGAAGTCATTCCTACGCTGATAAAAGCCAGGAAAGAAGTAACCGCAAACCATTATCACCGTATTTGGCGAAAATATGTTGCGTGGTGTGAGGCCAGGAAGGCCCCTACAGAGGAATTTCAGCTGGGTCGTTTTCTGCACTTCCTACAGTCGGGAGTGACTATGGGCCTAAAAATTGGGTTCCATTAAGGTCCAGATTTCGGCTCTGTCGATTTTCTTCCAGAAAGAACTGGCTTCACTGCCTGAAGTTCAGACATTTGTAAAGGGAGTGCTACATATTCAGCCCCTTTTGTGCCTCCTTTGGCACCTTGGGATCTCAACGTGGTGTTGAGTTTCCTGAAATCACATTGGTTTGAGCCACTTAAAACTGTGGATCTGAAATATCTCACGTGGAAAAAAGTGGTCATGTTATTGGCCTTGGCTTCGGCCAGGCGTGTGTCAGAATTGGCGGCTTTGTCATGTAAAAGCCCTTATCTGATTTTCCATATGGACAGGGCAGAATTGAGGACTCGTCCCCAGTTTCTCCCTAAGGTGGTATCAGCTTTTCACTTGAACCAACCTATTGTAGTGCCTGCGGCTACTAGGGGCTTGGAAGATTCCAAGTTACTGGACGTAGTCAGGGCCTTGAAAATTTATGTTTCCAGGACGGCTGGAGTCAGGAAAACTGACTCGCTTTTTATCCTGTAGGCACCCAACAAACTAGGTGCTCCTGCTTCTGAGCAGACTATTGCTCGCTGGATTTGTAGCACAATTCAGCTGGCGCATTCTGCGGCTGGATTGCCGCATCCTAGATCAGTAAAAGCCCATTCCACAAGGAAAGTGGGCTCATCTTGGGCGGCTGCCCGAGGGGTCTCGGCTTTACAACTTTGCCGAGCTGCAACTTGGTCAGGGGCAAACACGTTTGCTAAATTCTACAAATTTGATACCCTGGCTGAGGAGGACCTTGAGTTCTCTCATTCGGTGCTGCAGAGTCATCCGCACTCTCCCGCCCGTTTGGGAGCTTTGGTATAATCCCCATGGTCCTTACGGAGTTCCCAGCATCCACTAGGACGTCAGAGAAAAAAAGATTTTACTCACCGGTAAATCTATTTCTCGTAGTCCGTAGTGGATGCTGGGCGCCGATCCCAAGTGCGGATTGTCTGCAATACTTGTATATAGTTATTGCCTAACTAAAGGGTTATTGTTGAGCCATCTGTTGAGAGGCTCAGTTATATTTCATACTGTTAACTGGGTATTGTATCGCGAGTTATACGGTGTGATTGGTGTGGCTGGTATGAGTCTTACCCGGGATTCAAAATCCTTCCTTATTGTGTCAGCTCTTCCGGGCACAGTATCCTAACTGAGGTCTGGAGGAGGGGCATAGAGGGAGGAGCCAGTGCACACCAGATAGTACCTAATCTTTCTTTTAGAGTGCCCAGTCTCCTGCGGAGCCCGTCTATTCCCCATGGTCCTTACGGAGTTCCCAGCATCCACTACGGACTACGAGAAATAGATTTACCGGTGAGTAAAATCTTATTTTTAGTGAATTGACCATCGCAAATCCCTACTGTGACATCCAAAAAGTAATTTTTTTGAGAACTGTAGTTACAGGAGAATCTAATCAAGCCTTGAATGCTGTTCAGATAATTCACAAATTCATTGAGTAAGTCCATACCACCAGTCCAAATCAAAAATAAATCCTCAATATACCTTAGATAAAAGGCTATATGATGTGAGTAAGTTTTGTTATTCATAATGAACTGTAACTCATAATTGTACATAAAAAGATTAGCATACGATGGGGCCATGTTTGACCCCCATAGCGGTACCATTTAATTGGAGAGAAAAAAGTATTATTGAACAATAAATAGTTCTTATGTAGTATTACCTCCATCAAAAAAATTAAAAACTCAATGGGTGGACCCATATAAAATGGACTGGCAGTAAGGACCTCCCTTAAAAACTCAATACCTGCACAGTTCTCAATATTGGTGCACAAACTACCGACATCAAGGGTAACCAAAAGACATCCCAACGGAGGCTGACCAAAATTCTTTAACTTCACCAAAAAATCTGTGGTATCTTTTATGAAGTCTGGAGTTTTTTGCACTACTGCAAGAAATCAACCAGTTGGGAAAGTGGTTGACTTAAGGACATAATGTGTCTCCCCAGGAAGGTTAACCAGTGTTTTGTGCACTTTGGGTAAGATAATAAAGCAGTGGGATTATTGGAAAATCATGTATCAGAAAATGAACTGTTTGTTCATCAATCCATCCATTTGAGAATCACATTTTAATGATGCTGTTAATTTTCCTCTTAAATTTAAACATACATGCCAAGATCCAGGTGCTGTTACCAGAAAACAGTCGTCATACCACTCCACCACACCCAACTTATTGATGGTGTCCATTGTGTCCTTTAGGTAAGACCTTCCCTTAGTAACTAGGAGTTGAAGAAAAAAATCCACCATTTCTGAAAGGTTAGTTGTTACGCAGAGTGGAACATGGAGACTTCCGGTGGCCAGGTATTCTCTGCGATTCCACCCAACAAATTTTGTTTTATTATGGTCTAGTGGGCGCCTGTATCTTTGCGCCCACTAGATTTTATTAAAGGAGATGTATGTGTATTTGCATCAGCACAGAAATTAGTTTATTTAACGTGGATACTTTGAGAATTGCAATTTACCCAGAATACCAATCACTTCCTGTGTAAGGGGTATATGTATCCCCAATATCCACTGTCCCTGGATCTACCTTGAAAAAGACCCAGGAGGGTCGAAACAACATTGGTGCCAAGGACAGTGGCCTTTTTAGTTACACAGCCCCACAGACTTTGTCCTAAGTCTGTAAAGATATGCTGAGGATCCGACTCATGTTGCAGTCCGGACCTGTACTTGTTGTCTGATTCCTCTAATCATACCTGATTTATGCTAACATCTTATTGGGCTTGTGCTGAAAATTGTGATTAATTTTTAATACTTTTTGCTGTTTGGAATAAATAAGTTTTTTACAAGTGCAATCATTTGAAAGATACCTTTATGTGTGGATTCTAGCACGCTGACAAGTGAGTGGGGTGCGCTCTATTTGGTTTTGGTGAAAATTATGAATTTCATTGGAATTTAAAGATACCTTTATGTGCACATCTCTGATTCCCTTTAAGTGAGTTTTGGTACGCCATAACACATAAACTCTTTGCGTTTGGTGGTGAGACTCTATACTGCTGAATCTCCTCAGAAAAAAAGAAGAGACACTAGGGCTCTTTTTCTGGACACTGGTTATAAGAACTTGTTCTTGAAAATTACTACACATTGTATTTTTTTTTTCATTTTTTTTCCCTCATGTGACTGCTTTCGGACATTGGACATCTCTATGAGAATTTAATTTGGAAGATATACTTTATAAAATAGGACCAAGTGACGTATACATATACTTCTTTGCCATTCTTGTTGTCTTGTGTTTGTGTCGCCTTTGAGCTGCCCTCTATTGTTCAATTTTGGTAGTTTATTTTGATCTGTTTGGGCAGATAATAAAGTGGGTTAGATTGGGCTGACTATATTGCGCCCGAGTTCACAACATTAAATTTTTCACAATTTGGTCTAAATTTACAAACCGATAAGAGGAACAATGTACAGTTGTCTAGACTTTCCAAAAGATAGAAATGCAAAAGTTCAAACTGCACCAATTGTACAGGATGCTCAGTGTTAGGAACTGGATGGTCTAAAGAATTAAAGTTATATTAATGAATGTGCTCACAATTTGCAGGTTGCTACTTTGAAAATGACATTAGCATCATTTTTAGGTCACTCATTTTAGATGGAACAATACTAAATCTAACCACAAACCCTAAATCATCCATTACAGCAGCTCAGCCTATTGTTAGTTACCTGTTTACTGCTGATTAGCTACTTAATTTACTTCAGCAGAGGTAGACAAAACAGAATTATAGGCTGTAATACGTCTTAACAAACTTTTATGTTGCTAAACATAAATGGAAAAAGTATTTAAGTGACCAACTAAAAATATCCATGCAAACATGTGTTCTTTACTTTCTTCTTTCTAGCTTCAAAAATGATCTATGGGTCATTCCATGTCAGCTCACCCATCCATGACACCCACTGACTCAGATTTTCATGATACTTTGTATACTTGATACTATGACATACTGTAGCTATGAACCCATGACAATTTTTCTCTCTAGGCCTCACAGTTATTGAGATATAGGGGGTAAAACCAAAAAATTGCTGGGAAATGCCACTCCTGATGCTCCTTTCTTTGTGATGTGTATCTGGAAAAAAAATCACATCCACGTATCACTTTGGAATTTTGACCCTTTGTCAATCAAAATATGGAGATTCCAGTAAAAAAAACTGTATCACTCTTGCCTGATTCTGAAAGATGATTATACATTCCTTTACTTCATACTTAATTATTTTTTGGGTGCAAAAAAAAAAGTGGGTTCAGTTAGCATTATCAACCTAAGGCAGATGAGTTATCATGTCCCTCTTTTGTTTAAATTGAACCTTAAAGTATACTTTAAAATGCTATGAAAGAAAAATAATGGGATTTTGATTGCCCGTATGAGTATTTTAATGTTTAACTATAATTCTCGTGTTAAAAACTAAAATTAACATTAGGTATAATTTTGCCCACCAGGGGAGTTGTTTTATTTATTTCTATTTTAATCTGCAGATTTCTAATTACACATATGGGAGTTTTCAGTTAGCTGCAATAACCAGTTTTTTTGCTTGAAAAACTGAGATTTTATTGCAAATCGTGAAAGACCCTATTCAATTAGTCACAATAATTTAATTTATTGTCAATAATTTTACCTTGAATTTCACTTCACCTACTCTGAGCAGGTACAAAGTTGGGGAAAATCTTTATTGTAAGGTAAAAATGTCAGGATTTGGTTCAGTACCCCTTGTGACACCCCTCCCTCCCTTAATGACAAAGTAGGTACTTTGAACTTTTTAATTATTTTTAACTCACCAATAATGACATTTTAGTTTTGGGGTGCAAAAGTGCAAAGTGATGGAATTCGGGATTCAAGTTATGGGACAGGTATATTGGGGTGCTTTACGAGTGGGACAAATGTTTTTAGGCTTGCAGATGGGAGTAGTCAGTCTTTTTACAACTTTTTTTTTAATCTACTTAAATAGTCCAAATATGTACTTTGACCAATTTTTATGTACCCCGAATTTAATGAGCGTACTTATTTTCCTGAAAAAAATAGCTTTTATTATTTTTTTCATTTTTTTAAAATGCAAATAAAGCCATTTGACTAATTTTAAATACTCCAAATCTATTTAATATGACCTCTAATACACTTCTATACTGTTATCCTATGTTAGTTTGCCATTTTTGGGGGGTACAGACAACTTTTTTAAATTTGCACCTATTTAATTCCAAAATGTCAAGAACATGATTCTTACTGAGAAAAGTGTAGGTAAAACTGGGGAAATCAGTCTGTACCCCAAAAAAATGCCTGACTAACACAGGATAACAGCATAGAGGTCATATTAAATAGATTTGGAGTACTTAAATTGAGTCAAATGTCTTTTATACGCCTCTTAATAAAAATTAAAATAAATTATAAAAGTTGTTTTTTTTCAGGAAAATAAGTGCTCTCATTAAATTCAGGGTACATAAAAATTGGTATAAGTTTATATTTGGGTCATTTTAGGAGACTTAAAAAAAGTTAAAAAAGACTAACTCCCACCTGCAAGCCTAAAAACATCCACTCATAAAGCACCCCAATATACCTGTCCCATACCTTGAACCTGAATTCCATCACTGCACTTTTTCATCCCAAAAATTTCATGTCATTATTCCCCAGTAAAATAATTAAAGTGCCTACTTAGTTATTAGGGGAGGGAGGGGTGTCACAAGGGGTTCTGAGCCAAATCATGACATTTTTACATTAAAATAAAGATTATTCCCAACTTTGCATCTGCTTAGAGTAGGTGAAGTTTAATTCACAGTAAAATTATTGACCATAAATTATTGCAGCTAATTGAATAGGGGTATTTCCCAAATTTGCAGTAAAACCACAGTTTTTCGAACAAAAAACAGGTTATCACAGCTAACTGGATACTCCCCTACATGTAATTAGAAATCCGCACATATACATAGAAATATACGAATGAAAATGCTCACCTGGTGGGCAAAATTATACCTTATGGTATTTTTCTTTTTTAACAAGAGAATTATAATTAAACATTAAAATACTCATACAGGGGGGGCGTGGCCTGGCTGGTGTGCTGTGAGGAAGCGTTTCATGTGAGCTCCTGCAGCCCCACACATAAACCGACTATTATCAGCGACTTGCCATACCCCACGGTAGCACAGACACAGATTCCTGTGCCCCTTATCACCCAGGACGAGGGGCCTCGGTCGCGGAGCCGGGGAGCCCTTCTAAGGGTTCCCGCGGGTTGCGGCCTTCCCCTCCATCAGAAGCCGGGGGCTGGAGTACGGCTTCCCCCCCCCCCCCCCCCCTTTACACAGCACAGCCCTGCGGCCCGCGGACGGCGGTTCCCGGGAGACGTACTCAACTTACCCCGACGAGGACTACTGGCGGGCGGAGAGAGATACCCCTCGAACCGGAGCTCCCTGGAGCCCTCAGCAAGTGAGGTAGGAAGACGGAGCTCTGAGCGGCGGACGGAGGCAGCCTCGCGTGACGGGTGAGTCACACGCTGGTGCTTCCCAGCGTCTCACCGCGGTTAGCTCTCCCCGCTGCCCCGACACATAAAAGAAAAATCTTTTCTTTGCCCACGGGGCATAGCATCACCGGCCCTTGTTGGGACATTATCCTGGCCCTGCTCACATCCCCGGCCTGCCAGACGAGACAGAGGGAGAAGCGGCGGCCATCTTAGCAGGGACCTGGCTCAGCTCTGGATCCCCCGGAGACGCCGTAGGTGCCCTCGCTCAAACTCTCACTCCTGGGCCAGGGAACATAAATACAGAGTTTAACCCTGCACTGCAGCGGGGGTTGGATGAGCCCGCGGCCCGGAGTCTGAGTTACCGAGTACCCCTTCACCTACCCTCCCCAGACTCGCGGTGCTACATTAGGTCTGAGCTCCCACAGAACAGAACCTTATGGTCCAAGCTCACCTCATAGGAGCCGTTCCCCCCATCTGGCTGCACTACCTCGCACGCACAGACGACGGGGCACAGCAACGCACAGCTCCAAAGGAAACACACTACCTGACACGTGCTCTCCCCCTCCTAATCACCACTGCTGGCTGACATATAATCGTGGGCCCACGAACACTGATACCACCAGGGGCACCCTCAGGGCGCCATCTCTTACGCCCACATAGACAACTGATGCGGCCCACTGGACGACCCTAACGGTGACCCCAGGAGATCCTAGACTGACGGGGGGCTCAAGGGTGTACCCTCCCACCTCAGCGCACCCGATTGTGCTCTGCGGGCCATCCTCCCGTGAACCGTTTATCATGTGATCTTGTCATACAACGCTCCGGGTCCCGTGTGCGATTCTAATGCTCTAGGAGCTCCCCCATACCTGCCCAGGTGTTGACTACCAATTTTTCTCACCCCTCACCACCACGATGCCTAAAGGGGGGAAAAAGACGAACGCCCATAACTTGGTGGGCTACTTCAAGAATTCTACCCCATCCTCCACCCGGAAAACTGCCTCACCCCCGCCCACCTCTGACCGGGACTCAGATGATGACTCTTCCTCTACACCCGCCACAAAAGCAGACGTCGCCCTTCTCCTGTCCGAAATGCGCAACATTAAGAAATCAATCCGCGCGGAGGTACAGGAGGCGATATCGGGCCTGAAAAACGATGTGGACAACCTGGGCTCCAGAGTCGACGCCATCGAAAGAAAACAAGAAGAGCTCATCGCCTTCCAACAAGAATCGGAACAGGAGATGACCCAAATGCGTACCGATGTTATGCTGATGGCAAATAAACAAGAAGATTTAGACAACAGAGGCCGTCGGAACAATCTTCGAATCCGTAACGTTCCCGAAACGGTGGAGCAATCCCACCTCATGGATTACCTGTTCCGCCTCTTCCGCACTCTCGCCCCCTCCGTTCCAGACGACATGTTACTCCTAGATAGAGCTCACAGAGCCCTGCGTCCTAGATCCCAGGATGCTACAACACCGAGAGATGTGATCCTACGGTTTCACTACTTTGCGGTCAAAGACCAAGTCTTCGCCAAAGCCCGGAGGACTCCGGTTACCTCTTTCGAAGGTTCAGATCTTTCAATCTTCCAGGACTTGTCACCGGTTACGCTGAATAGGAGGCGGGAATTAAAGGACATAACCAAAGCCCTGAGAGACAGCAACATCAGATATAGATGGGGCTTCCCCTTTGCCCTCCAGGTCAAGGCGGATGGTAAATTCCTCTCTGCCAGATCTCCGGACGAAGCCCTACAACTGCTCCGTCAACTGAACATTTCCGCCCCCCCGGCCGCCTCTCAACGACCTCTACCAGTCAACACCTCCCCTCCCCTCACGGCCCCATCCCCAGAATGGAACACAGTTGGACCGACAACACGTACCTCCTTGGATACATGAGCCGCTATATGTTAGGGGCCTTACAGGGCCGTGATGCCCGAACGGGCTCTCAGCGTACCACGGAGGATCCCGGTGTGCTTCGCTGAGGCTCGTGTGGAGTGCAAGGCCCTCTATATAACAATTATTTACTGTTTATTACCCTGCTGCATGTCTGGTGGGCGGGCCTTGTCGGGCCCCTGGGGCAGGGGCTCCCCGCGGCTGGCCGCGGGGGCTACTGTCCCCGGTGGCCCGACTGGGCCGCCGCCTCTCTCTTATTACCTTATACTACTCTAAGTGTTGCTTTTACCGCTCTGTGAATGCCATGCCGTGTTTACCCCTGGTTCCTTTATGCTCCCTTTCCTCCCTCCCCCCCCCCTCGCCTCCACTCACCCCCCATTCGATGGCGCGAAGCCCGCTAGATAACTGCTGTTGTCCGCTTGTTGCCTTGGTGAATATGTTTTGGGTGGGCCTTCCCGGGCCCTTGGGACAGGGTCCCGCGCGCCTGGCCGCGCGGGCTCCTGTCGCGGGCGGCCCGACTGGGCCGAACCTTCTCTTCTTAATCCAAACTGATCCCAATGCTACTACTGCTGCTTCGCAATAGACATATCATATGTACCTTTAGTTCCCTCGAACCTGCTTTTCTCCCCCCCCCTGTTGGTTTCTTCTGCCTACCAACCGCAATATGCGGCTCACCCCCTTCCTCTCCCCACTCCCCTCCCCTCCCAGTTAGCTCCTTTGGCTTATAAGCCGCAATACATACATTTAAATTGAGTTTCTACGCACACGGGACCCGGTCTCCTCTTTGACCGGCCGGGTTCATCCACCCCCCCACTCGACCTCCGAGGTCGACGTCGGACGAACTGTACCTGCGGGTCTCCTTCTTCCTTGGGTCCGACTAGTGAGAATGGAATTTCTCTATCATCAAGTTACTGGTACTAATCTTTGCCTATGCTCTTTCTGTTCTCTTACTCTTTCTCCCCATCTCTCTCCGATTTCCTCCCCTTTCCTTTCCCCTCTCTTCCCAGGGGTCCCGCTGATGCGCTCCCGCAGAAATTGTGCTCCACCTCAACATCATGGTTCTTAGAATAATTACCCTGAACACGAAGGGTTTAAACAGCCCACGTAAACGCTCTTTTTTGTTCCAGTCCCTTAAACAACTCAGTGGTGACATCGTATTCCTACAGGAGACCCACTTCTCGGGTAAGTCGCACCCTGAACTCAGATCAAAATCTTTCCCACAATCTTTCCATGCTTGCGACCCCATGCACAAGAAAAAGGGGGTCTCTATACTCTTTGCCAGCCACCTAGATTTTACCCCCTCTGAAATACTGAGAGACCCAGAAGGCAGATACTTGCTATTAGTAGGGTTGCTAAATGGTTCCCCCTATACGTTCTTGAACGTATATGCTCCAAACCAGCTTCAGGCCCCTTTCTTCCGCTCCCTAAATAGCCTCTTAGCCTTGCACAGAAACGGCAGCGTGGTGTTGGGGGGAGACTTTAATATAACTCTGGATAGCGACCTGGACAGATCAAAACCTTTGCCCAGATCCATGCGCTCCTTACACTCGCGTAACGCAGCCGCTCTAAACCACCTGCTGTCACAGCACCTCCTCTTCGACACCTGGAGAGTGAAGGAGTCAAATGCTAGGGACTACACATATTATTCCCCCATTTTCGATGTCTACACAAGATTGGACATGATATTTCTAAGTGCGGAACCAGCCCAATGCATTCTTGACGCCTCCATCCACCCGAGCACGTGGTCAGACCACGGCCCGGTTTCTGTAGACGTCCCTGGCCCGCACCCCCCCGCTCGGCACCCTGTTTGGAGGCTGAATGACAGACTCCTCCTGAACCCTCAAACAAAAGCTCACATAGCTGCCGAAATTTCTCACTACTTTGAAACAAATACATCCCCATCTATTTCCCCTATATTATTATGGGACGCCCACAAAGCAGTAATACGTGGAAGCCTGATTAGTGCCTCATCTTATAATAAGAGGACCAGATCCAAACGCATCCGGGAGCTCTCGGACTTAGTGTTGTCCCTCTCCCAAAAACACAAAAAAACTGGTTCCGAAGCAGATCTTTCGTCCTTGTCCGCGGCCAGGGGAGAACTAAATATGCTCCTGACGGCGAAGGCAGAGACTAGCCTGAAATGGCTTAATCAGTCCTTTTACGAAAAAGGGGATAAGGCTGACCGACTACTAGCTTCTAGACTGCGGGCTAAACTTGCTAGGAACAATGTCCTATCTATCCAGTCCTCCTCAGGCAAGAAAACAGTTGACCCTAAATGTATTACAGAAGCTTTCTCTCGCTTCTACGAAAAGCTATACAATGCCCATGGGCCCACTCAATCGAAACCGGACTTACACGAGGCCATCCGTGCCTTCCTGTCCCAATGCCGGCTGCCTTGTCTGAGCCCACTGGACGCCGCAGGATTAAACTCAAAGATCTCCGACGAAGAAATCGCCACCGTGGTTAAAGCCCTAAAACTTACCAAGGCGCCGGGCCCAGACGGCTTTACGGCCGCCTATTACAAGACCTTTCTTCCCCAACTTGCACCCCACCTTTCATCCCTCTTCAACGCTGTTTTACAGGGAGCTTCTTTCTCCAAATCAGCTTTGGAGGCTAAAATTATAGTTATCCACAAGGACGGCAAAGACGCTTCTAATTGCGCTAACTATAGACCTATTTCGCTACTTAACTCGGATATCAAGATTTACGCAAAAATTTTAGCCCTACGATTGAATAGTGTATTACCACACCTTGTCCATAATGATCAGGTGGGATTTATCCCCGGCCGCCAAGCCCGTGACAACACAAGACGTATTGTTAGCCTTGCTCACTACATTAACCTTACGCACACTCCTGCCCTTTTGCTTTCTCTGGACGCAGAGAAGGCGTTTGACAGGATAGGTTGGCCCTTCCTATTCGAAACACTTGCCCATTTCGGCTTTCATAGGGAATTTCTCACAGGAATCCAGGCCTTGTACTCGAGCCCCTCCGCCAGAGTATCCGTGAATGGAGTGCAGTCGGACCCTCTAGTTATCTCCAACGGCACCAGACAGGGCTGCCCACTCTCGCCTCTGATCTTTGCCTTAGTTATAGAGCCTCTAGCAGCCCGCATCCGAGCCTCGCCCGACATCGGGGGATTGAAGGTGGGGGGTTCTACTTATAAAATCTCTCTATTTGCAGACGATGTCCTCCTATCGCTTTCCTCACCACACACTTCTTTGCCGAACCTTCTTGACCTCCTCCTTGAATATGGCCAAGTTTCGGGGTACAAAGTTAACTGGTCCAAAACGGAGGCTCTCCCCTTCCACATCCCCCCTCCCCGATTATCCCACATGCAAAGCAACTTTAAATTCACCTGGTGCGCCTCTAAAATCCGTTACCTGGGGATCTTTATTACACGCTGCTATGGAGATTTATATAAGGAAAACTTTTCGCCACTGTTCAAAAACCTTAAAGCCGACCTCCATAAATGGCAATCACTAATTATCTCCTGGTTGGGGCGCATTATAGCTCTGAAAATGAACATTGTCCCCCGCCTACTTTATTTGTTTCAGACACTACCAGTGAAGGTTCCGGAATCTGTTTTAGCACAAGTCCACTCATGGCTGCTCCGATTTGTGTGGAGAAACAAGGTGCCTAGAATAGGCTTCTCAACCCTGCGCAAACCAGTGCAGGAAGGAGGTAGAGGTTTCCCAGACATCCGCCTATATTATTTGGTCTCCCACCTTAGCCAGGCGATAACCTGGTTCGCCCCTACACAGACTTTACGTTGGCTCCAGCTGGAGTCGGCACTTAGCCACACCCCATCTTTGTCATCCCTACTCCTATCCCCCCCTAGATCCAGATCTCCCCATCTACAATTGCACCCGGTACTAGATTTCACCTGTCAGATCTGGGACTATTGCACGCGTCGCTTTCACTTACTGTCATCTCCCTCGGCGCTTACCCCCTTATGGGACAACCCTTCATTTGCACCGGGTCAGTCATTGTCCCGCTCGGGTCCATGGGTGGAACGGAACATTCGCTTTGCTCAGGACATGCTCTCCGATGGAACTTGCGCTCCTCTATCAGACATCATGACGAAATTTGACTTCCCGGAGGCAAACCCTTTCACCTATTTCCAGCTGAGACATTTTATCACTTCTTTATCAAACTCGTCCCCGTTCCAACCTCTCACCACGATGGAGTCCTACTGTTACCACAAACCACTCGAGCGAGGAATCATCTCTCTGCTGTATTCCCTTCTCCAGAATCGGGATCAGAAGACGACCCCGGCCTTCGTGCTCCAGTGGGAACGGGATCTAGGGCCGGTACCTGAGGACTATGATTGGTCGGACATCTTCGCTGCGGTCGCGAAGTCCTCTATCTCAACCCTGGTAAAGGAAAACGCATATAAAATTCTATACAGGTGGTATCTTGTCCCCTCAAGACTCCACAAAATGTTTCCATCCTCATCACCCATGTGCTGGCGAGAATGCGGGGAACATGGCTCTTTCCTCCATATTTGGTGGACGTGCCCTAAAATCACAATATTCTGGGATGCAGTCGCACGTCTGTTGAGTGCAGTACTTCAGACCCAAGTACAAAAAGCCCCTTGGTCCTTCCTACTAGGCCTCCCCATTACTAACGCACCCCCAAACTCCGGTAAACTGCTGACACAGATCCTAAACGCAGCTAGATGCTCAATTGCCCTTCAATGGAAACAGAGGGAGCCCCCCCCTATTAGGCAGGTCATCAACAAAGTATGGTATCTCGCAAGCATGGAAAAAATCACTGCATATCTCCATAATAGATCTTTCCAGTTTCTTCTGAGCTGGGAACTATGGTTCGATTCACAGGCTCCCGCAAGTGGATTACGATCCCCCGGGAGCTCGATGGCTCTACTGCTCTGAGTACGGTGCTCACCTATCCTGACAAGTGGTTACAAGCTTGCCCCCCAAATGTGACCCCTTCGTGTCCCTCAGGCAGCATTTTCCCTTTATATACTAACGCCCTACACGTGATCAGCGGATAGTGGAGGCGCACTAGCGGCGCCCCAAACCTGGGTCTTCCCCCCCCCCCCTATCCTACTCCCATCCCGTCTGGTCCCGCTCCCTCTTCTCTCTCTTCTTGCTCTCTCTTTCTTTCCTTAGTCTTCATCCTTCTAATGCCATAGCTAAGTGCGTAATCTCCGGTCCCCATCCGACAGTATGGTCTTCTCTTTATTCTCACCCAGAGGTATAACCCATAACTGTTTCTCATTTTAACAAATGTATGATTAAGGACCCATATGTTATCCTATTCCTCTTATTTCCCTCCTTTCTTTCCTGTCGCAAGCTGGGAACCGTATGATCTATGTTCTAAGGTTATATCTCTGTTTTTGGTTGTATTTGTTACATGACAACAGCTCACCCCACGTGTGGTGGGGAGCTGTGGTGATACGCATAACCTAAAAATTAAAATAAACAATTTAAAAAAAAAAAAATACTCATACAAGCAATCAAAATCCCAATATTTTTCTTTAATAGCCTTCTAAAGTATACTTTAAGGCTAAATTTAAACAAAAAAGGGACATGATAACTCATCTGCCTTAGGTTGATCATGCTAATTGAACTCACTTTTTTCTTTGCACCCAATAAATTAAGTATGAAGTAAAGGAATGTATAATGAACTCTCTGAGTCAGGCAAGATTTATAAAACATGTTTTACTGGAATCTCCATATTTTGATTGACAAAGGGTAAAAATTTCAAAGTGATATGTGGATTAGGCACTGAGATGTGAATTTTTATTTTTCAGATACACCTCAGAAAAATGGAGCATCAGGAGTAGCATTTCCCAACAATTTTTCCAAAACTTTGACCCCCCCCCCCTTTATCTCGAAAACTGTGAGGCCTAGAGAAGAAAACTTTGACATGGGTTAGCAGCTATGTGGTAGTATCAAGTGTATAGAGTATCATGAAAATCTGGGTCAGTGGGTGTCATGTCTGGGTGAACTGACATGGAATGACCCCTGTTTCAATTTTCTTTCTATTGTTTGTGACCTGTGATTTTCTGCTTGGATGGACTGTGTTTGTAAACAGTGTGTTGCATTCCTCTGATTTACTTATTTTTATAGTTGCAGTATGCCTGTTAGTATAATCAGTCAATGCTTAACCTGTCTACAACTACATATATGCTACCTCTCCATTTACCTGAACTGGCCTTGGGCCCATGATTTGCAACTTGTAGAAGTTTACATAAGCATTAGAAAACTCATACTTGTTTTATATGTTAGTATAATTAATCAATTGATGCATTACCTGGCTATCACTACATAAGTACTCCATCTACATTTCCCTCTATTGGCCTCAGGCCTGTGATTTGCTAGTTGAAGTTTGCAATTGCTTTAAAAAATTCACATTTGCATGCTTGTTTATTAATAGCTTGTTCTATGCCTCTGATTTACTCTTATTTATAGTTATGACTGTTAGCATAATCTATTAATCAATTAATGCTTTTCCTGGCTACCACTACATAAATGATTTGTCTCCATTTCCTTATACTGGCCCCAGGCTTGTGATTTGCTGCTTGAAATTTTTCTTTATAGTTATTATAGCTTGGATAATTTATTAATTTATTATATTTTCAACTAGGCTGGTACAGTTATGCTATTAGCTCTTAACCAATGGAAAAAAACCATACTATACAGTTGTATTGATTATTAAACTGCCATCCTGTCTGCCACTAGTATGCCACTATGTTTCATAGATGTGCTATATTCTTTTAAACTGCCATGTGCTATGTACTGCTGCCCTGTCACTTAGTTTAGCCAGTGAGCTCACTGCAGCCTTTTGCCAATATTGGTGAAAACAATATTGTGAGGTGATCAGAATGTACTGTAAAATGTATTGATGGTAATACTGGGTCAAAATTACATGTTTTAGCTATTTTTTTATACAATTATATATTTTAAAGAAATCCAATACAAAAAACATTTGAGGGTGGTTTTACCAAAATTAACACATGATAAGGATTTAGAACCAAAACATCGGGTTCACAAACATCTCTGGTAAAAACATTATTTTTTTAACCAATTATTCATTTGATTTGTCACTATTTTGTAAGACAAATAATTTTTCTTTATTAACATTACAAAGTTTTTTTGTGTTGATTAGTGTAAGTGTTCCTAATTAAATCATCATCCCTTAATTGTATGGTGCAACAAATTCTGTTGCACCAGACACTCAAAAAACCTTAACATGTGCAAAAATTATAATTAAGACCTCTTGTACAAATACAAACATGAGTTGCAAAAGGTACAATGACTAGTAAAACAAAACAAGTTCAATATCCCAAACGTGGGTTTTCTGGAATGCTACATAAACTGTCACGAGCAAACTATAAGCTGTATGGTGTTTATTAGCAAAAGATGATAAATGCTGATGAGCATACTCCTGTAAATATTGACACTACCTTTTATTGGGATGGCATTTCAGCACAAGTGTTCACAAGAAACTACTGCATGGTGAGATGGACTTGTCTGTTTCTGTGAAGTAGGTCATTGGATAAACACATTAATGCAAGACGGTAATGCAAATTAATAATTGTACACACAAAACAAAGCCCTGACTAAACTATCTAATGGAACCTAAACTAAGACTTATGCTACCTGCATTACCGAAGCTATCTTAGTTTGAGGTACAGTATCACCACTTAATCAGAGCTAACCTAGTCTAAATTATCATCACCTGGTTTAAATTTCCTAACACCCATCTGAACTAATTAATAAATACTGTATATACAAAATATACAAGAAAAAAAAAAGAAATAGAAAAAACCCTCGATTGCCGCTCAGAAATTGTATATATTATAATTGTAGAAACCTACAGCTTGTAAGGTGTGTAAAGCATTTTATAGGTCCACAAAGCAGCTGTACCAATTGAAAACAACACTGGGAAATAAATAATAATAAATGTAAAAGACTACAGGTCATATATAAATAAACAACTTATTATTCATATATATTTTAAAAACCATCATATTTAAAATAAATATTATAGACAGCATATTTAGTTGATTGAGCAGGGTATGAGAGCTGGAGATTCTTACAGGTGGCACCTCAGATACCTTTTAAAAAGTCCTGCACTCTTTACGAATACAAGATGATAAATAAAAATACCAGTGAATACTCCTTCAGCAAAAAGGAATCTGTGTAGCAAGGTATTCCTTTGTAGTGAATGCTCTCCTAATACTTGCAGCTTTGTTCAGTCTTCGGGATTACAATATATTGGTGTGCGCACTTATTATCATCAGATTATCATCATTGTCACAGACTTTTCTGCACCTTACAGGACTGGTAGAATAAATTGCTTGTCACTCTGAGCAAGTGTTTCTCAAACCCGGTCCACATAGAAACCTGTCAGTGAGTGTTTCCAAGGTATCCTCAGGAATACTTTGGAAATACAAGTAAGCAGTATGGGTACTACAAGTAACTGCAGAATGGTCTACACAGCGTGTCACAACTGAGGGCTGATGCTGACCAGAGGAGACCTCAATTGTAGGGGCTGAGGTGTACGTGAACCTGGGAGGCAGTATAGGGTTCTTGGACATGCAGAGAACCTTTATAACAGATGCCCGAAGGCGTGACCAAGACAACTATGTAAAAGTTTAAGATGTTTATTAAACACAGTCCAGCTTGCACATTGACAGTTCAAGGTAGACAGGGATGCTCAGCAATATGGAGTTGTAGCATAACAGTAGAATCACAGTTCCTTAAATACAGGAATAGCAGGATGCTGTTGGAAGTGGTATAACACACTATAGTCTTGGAAGACCTGGAGATGGAAAGTCCAGAGGACCAACAGCTATCCGCTGTATGGATGGTATACGTAGGAACTGACCAGCAGAAGATACACTGAAAGCTGGAGATACTGGTGGAATGCTGAATGAGGTGAGCAATTGTTAACTGCCAAGGATGCTGGGTGAAACCTGCCCAGGTGGTGAGGGTGCTACGGAGCTCACTGATGGAGTGAGCGTTTGCAGGTAGGAGCACCGATGGTGAACTGTGGAATGATGTTAGAACACCAATGTAACGGAAGGTCAGATAAAGAAACACTGGTGATGCTGGAGATCGATGATGGAACACTGAAGGTGACTGGAGATCGATGATGGAATACCGATGGTGACTGGGGATCGATGGTGAAACACCGATGGTAACTGGAGATCGATGGCGGAACACCGATGATGGCAGGAGATCGATGGTGGAACACCGATGATGACTGGAGATTGATGGCGGAACACAGATGGTGACTGGAGACCGATGGCGGAACACTGATGGTGACTGGCAGAGCGGAACTACGCTGCAAGCTGGAAGCCGGTACTGGGTCACTGCCAATAGCAAGGTGCAATGCTGGGACACCGCAGAGTCAGGCTGCACCACCAGATGGTAGCTGGTGCGGATCTCTAGTAGAGCTAGACACAGGAACTGGAATACCTGGAACAATAGCTGAATAACCACAGACAGGAGAGACTTGTATCACTGGGTTTGACAACCAAAGCACTGACATCTTTCCAGCCCAGGAACAGGATATTTATACCTGCTGGGAAGCAGGCATTGGCTGGCTGATTAAGCAGAGTCCAGAGTGCAGCGGATAGGTTGAAACAATGACATGTGACTGGAAAAACATGGCTGAGTCCATGTTAGCATTTGGAGGGAAAGTCTGTTTGTAATTCCATGTGGGAAACAGCAGCAATGGCGGCGGAGGCCGCAGAGGGCAAGAGACTACAGTCTTGAATATTTCATATGGGAAACAGTAGTAATGGTGGTGGAGGCCGCAGAGGGCAGGACATGCCATTCTTGGAACTAATGAACTAAACTTATGAGGCTGCCGTGACAGCGCTGCGGGATCACAGGGAGGAGATGTGAAGTGAAGACATCAGCATACTACATGCTGACAACGCAGATAGGATCCCGCCCTGTAATGCTGGGCCAGTCTCAGGAGACACCTGAAAGGTAGATAATGATGTCCAGTTACCCGGATCGTGACAGCATGCAGATATCACACTGCACTGCAGAGTGGAACAAAACACTGGACAACATATAAACACATGAACATCAATAGTTCAGTATATCTATAACACAGATCAAAAGAATTAAGAACAAATGCAGTAAGGAGCATTGCACACAATACTGCAAGTTAATTGCATAGATGCTGCAGTTGAATCAGAACATGTGAGGCAACTAGGTTGCACTGACCAGCAGCCCAGTCGCAGAACTATGCCAAAGAAACCTCAGACATGGAGTGTCCAGTGTATATTACCCGCTCTGTAAATGATGACAGCAGTGCACTGATCATGCATTTGGACACGGGGAGGAAAACGATCCACACAGGAGACTGGCCTGAATTTAGCAGACCACTAGGAACCACAAACAGCAGTGGAGTCAGGAACATGAAGAGTTGGCAACTGGAAGATGATACACAAAGAGTAATGCAGCAACAAAGTCCGAAGGCAGCCAGAGTCATACACAGAAATCAGTCAGGTAATAGCATAGATAAAGACTGACAGTGTCCATGTACACAAGGAAAGATAAACCCAAGGTTTGAGACTTGATTCTTTGGCCTCCAACAAGTAATACAAGGGAAGTAGATGTAGGGCTGATAGGTGATGGCTAATCAAATCAAGAATGAAATTATCCTGAATGAAGTGTGCACACTCCAATTCTTGACTATGCCCTCTATTGCTGAGGACTGCAAGATTTGCTTAAAATAAATTTTAATCACCCAAAAGCAAAATTTGGATAGCTGATGATTGTTTTTACATGTTTGTGTAGTTAACATACAATCCAAAAATAGTATAACCTTCAGTAATGCTGTATGTCATTTTACATGTACACCCAATTATCTAGTTTTGATTGTTTTCCACATTAAACTTTTCAGAGATTATCAGACTCCAAAAATAAATTACTGCATGTAAAAGTATAACCCCAGAAAAAATATTACCCAGATTTTTCATAAGCAATATAACATAGCCTTTTTACTGAACATTTTCACTACAAACACCATTTGTATAGCTTTATACAAATTTTCACCAAGAGAATAATACAATAATGAAGAAGCATGATAAAAACCATTCATTTCTAAACATTGCAATAGAGCACAAGAGCTCTATGGAAACAATTTTCTGTTATGTATGACATTTTCTAGTATTATTACCATAATCAAAATGTTTTTTTCTTGAAATCTATTTTTGTGGATTGTTAACAACTATATTTTACAAAAAAAATCCTTTTATTTTTCAAATTGTTAAGCACTAGAAAACAAGAACAATAATTCCTGATGTGAAATGGTTTTTGAAAGTATTAAAGAACGAAACAGCATTTTCCTTTTTTCTGTGCGAGGACCGAAGAGACTGCATTTGTGAAAAATGAAAATGTAACATTGTATTGTATTTTTCTTGCATAGCTATCCATTCAGTCATTGCATACCTTAGTAAAAATGGACCATACAAAATGGACCAACATACAGTTATATAGAATATGTTTTAATGGAAAAAGTTTGTGTCTCACCATTCTTTCTGAAGCCACTTTTTGCTGTCTCATACACGTGTTTATAGTAAGCTTGTATTTTGGACCTGTCAATTGCCAGGTCACTGGCTGTTATGCAGGGTTTTTTCCTCTCTTCCCCCACCTTCCCATTTCTCTATCCCAATAAACTTCCCCCTGGTCTTACTCTATTACTCCTGCTTCTCATTCTTCTTCTCATCTTCTTTATTCTTGCCCAGTGGCGCACCCAGGGGGGGTTTCCGAGCACCCAGAAACCCCCCCTCCACTTAAATTTTTTATTTTTATTTTATAGCTGCATGAGTATTATTAATGGCTGTCTAGCGTCCTCTGCAGCCTGCTGTCTTCCTGGTGGCACATGTAAGTGCAATAAAAGTTTACTTTATTTTAATTATAGTACATATATATCCATGTGCATACATATATACACATGTATATACATACATACATATAAACACACACACATGATATATATATATATATATATATACATGTATATATATATGTGTACTGTACATATATATATATATGTATGCATGTTTAATATGCTATGTGTGTGTGTGTATGTATATATATATATATATATATATATATACATGTATATATATATATATATATGTGTAGATATATGTACAGTATATATAAATATATATATATATATATATATATATACACACACACACACAGACACCCTAGTTTTACGGACCCAGCATATACTGGGTCACCTCAGTCCCCACCCCCGTGATTGGCTCCGCCCAGTTCTGGAAACCCCCCCATGCAAATCCTGCGTTTGCCACTGTTGCCCCAATTCCTCCCTTCTTATTCCTTCTTTCTCCCCCTGTACCTCCAGTCTCACTTTATTCTTTCCCTTTACTCTTTATTCTCTCCCTTTACACTTTAATCTCTTATTCTTTCGAACCCTCCCTTCTCCCCCTATTCCTAACCCATTTAACTACTGTTTCTGCACTTTTCTTATCTCATCATTCTCCACCTTTATTGATCCCCTCTTTCCCCTGCACTTCCATAATATGTTGCTAGTTATTATGACCAGTGTTGCTGGTTTTATTCACTTTCTTAGTAACCCAAAACACATGTTCCATGTCTGCCCCTTTATCCCCTTTGCCCTGTCTCGCCTTCCTCTCTCTACCCAACATATCCCTACCCCATTATTTTTTCTCTTCCCTGCTGTCTTTGTTCCATTCTAGACCAATATATGTTAATAGATCGGAAAAAAAAACTCTCTTGGATCATTGACGACCAGAGTTCTATATGTGTGTTAGAAGTCCCATAGTATATCAGTGCTGATGAGAGAACAGACACATCCACACCAGGTCATATCTAAGCAGTCTTTAATTTATTATGTCAAACATTATATATGTTTTCAAATGAAGCATAGACTAATACAAAGGAGCATACAGAAAAACACTTATCTTTGTAATAGCTACATCTACATGGTGTGAACTACATGGGAGTTCAGCTTCCTCAGCTACTGACTGCCCCCTAACCTATTCTTCATTGTTCCCTGTGTATCGTGAAAGCCACTCACAGCTACATATTTTATCTTATGCGATACTAATAAAACTATCTACTGTGAGAAATCATGTCTTGTGTACTGAATAATTCTTTACTTAAAGATGTATTGCATAAAATAAAGTGTTTGCCTTCCAAGATGGAGTCTGTATGGGCAACATCTGATATCAGATTCATCAACTTTTTTATTGCAGATATCAATTTTATCAGCATCATCATGAGCTCTGTGCTCCTGCACTAGGCTCAAGTAGGATAGGCTCTCCCCTGTATTCTGTACATAAGTGCTGTACCCCAGTTGGCCATTCAGGAAGGAGGGAGGTGGGTATGTTCATTGTGGCCAGGCTGTCATGAGGGTATTGTGCTGCATTGGGTGGGTCAGAAAGTTGGTGAGGAGGGAGCGCGGTGGGATGGGCCCATTATTGTTAGAGTGTGTTATGGGTGGGATGCAATCGGAAGGAGGTGGGGTGGAAGCAGGTAGGGCAGGCCCTATGTCTAGCAGCATGAAGAGCTTTGAAGTAGGATGAGACCTACTCATCTCTAGTGCACAACTGTGGAGACAATTTAATTCTATTATGTAATAGAGCCTCTAAAGTTTGTTTAAAGTACATGTAATTATCTAATATACTGTAAGTAAATTCATACCATGATATTCCTTATATGTTTAAAATGTTCTAAAAAGAAAACACCAATTCTGGTTATTTCTTATGTTTTTTTTCTTTATTAATAAATTCTGTCACAATTCCCGGTGTGCTGATCCTCCAGATACACCAATATGAGAATCGCCGACCGTGTCACCTCTCTGGTTACCTCAGTGCATGTGGTAAATTAGCACGGTTACTGCCATCAGCAGTGGGATAACGCCCAGGGCAAGCTTTTGCTCTCACATGCACACACAATTACTAATACTTAAAAAATATATCGGTAACACGGGCCACTCGGGCCTTGGGTTAAAAACACAGAAACCAGAACTAAAAATTATAGAATTTAATTTCAAGGTAATCTTCAAATCTTATAGTTACAAAAAAGTTATAAGATTATAATAATTTAAATTGTCACACAAGTAATTACAAATTCAAGAAATAAAAATAGGGAGAAAACACAACACTCAAGTCACCTGCAGTACAGAATGCTGTAGAAGTGAGACCGCTTCAGGTTTCTGGTGTCATTATAGGACCAAAAAATATATATATGGTGGATAAACCACCAATACTCCTGGCGCAATAATCAATAAATGTTTCTTTCACTTTGATCAAATGATTCATCAGCTGCACAAACAGGCTTTGCAAGAGCCTAAATGGAGAACTATATATATATATATAAGGAGTAAGTGCGCTCGGTGAATCAGATCAGAGTGAATAATTAACAGGTGTTCGCATTCGCTCATAAATTCCAAGAGACTTGTTTAAAGTACAAAACATTGGGTCTGGGACTCCAGGTTGACAACAAAAAGGTCGACACACCTTAGGTCGACTCCAATTGGTCGACACACCTTAAGTTGACATGGACAAACGGTCGACATGGAAAAAGGTCGACATGAGTTTTTTATGTTTTTTTGGTGTCGTTTTCTTCGTAGAGTGAGTTGGAACCCCAATTAGTGCACCGCATCCCCTCGCATGGCTCGCTTCGCTCGCCATGCTTCGGGCATGGTGCCTTCGCTCGGCACAGATTACCATTCCAATCGTAGTCCACGTGGATCGTTAAGAATGAAAAGGTTCCAAAAAATTGTGAAAAACTCATGTCGACCTTTTTCCATGTCGACCTTGTTCCTGTCGACCTTTTGTCCATGTTGACCTTTTGTCCATGGCGACCTAAGGTGTGTCGACCAATTGGCATCGACCTAAGGTGTGTCGACCTTTTTGTTGTCGACCTGGAGTTCGGATACCCAAAACATTTACTATAACACATACATAGTTACAAATTAATAAAATTCTGAAACAATTGTAGCAGCCACAATTACTAACATTTATCACACAGATGTCAGCGTAAACATTTAGCACATTTGTGTCACATATAAAACTAATAAAATACCAATAAGTTTGGCAAATTTTTCAGCCGATAATAATCAAATTGTAAAAGTGAATAGCTCTTTATAAAAACGCTCAATACCACTTATAATAGCCGTTAATATAATAATGCTTCTAATAAGAAATGGTAAAGTCTCACAGCCACTTTAGGGGTACTATAGTCTCAGATCAACCTGTCACTGGCATCCCAGTACAGGATAGTTCCCAATAAACTTTTACCCGATCAAGCGGAATTTTTGTTAGGGAGTTTATAGTTGATATTTACTCCTCTGAAGGTGTATTACCAATGCGGCAGCAGAATCGGCTAAGGCCACGTTCAACAGTGTGGGTGGCAGGAGCGGCAAGAGTGTTTGAATCGGGCGGTACTCCAATGAATGACGTAATTCATTGGAGTACCGCCCGATTCAAACACTCTTGCCGCTCCTGCCACCCACACTGTTGAACATGGCCTTAGCCGATTCTGCTGCCGCATTGGTAATTGTGGTCTCCAGCTGCTCCTGTCACCAAGCCGTACATTGTGGATTCCTACCATCTCTGATGCTGTGCCGCACATTGAGGTGATCAGCTGCATATGCTGCCAACTGCTCACAGTGGCCCGTAGCTGCTTTGACGAACGTGCTGTTCACCGTTTGGAAGCCTGCAAACACACCCGCCAGGATAAGCATTGCACTAGTGATAAGTGCCGGTGGAGGAAATACACCTTCAGAGGGGTAAATATCAACTATAAACTCCCTAACAAAAATCCCGCTTGATCGGGTAAAAGTTTATTGGGAACTATCCTGTACTGGGACGCCAGTGACAGGTTGATCTGAGGGGTGTAGTATGGTATGCCGACCGCCGGCTTACCGACAGTGTGGTGAGCGCAAATGAGCACCTTGCGGGCACGGTGGCTATTTTATTCTCCCTCCAGGGGGGTCGTGGACCCCCACGAGGGAGAATAAGTGTCGGTATGCTGGCTGTCGGGATTCCGGCACCGGTATACTGTGCACCGGGATCCCGACAGCCGGCATACTGAAGACCACCCGATCTGAGACTATATTACCCCTAAAGTGGCTGTGAGACTTTACCATTTCTTATTATAGGCATTATTATATTAATGGCTATTATAAGTGGTATTGAGCATTTTTATAAAGAGCTATTCACTTTTACAATTTGATTATTATCGGCTGAAAAATTTGCCAAACTTATTGGTATTTTATTAGTTTTATATGTGGCACAAATGTGCTAAATGTTTACGCTGACATCTGTGTGATAAATGTTAGTAATAGTGGCTGCTACAATTGTTTCAGAATTTTATTAAATTGTAACTATGTATGTGTTATAGTAAATGTTTTGTACTTTAAACAAGTCTCTTGGAATTTATGAGTGAATGCAAACACCTGTTAATTATTCACTATGGTCTGATTCACCAAGCGCACTTACTCCTTGTATATATCGTTATAGGACCAAGTTGCTTCCTTGACCCACCTCAAAGATAATGAACAATTTGCAGAGCAAGTTTCCCATATTTAAACCTACTGCAATTCCCACGCAGCCCCATCCCCATGGGATTCATTTTTAACCCTTCCAAAACCAGATATGATTGACTCTCAGCTCACACTTTGGGGTTTCTGATCCATGCAAGCAGGGGTGGATTCCTTTATCTTTAATTGCTTGTTTGACATTGGGGAACTAGGACTGTGTAAACAAACTCTTAGCAGTTCCATGAAAAAAGTTTCACACCATGATAGACATGGTGTCTTCCCTGGATTGTATAACCAACAGACCCTGCCCCAACACTTTGATCATGGCTTCAAAGAGAATTCCAGGGCCATTAGCCTTTTGTCTCTGGACTCCTGGTGGACATTTAACTAGTACAATACATCGATACATCACTCAGAATAATACTAATTTTAATCATGTCCATTCTGATATAAAATTGGGCGTCCCTTACATATTTTATTTAGAGTAATAATTATCAGTATTGAATCTATCTGAGGTACAGACCTCATAGTCAGAGAGCCTTGAATGTGGCCCATTATCATATGTTTCTTTAAACATAATCCATGAAATATGAAAATCATTTTGTGTAAGAAAACCATCTCCATATCCTCCCATCTCCTTAAGGTCTATATCAGGACTTTTGCAGCAGTAATTAGATGTAGTAACATTTACATTTTATAGAGGTTGAAGTGGTCAGCTTTGTGCTGAATAAGATAAAAGGTAGGATCAATGGGGACCTGCATGCTTGGACTTTTTGCTATTTATTTAATTAATGTACTGTACATGTGATGGAATACCTGAGCATGTCTATCACAAGTGGAAAATATACACCATTTACTATACACCATTTCAGTTTCTAAATCAATGCAATAAGTGCTTAGAAAATATTTTGTCCACAAGTACAACATCTGGGAAAGTCATTGGAGGATAGGTGAAAACAAAGGCATCTACATCAAGAAGTAAAAGGTTACCAGCAGATTACAACTTAATTATATAGCTTTTTCTTTTGATACCTCATTGTGGATAATACCATTTTGTTAACGTAAAACATTTTCTAATTTTGTTATTTAATATCAGTTCAAAGAGCATCAATGAAGTTTTCCCATATAGAGAAAATACATAACTTTTTTATCCTTATGTAAAGATGCTTCCAATCAATTCATTTAAAATTTAAATACACAAAACAATTTATCTTAGAGTATTGTTAAAGAAGGGGGAGTAAAATGGATCCATTGCAGAATGCTTTATTCTCCCTATGGCAGGAAAAATTCCCAAGACCAGGCAGCTAGTTTACCACATCAGATTTGGATCTAGTATCTTCCAAATGTAAAATAATCCAAAAACAATAATAAATAGATGCCTATGTCACTTGGGAGGCAAGAGGAAGATATTTATCCCCTGTAAATTATAATAGATAGCATTTCTGAAACTCATGGTAACCAGAACACGACTAATTTGATCATTTCCTAGAGTTAAGTATGGAAAAGAAGCCGGTATCTATTTTATTTCTCCTATCTAAAGAAACAGAAATGGAAATTACATTATTGAGGATGTGTTGTGCATGAAAAAAATGAGGTCATACAGATGAGTCCTACCTCATCTTACCCGCTTATCACGGCGATTTCGGGTTGTTTGCCATGATAAGCATGCCTATTGATGTACGTGTACACTGTGCATGCACCTGCGAGCCATAGGATAGCATGGGTGCATACACTCCTGCAAATGGGTTGTATGCGGGTGCAACAAGTAAGTTGCAATCGCAATACGGCCAGATGTGCAAGGACATATCTGTAGGTAAAAAAAAAACATTAACATTTTAAGTAACCCCGATAAAACATCAGGGGATATCAGAGAGGAAGTCATGGCCCTCATTCGTTCCTGTCCCCTCACCACCTCCCAACTTGACCCTATTCCCTCCCGCCCCCTCCGCTACCTCTCTCCTTCTGCTTGTTCCCATCTTTCCCACCTTCTCAATCTCTCCCTCTCATCAGGCACTGTCCCCTCTGCCTTCAAGCATGCACTCATCTCTCCTATTCTTAAAAAACCTACCCTTGATCCTGGTAGGTGCGGCGGTCTTCGGCCGTGCCCTGACTGAGCAGCGGTCACGGCCGCCGCGCCTCTCTCCTTCCCTGTCCCCCGCACGGCACCTAGCAACGCCAGGACGCCGTGCGCACGATAGCCGCCGGGTCCCTGGCAACGCAGGACGCCGTGCGTGCAGGGCCGCCGGGTGCATAGCAACGGGGACGCCACAGGTGGACCGCGTTCCCCGTTGCTAAGAATAGTTAATTAGGTTGCTCGTGCAGCAGGGCAGCTGCACGGCAACTAGTAATTAGGGTCTGGGGGCTGGTCCTGCTGGCCCTCCTGTTATTGGCCAGCAGGGCCTTTTTATGTGAGCCAGCACACTGCAGCCCCGCCGGTGATAGCTTCTTGTATGCTGTTCCTGCCTTGCAGAACTCTGTTCCTGTCAGCCGTGTTTGGTGGATCTTGCTCCCTGCCCTTTGGTACTTTGGAGGTCCGAATCCGGTCCTGGGAATCCTTCTAGTCCTTGCGAACCTGTTTGTCATCTGGGATTTTCGCCTGGTTTCGTGAGTAGCGGCTTCTGCCGCGTGTTGCGGCCTATGCCGCTTAGTGTTTACTTTACTGTGAATTGGTGCATTTGCTGAGGTTTCCGCTTTCACTGTCCTCCCCGGAACTCGGCGGTGCCGTGTAGGGGAGTGGACAGTGGTTTCTTTGTAGTTCTTTTCCTTTGGCGGCGTGCCGCACATACGTTTAGTTTTTAGGTAGTTTATAGCCCCTAGCGTGGTTGTTTCAGTTAGAGGTCCCCTTGTTATTACCCTGTCTCAGTTCACGCCTTGTCTCTCTTTAAGACCTGAGGGGGCATCGGAGTTGGGCAGACCTAATCCGCACTTCAAACGCGGCTGCCATGGGCCCAAGAAACCATAGTCGTTCAGGCGTGAATTGATAACACGGGTAAGACAACGGAGGTAGGGTGCTAGGGGCTATTTCCTTCCCATTTCCCAATCCCAGCATTCCGTCTTGGTGCTCAGGACTCACTACATAAGATCTCCCCTGTCCTGAGCATCAGGATCGTAACATTATCACCGGCCCACAAAAAAAAAAAAAAAAGGGGGGTTTAATATTTTCCGCTGTATTGGTGGGCCTAGAAATTCGGCCTCATGAATCCGGCAGGTTTAGGGCCAAACCCCAGTCAGCTTTTGGTTAACCAAATACAGGAATTAACTCAGATGGTTCAGGACCTTACTCTTCGGGTGAGATCGCAGGAAGATCTTTTGCGAGCCTCCCCGAGTATGGTTCCTGAACCAAAGATGCATTTACCTGACCGTTTTTCGGGTAACCGAAAAGATTTTTTTCATTTTAAGGAAGCTTGTAAGCTTTATTTTCGTTTAAGGCCCCGTTCCTCTGGTACTTAGTCTCAGCGGGTCGGGATTGTGATGTCTCTACTTCAGGGTGATCCACAGACCTGGGCGTTTGGGCTAAGAGCGGATGATGCTGCTTTGTTATCAGTAGACGCCTTTTTTAAATCCTTAGGCCTCTTATATGATGACCCAGATAGAGAAGCATCAGCTGAGAGTCACCTACGTGCCCTTAAGAAAGGCAAAAATCCAGCAGAGGTGTATTGTACCGAATTTCGACGTTGGTCGAACGACTGTGGCTGGAATGACCCGGCCCTGCGCAGTCAGTTTCGCCTCGGTCTGTCGGAAGTGATTAAAGACAGTCTCCTTCAGTACCCCGCTCCTGAGACTCTAGACAAACTCATGGAGCTCGCTATTAAAATTGATCGTCGTCTCCGAGAGCGGAGGGCTGAAAGAGGAACAACTTTTAGGCCTAATCCATGTGTATATACTTTTCCTGAGGACGTCGAGGAGCCCATGCAAATGGGTCTCTCCCGGCTGTCCCCAGAGGAAAGAACCAGAAAGTTAAGTTCTGGTCTTTGTTTGTATTGTGGTGGTAAGGGACATATCGCACGTAACTGCCCGAACAAGCCGGGAAACGCTCTGACCAAGTGAATTGTGAGGGGGTTCACTTGGGTCTGCAGTTAATCTCCTCTAATAATTCTCTATTAGTTCCGCCAAGAGTGTGAGAGGAAAAAACAGAAGGAAGTCTGTATTGTTGACGCACTTAGAGAGTATGAATTTATTCTAAAATATAACCTTTATTCGATATACATTAAAATAAGGTTGGATATTTGTCCTGAGCTACCGTGAAACATAAGAGGTAAAATCACAATACTAACAAATACGTGAAAAGAATAGAAAAATGTGTGAATAAAGAGTTAAAAACGTGTCCACATGTGTTTCTCGTCTAATTTCTGGAAGTTATTGTAATGACTTGTGTATTGATTGTCTTTATCCAATACAACGAGGGTTTATCACAAGTTAGTGGTATTAAAACCCACTATGCTGTATTAATAATTCAAACAGACAAACTTCATGTGTGTGTATTCTTCACTCCATGGAGGTTATCAGCTAAAGGATACTCTCCAAATGCGGAGACTATAGATTCAAATATATGTACATATATCATCCGATTGCACGTAGGAGGTTATCTTCAATTATATTTAGTTGATGTAATCTCAATTTCCCTGTAATCAGAGTCACGGGTCTCTATCGAAATAGAAATCTCTATATATCAGGAGTCCTTCACACTAACTACCTATACCAATACAAAGTATATTATATATGTGAGCTGGGTTACTTTAAAGGTTATAGTAATATCCACTTCGTGGGAGGCAGCCAACGTACATTAGGGGTATGGCAGCCCCAATTATATAAGGGATTGCTGATATTTTAGGGGTATGTTGGCCCCAATTATATTTAGGGGTTTGGCAGCCCCACTTTTCTAGGAAATTGCTTATATTAGAGGTATAGCAGCCCCAATTTTCTAGAAAGCAATCTCCCTATAGGCGCAACTTATTTCCTATGCGTCTATAATAATCTTAAGAATTATTACATATATCTTCAATTAAATAGCAATCCAAGCTCTTAGTATAAAGTAGCCCACATATATATTGATAATAGTAGCTTTTAAGGAATAATTTCTATTTTTTTTATATATAAGCTAATATAGATGAAATAATGATTGGCAGGTATAGTATTTTTTAATATTCATATAGTGTGATGCGTATACATGATTGCACTCAAACTATCTCTGATATAGGGAAATTGATCTATAATTTCTAGTAAATTTATTGCATCTATCCAAAATCCTAATATATAAGATAACCACTGTATAAGGAGACCTATTGTAAGTATCTCAAAAGATATGTATCATAATGTCATATATTTCAGCTGTCACTTGTGTCCCAGTCACATAGCTATGACATTGATAATCATATATGCTATAAGGTTAATGGTTTTAACATAGCCTTTATTGCTAGTAGCTACTTCACTGATCTTTTGAAATATATAGCTGTCCCCTGGCTCCTATGTGTTGCCAGTTAAATTGCTACAGTGTATTGTGTTCAGTATGTTAAGTTAAAGTATATCACTGCTTCAGGCTTCTCAAAGTTGCCAATTCACTTCTATGTAGCAATATTATGTTGATCCGATCTCAGCTCCTTGATTTTCTAAATATGTTGCAATCATATACAGTTGCAACTGCTGCTGGGATTTGTAGCTACTCGCTCAGTGTCTGAGGTTAATAACACACCTCCAGCTGTCCAGGCAGCTAGTGTGGATTAGGCTGCAGCTTAATACAGTCTCCTTATTCTTGAAGACTATTATTTGTCACCCTATTTAACATAAATATCTGTATATTAGGCAGTAGTTATCCTATCATGCGATCTATATATTCAGCCCTATAAAGTCTGATATCCCTATCGCTGGGGACTAGTAGCTGACCTCCTGTAATTGTTCCTATAATAGCATCATGACATTACACATGGTTAATCTCAATTTTCAGCCCTCTGCAATACGAGGTCCCTATTATTACAAGCTTCCAACTAATATTCTAAAGTCCCATATCTGTATTATATCATTTGTACATTTGAACACATGCGGACACGCTGTGCCCTACACGCGTGTTTCACTGCTTGTAGCAGCTTCGTCAGGGAGCAACAAGAGCGCTTCCCGAAGGCATGAATAAATCAGATTCATTTGGCCCAATCAACATCTACTATTCAGGTCACGTGGGACCGCCCGCCTATCATACTTCTACTGTGTCCCGATACGTCACATGCAGCCGTCAGCCTGTAGATTGTGTTTATTGTTACCACATGACACCTCTTAGCCAATCGCGGTACTCTAATGTTAAATCCACGGAGATGGGGATTACATTACCACCATACCCCGGTATCTGTATACAGTATACAGTACCTCTCCGTTGTCCGGCAGCGTGACTTACTATAAAAAGCCTTTATATATATATGGGTTACTTGTCCCACTATGTATCTCTATATTACTGCCTCTAGGATGTCATATTCTATAGATCTCAATATTGTTACTTTTATTACGTGAAGCTTGCCGTGATGAATATACACATGTTCCTGGGCAACTCTTTATAAGTACCTTGTGACAACACTATCCAATCGTAGTGCTCATACGTTGGTAAGAAGATGATTTGTAGTATACCAAAGAAGAAGTGGATTTAATTACAATTGGGCCCCGAATGTGTGTATATCATATCATTCTATCTTTACACTACATAGCCAGCTGTAACATCTTTGTATGCCATAAAATTTATTGACCCCGCTGTATTCTTTTTTCTCCCAGCGGCTTGATTATCGTGTATCATATTTTTGGATTTTATCTTCAGTAGTTAGTGCAATTGGTTGATAAATAAATACATATTCCTGGGTTATTCCTACCTTATCCAGCCATATCGCACACGTAATATGTGATCCCTAAAACAAGGAATAATGAGGGATTATGTATTATAATCCAAAAAACTGAATTTTTGATAAAAGGAGTACAGATGTATTCACAAATCCCATTTATGGTACAGAAACCACATCGCTGCACAAATGTGTGGTTGCTAGGGTAACTCAAAACTGTTATGATATTGTGACATTCAGCAATTAGTGATATTGAATATATTCTGAAGGTAAGTATGTTCCTGAGGTAAGTATCCAGGTAATTATTTCCCCATATAGTATATTCGCTGACAGGAAGAATAACCATCCCTCAATCATTTATCACAATATCTCAATATTAGGGGAAATATACCTCCCCAAAATGGTGTATTTACTAACAAAGGAGACATTTAATTATCACCATATAAAGTTATCCCCTAGGTGATATTAGAATGAGATGATAGAATAAAATGATATGATCCAGATTGACCTCTTAAGTTACCTGTCAGTTTTTAACAATATAGGGAATCATAATAATACAATTTGGGCAATGTTCCAAGAGACGAGAGTGTGGACAATACTTCAAAATAGTGGATAGATGTTAGTAATCCTTATTATCACATGGCATTGCGTACAGACATAAATAATTGCCCCAAAAGGGTTATGAAAATATAGAAGGTACAATGTCCAGAATCCAAGTGTAAATTGATGTAGGGAATATTTATATTTTAGTCAATTGTCACCATATAAAGTCATCATCTCCAGGATCTTGAGATAATCTAAATTGGCTGGCCGTAGTCTCTCAGATCGCTTGCCAGTATTTAGTGCTGGGGGGACCATAATCATATGAGTTGGGACAGTATTCCCAGTAATTCATTATAGTGAATAAATGATAATAAAAACCATTATTATCACATAATGTTGTGTGCAAACATAAGTGGTGACCCAAAAGAGAGGGAGTGAGAAAATATATATTAATAAAGGATAATGTGTAAAAGGTCCAATATGATGTGCATGAAATCTCACTAATACATAGCGGGATAGCGGAAAACACTATAATGGAGTGAATGCTAGTGAAAAACATATGTGAGCAACTAAAAACGTGCATAAAAAGTGTTAAACAGAGTGTGCGTGCAAACCAGTGAAAAAAATATAAGTGAATCAGAAATATAGATTGGTATGTGAGAGATAAATACATCTCTCTAGGCAGAGATACCTGCCTGATAAATGTGTAGAGTGATAACAAATGGTTATGGTGATATATCTCCATAGTTACAAGGAACTAGTCTAAATATTATGATTAATTCAGAAAGGAGATGTAACTATTGGATTCGTTCATACCATATGGATAAACAGTATTTAACAGAAAGATCATTTTCGTTTCAAGTTTTAATAACTCCTGATCTAAGTCCCCTCCCCTGATACCAAGCTGTACATGTTTAATACCAAATGCTCTGAGGCCCATAGGATCTCCATTGTGGTAATTTAAAAAATGTCTGGCTACTGGTGGGAGAGGTTTAATTCTGGCTAGATCTTTTCTAGCATTTCGAATACTGCCAACATGTTCTAGGAGTCTGACTTTCAACGGTCGTATCGTTTTGCCAATGTATTTCTTATGACAGGGACATTCAAGATAGTATACAGTTCCTATCGAGGTACATGTGATTTTTGAAGATATTATCCATTTTTTGTTATAATTATCAAAGAAATGCTTCATAGGAATCATAAATTTGCAGGCTTTACAATTCCCAACAGGGGAAGGATCCCTTCTTAGTCATACTATTTGATGAAATTTGGGATAGATGGCTGTGTACCGCCTTATCCCTCAAATTTGGGGATCTTCGCCAGCTGGTGAGTGGTTTGTCAGGAAGTATCTTGGCCAGATCTTCATCCGTATGGAGAATAGGCCAATGTTTCTCCAGAATATAGTTGATTTCTCTCCAGTGTGTATTGAAGGTCCCCACGTACCTAATAGGTTCTTCCTGTTTTGGTTTGATTTTTGGTGTTCGTAAATAGTCCCGTTGGTAAGTTTCAACTTCTTGGATTGATCTTTTTATCAGTCTGTTGCTGTACCCTCTTTTTTTGAAACGTTCACTCAATTCAATCTGTCTTATATGGAAAGTATCCTCATTGGAGCAGTTTCTTTTTGTTCTTAACAATTCCCCTTCACAAATTCCTCTAATAGTTGCCGGGAGATGTGAGCTTGTTGAGTGTAGCAAACTATTAGTAGCTGTTGGTTTTCTATAGAGGTCTGTGGATATATTTCCATCTTCGTCAATATGGATGGTGATGTCTAAGAAGTTGATTGCTCTTTGGCTGGCTTCCAGAGTCAATTTTAAGTTTAAATTGTTAGTGTTCAAGATGTTGATGAATTCACTCAGTTCTCTAAAGGGGCCCTCCCATAGTATTAAGATATCGTCGATATACCTTAAGTATATCAATATGTTGTCTGTGTATTTTTCCAACGATTCTTGAAAGACCACCTCTCTCTCCCACCACCCCAGGTAGAGGTTGGCATATGTGGGGGCACATGCTGTCCCCATCGCCGTCCCTCTAACCTGGAGATAGTGGCGCTCGTTACAGGTGAAGTAGTTATGAGATAACAAAAATTCTAACAATTCAACAAGGAAGTCACTTCGCTCATTCTGAGCCTCCATATTGAGAAAATACCTTGTGGCTGCGACACCCTGGACATGATTAATGCTCGTGTAGAGACTCTCTACATCGCATGTCACAAGCCATACCCCCGGATTGACACTAAGATTGTTTATTCAGGACATCCATTGTGTCACGTACATAAGGATTATTATAGACGCATAGGAAATAAGTTGCGCCTATAGGGAGATTGCTTTCTAGAAAATTGGGGCTGCTATACCTCTAATATAAGCAATTTCCTAGAAAAGTGGGGCTGCTAAACCCCTAAATATAATTGGGGCCAACATACCCCTAAAATATCAGCAATCCCTTATAAAATTGGGGCTGCCATACCCCTAATGTACGTTGGTTGTCTCCTAAAAATTGGGTTACTATACCCTTAATATAAGCAATTTCCTAGAAAAGTGGGTCTGCCAAACCCCTAAATATAATTGGGGCCATAATACCCCTAAATATCAGCAATCCCTTATAAAATTGGGGCTGCCATACCCCTAATGTACGTTGGCTACCTCCCACGAAGTGGATATTACTATAACCTTTAAAGTAACCCAGCTCACATATATAATATACTTTGTATTGGTATAGGTAGTTAGTGTGAAGGACTCCTGATATATAGAGATTTCTATTTCGATAGAGACCCGTGACTCTGATTACAGGGAAATTGAGATTACATCAACTACATATAATTGAAGATAACCTCCTACGTGCAATCGGATGATATATGTACATATATTTGAATCTATAGTCTCCGCATTTGGAGAGTATCCTTTAGCTGATAACCTCCATGGAGTGAAGGATACACACACATGAAGTCTGTCTGTTTGAATTATTAACACAGCATAGTGGGTTTTAATACCACTAACTTGTGATAAACCCTCGTTGTATTGGATAAAGACAATCAATACACAAGTCATTACAATAACTTCCAGAAATTAGACGAGAAACACATGTGGACACGTTTTTAACTCTTTATTCACACATTTTTCTATTCTTTTCACGTATTTGTTAGTATTGTGATTTTAACTCTTATGTTTCACGGTAGCTCAGGACAAATATCCATCCTTATTTTAATGTATATCGAATAAAGGTTATATTTTAGAATAAATTCATACTCTCTAAGTGCGTCAACAATACAGACTTCCTTCTGTTTTTTCCTCTCACACTCTTGCTTCAGTGCACTGTAGTTGACAGCACCCCCTGAATATATATTGAACAATATTTGTGATACAATATTAGGGGTTCACCAAGTGAGTGGATGGTGATGAACCACATACACTCACAGAAAATACAATAAACAATATATTACGAGTGTGCAGATACCCAATTCCTGTGTATGTTACTTTTGGCCCTTGTGACCAAACTTTTTTCAATATCTAGCACCTCCAAACTTAACGAGTCTATCTGATACTTCTTAATAAATAAAAAGTTTTTGTTTTTTTGAGCGCTTACCCGTAATCATGTCTACATTCAGTTTAACAAAAGATCTAGAAAATAGACGAGATAAACTCAAGAGTGATATCGACTCCATCTTTAATCTGAATCCCAATCAACAGGATATAAGTGACCCTAATTGGACTGAGGACTTATACAGCCTTAAGACAGCTCTTATGAAGCAGAGCAAAACCAGTTGGAACAGAAGCACTTTTGACAATTATTTACGTAACAAATTGATCCCAAGAGGTTTAAGACCTAAATTATTTCCCGCTTATGAGTTAGCAAATGACACACTCAAAAAAGAATGGGAAGGAGTACTGACCCAATGTTCTAATGAATTAAAAAAAATTCTTATGAAACATGATGATATAATACTTGCCCAGTTGAATCAGGAAATTACCTCGTTAGGAGAAAAACTAAAAAACTTTGAGTCATTGGAGCAGTTCCAGCTAAGATATGAGAAATATAGGAAGGATGTAGAGGAATTCGAGAAGGAAATTATTGAGAAAAACCGCAGAAAATTCCAAAGGGACAAAATGGATTATGCATCAAATAGGGTTTTTAAATGGAATGTAGCCACCCAGCGGAATAGGACTAGTTGGTCCACAAACTACTCTACCTCTGAGATAGACTCCTCAGAAAGTGAGGGTCCAGGTAGTGGAACCACAAATAGAATGTTCAGGCGGGATTTTTAAGAGAAGGGCCCAAGACATCCCAAGGCCAACTCAAATACAGATGGCGAAAGATCAGGAGGGGCAAGAGGAGGAAGAAGAAAGAGGGATACCTTAGATTGGAGAGAGGAACCAAGGGAGAGGAGACAATACAGGAAATAACATCTCAATTAGATACAACAGATGAATTGAAAATTATCAATCTAACCGAAAAAATACTGACCCCCAATCAAATATCTGTCCTAAGTAAGGGATTATCATTCTCTCCAGCACGAAAATCAGACCGGTTCGAATGTGAAAAGGACCTCCAACTATTTACTAGAAAGATTCTTCTCAAAAAATTCTTCTCCAATCAGGAGAACAGAAAAAACAACTTCCCCACTACAAATTTTGACGATGATGATCTTTCGGCTCTACAGATGTTAGCAGAACTTACCACTGAATCTGGTCCCACCCAAACAACCAGTGATGAAGCGGAGGATAGATCTAGAATAACGAAAAAATCCAAATTCTTTCCAGATACTAAAATCTGCCCTCAGGTTGAAGTCTTTCAAAGACTTGTGTGCAAAGACCTTGATCAATTACATCTAAGTAATAAGCACTACCCTGACAACTTGAATATAGGAGAAAGAACTGCATTGAACGAGATCACAAAATGGCCGGACACCATAGTTAAGTCCTCAGATAAGGGGGGCAATATTGTGCTCTGGCCCAGAATAATGTATCTGGAGGAACTTGCAAGACAGCTGAGTGACAAAAATTGCTACAAGAGACTCTATTTCAACCCTACAAATACGTTCCTTCAACAATATAATAATATTGTCCAAACCGCATATGACAATAACGTTATATCCAAGAAGGATTGGAATTTTCTAAAAATGAATAAACCAAAGACACCGACGCTATACCTCCTACCCAAGGTACACAAAAATGAGAAGAAGCCACCGGGTAGACCTATCCTATCTGGCATGGGTAGTTTAACAGAAAATGCGAGCATTTACGTAGATTACCATCTACGAAAACATGTTATTACCCTCCCATCTTATGTACGTGACACAATGGATGTCCTGAATAAGTTAAACAATCTTAGTGTCAATCCAGGGGTATGGCTTGTGACATGCGATGTAGAGAGTCTCTACACGAGCATTAATCATGTCCAGGGTGTCGCAGCCACAAGGTATTTTCTCAATATGGAGGCTCAGAATGAGCGAAGTGACTTCCTTGTTGAATTGTTAGAATTTTTGTTATCTCATAACTACTTCACCTGTAACGAGCGCCACTATCTCCAGGTTAGAGGGACGGCGATGGGGACAGCATGTGCCCCCACATATGCCAACCTCTACCTGGGGTGGTGGGAGAGAGAGGTGGTCTTTCAAGAATCGTTGGAAAAATACACAGACAACATATTGATATACTTAAGGTATATCGACGATATCTTAATACTATGGGAGGGCCCCTTTAGAGAACTGAGTGAATTCATCAACATCTTGAACACTTACAATTTAAACTTAAAATTGACTCTGGAAGCCAGCCAAAGAGCAATCAACTTCTTAGACATCACCATCCATATTGACGAAGATGGAAATATATCCACAGACCTCTATAGAAAACCAACAGCTACTAATAGTTTGCTACACTCAACAAGCTCACATCTCCCGGCAACTATTAGAGGAATTCCTAAAGGAGAATTGTTAAGAACAAAAAGAAACTGCTCCAATGAGGATACTTTCCATATAAGACAGATTGAATTGAGTGAACGTTTCAAAAAAAGAGGGTACAGCAACAGACTGATAAAAAGATCAATCCAAGAAGTTGAAACTTACCAACGGGACTATTTACGAACACCAAAAATCAAACCAAAACAGGAAGAACCTATTAGGTACGTGGGGACCTACAATACACACTGGAGAGAAATCAACTATATTCTGGAGAAACATTGGCCTATTCTCCATACGGATGAAGATCTGGCCAAGATACTTCCTGACAAACCACTCACCAGCTGGCGAAGATCCCCAAATTTGAGGGATAAGGCGGTACACAGCCATCTATCCCAAATTTCATCAAATAGTATGACTAAGAAGGGATCCTTCCCCTGTGGGAATTGTAAAGCCTGCAAATTTATGATTCCTACGAAGCATTTCTTTGATAATTATAACAAAAAATGGATAATATCTTCAAAAATCACATGTACCTCGATAGGAACTGTATACTATCTTGAATGTCCCTGTCATAAGAAATACATTGGCAAAACGATACGACCGTTGAAAGTCAGACTCCTAGAACATGTTGGCAGTATTCGAAATGCTAGAAAAGATCTAGCCAGATTTAAACCTCTCCCACCAGTAGCCAGACATTTTTTAAATTACCACAATGGAGATCCTAATGGCCTCAGAGCATTTGGTATTAAACATGTACAGCTTGGTATCAGGGGAGGGGACTTAGATCAGGAGTTATTAAAACTTGAAATGAAAATGATCTTTCTGTTAAATACTGTTTATCCATATGGTATGAACGAATCCAATAGTTACATCTCCTTTCTGAATTAATCATAATATTTAGACTAGTTCCTTGTAACTATGGAGATATATCACCATAACCATTTGTTATCACTCTACACATTTATCAGGCAGGTATCTCTGCCTAGAGAGATGTATTTATCTCTCACATACCAATCTATATTTCTGATTCACTTATATTTTTTTCACTGGTTTGCACGCACACTCTGTTTAACACTTTTTATGCACGTTTTTAGTTGCTCACATATGTTTTTCACTAGCATTCACTCCATTATAGTGTTTTCCGCTATCCCGCTATGTATTAGTGAGATTTCATGCACATCATATTGGACCTTTTACACATTATCCTTTATTAATATATATTTTCTCACTCCTTCTCTTTTGGGTCACCACTTATGTTTGCACACAACATTATGTGATAATAATGGTTTTTATTATCATTTATTCACTATATTGAATTACTGGGAATACTGTCCCAACTCATATGATTATGGTCCCCCCAGCACTAAATACTGGCAAGCGATCTGAGAGGCTACGGCCAGCCAATTTAGATTATCTCAAGATCCTGGAGATGATGACTTTATATGGTGACAATTGACTAAAATATAAATATTCCCTACATCAATTTACATTTGGATTCTGGACATTGTACCTTCTATATTTTCATAACCCTTTTGGGGCAATTATTTATGTCTGTACGCAATGCCATGTGATAATAAGGATTACTAACATCTATCCACTATTTTGAAGTATTGTCCACACTCTCGTCTCTTGGAACATTGCCCAAATTGTATTATTATGATTCCCTATATTGTTAAAAACTGACAGGTAACTTAAGAGGTCAATCTGGATCATATCATTTTATTCTATCATCTCATTCTAATATCACCTAGGGGATAACTTTATATGGTGATAATTAAATGTCTCCTTTGTTAGTAAATACACCATTTTGGGGAGGTATATTTCCCCTAATATTGAGATATTGTGATAAATGATTGAGGGATGGTTATTCTTCCTGTCAGCGAATATACTATATGGGGAAATAATTACCTGGATACTTACCTCAGGAACATACTTACCTTCAGAATATATTCAATATCACTAATTGCTGAATGTCACAATATCATAACAATTTTGAGTTACCCTAGCAACCACACATTTGTGCAGCGATGTGGTTTCTGTACCATAAATGGGATTTGTGAATACATCTGTACTCCTTTTATCAAAAAATCAGTTTTTTGGATTATAATACATAATCCCTCATTATTCCTTGTTTTAGGGATCACATATTACGTGTGCGATATGGCTGGATAAGGTAGGAATAACCCAGGAATATGTATTTATTTATCAACCAATTGCACTAACTACTGAAGATAAAATCCAAAAATATGATACACGATAATCAAGCCGCTGGGAGAAAAAAGAATACAGCGGGGTCAATAAATTTTATGGCATACAAAGATGTTACAGCTGGCTATGTAGTGTAAAGATAGAATGATATGATATACACACATTCGGGGCCCAATTGTAATTAAATCCCCTTCTTCTTTGGTATACTACAAATCATCTTCTTACCAACGTATGAGCACTACGATTGGATAGTGTTGTCACAAGGTACTTATAAAGAGTTGCCCAGGAACATGTGTATATTCATCACGGCAAGCTTCACGTAATAAAAGTAACAATATTGAGATCTATAGAATATGACATCCTAGAGGCAGTAATATAGAGATACATAGTGGGACAAGTAACCCATATATATAAAGGCTTTTTATAGTAAGTCACGCTGCCGGACAACGGATAGATACTGTATACTGTATACAGATACCGGGGTATGGTGGTAATGTAATCCCCATCTCCGTGGATTTAACATTAGAGTACCGCGATTGGCTAAGAGGTGTCATGTGGTAACAATAAACACAATCTACAGGCTGACGGCTGTATGTGACGTATCGGGACACAGTAGAAGTATGATAGGCGGGCGGTCCCACGTGACCTGAATAGTAGATGTTGATTGGGCCAAATGAATCTGATTTATTCATGCCTTCGGGAAGCGCTCTTGTTGCTCCCTGACGAAGCTGCTACAAGCAGTGAAACACGCGTGTAGGGCACAGCGTGTCCGCATGTGTTAAAATGTACAAATGATATAATACAGATATGGGACTTTAGAATATTAGTTGGAAGCTTGTAATAATAGGGACCTCGTATTGCAGAGGGCTGAAAATTGAGATTAACCATGTGTAATGTCATGATGCTATTATAGGAACAATTACAGGAGGTCAGCTACTAGTCCCCAGCGATAGGGATATCAGACTGTATAGGGCTGAATATATAGATCGCATGATAGGATAACTACTGCCTAATATACAGATATTTATGTTAAATAGGGTGACAAATAATAGTCTTCAAGAATAAGAAGACTGTATTAAGTTGCAGCCTAATCCACACTAGCTGCCTGGACAGCTGGAGGTGTGTTATTAACCTCAGACACTGAGCGAGTAGCTACAAATCCCAGCAGCAGTTGCAACTGTATATGATTGCAACATATTTAGAAAATCAAGGAGCTGAGATCGGATCAACATAATATTGCTACATAGAAGTGAATTGGCAACTTTGAGAAGCCAGAAGCAGTGATATACTTTAACTTAACATACTGAACACAATACACTGTAGCAATTTAACTGGCAACACATAGGAGCCAGGGGACAGCTATATATTTCAAAAGATCAGTGAAGTAGCTACTAGCAATAAAGGCTATGTTAAAACCATTAACCTTATAACATATATGATTATCAATGTCATAGCTATGTGACTGGGACACAAGTGACAGCTGAACTATATGACATTATGATACATATCTTTTGAGATACTTACAATAGGTCTCCTTATACAGTGGTTATCTTATATATTAGGATTTTGGATAGATGCAATAAATTTACTAGAAATGATAGATCAATTTCCCTATATCAGAGATAGTTTGAGTGCAATCATGTATACGCATCACACTATATGAATATTAAAAAATACTATACCTGCCAATCATTATTTCATCTATATTAGCTTATATATAAAAAAAAATAGAAATTATTCCTTAAAAGCTACTATTATCAATACATATGTGGGCTACTTTATACTAAGAGCTTGGATTGCTATTTAATTGAAGATATATGTAATAATTCTTAAGATTATTATAGACGCATATGAAATAAGTTGCGCCTATAGGGAGATTGCTTTCTAGAAAATTGGGGCTGCTATACCTCTAATATAAGCAATTTCCTAGAAAAGTGGGGCTGCTAAACCCCTAAATATAATTGGGGCCAACATACCCCTAAAATATCAGCAATCCCTTATATAATTGGGGCTGCCATACCCCTAATGTACGTTGGTTGTCTCCTATAAATTGGGTTACTATACCCTTAATATAAGCAATTTCCTAGAAAAGTGGGGCTGCCAAACCCCTAAATATAATTGGGGCCATAATACCCCTAAATATCAGCAATCCCTTATAAAATTGGGGCTGCCATACCCCTAATGTACGTTGGCTGCCTCCCACGAAGTGGATATTACTATAACCTTTAAAGTAACCCAGCTCACATATATAATATACTTTGTATTGGTATAGGTAGTTAGTGTGAAGGACTCCTGATATATAGAGATTTCTATTTCGATAGAGACCCGTGACTCTGATTACAGGGAAATTGAGATTACATCAACTACATATAATTGAAGATAACCTCCTACGTGCAATCGGATGATATATGTGCATATATTTGAATCTATAGTCTCCGCATTTGGAGAGTATCCTTTAGCTGATAACCTCCATGGAATGAGGATACACACACATGAAGTTTGTCTGTTTGAATTATTAATACAGCATAGTGGGTTTTAATATCACTAACTTGTGATAAACCCTCGTTGTATTGGATAAAGACAATCAATACACAAGTCATTACAATAACTTCCAGAAATTAGACGAGAAACACATGTATACACGTTTTTAACTCTTTATTCACACATTTTTCTATTCTTTTCACGTATTTGTTAGTATTGTGATTTTAACTCTTATGTTTCACGGTAGCTCAGGACAAATATCCAACCTTATTTTAATGTATATCGAATAAAGGTTATATTTTAGAATAAATTCATACTCTCTAAGTGCGTCAACAATACAGACTTCCTTCTGTTTTTTCCTCTCACACTCTTGCTTCAGTGCACTGTAGTTGACAGCACCCCCTGAATATATATTGAACAATATTTGTGATACAATATTAGGGGTTCACCAAGTGAGTGGATGGTGATGAACCACATACACTCACAGAAAATACAATAAACAATATATTACGAGTGTGCAGATACCCAATTCCTGTGTCTATTAGTTCCGGTAAAGATTCCCTTTGGCAGCCTCAGTTCGTTGGTGTCGGCCTTCGTCGACAGTGGAGCTGCAGGAAATTTTATGGATTTAGCTTGGGCTAAGGCTTTAGGCGTTCCACTGATACCCTTAGATAGACGTATCACCATGCATGGCTTGGATGGGGGTCCGCTTTCCAATGGGGTTATTACTCACCGCACACCTCCAGTATTGCTGACAGTGGGGGCCCTACATTCAGAAGAAATAGAATTTTACCTTACACATTGTCCGGCAGTTCCAGTCGTTTTGGGTCACCCCTGGCTTGCCTTTCATAATCCCATCATAGATTGGCGGTCTGGGGAGATTTCCCAATGGGGTCCTTTTTGTGTTAAGGAGTGTATTTCCCATCCTGTCCGGGTTGCGGCAGTTACCCCAGAACTTATTCCTCTGGAATATCAGGATTTTGCTGATGTGTTCTCCAAGGGAAATGCGGACGTTCTGCCTCCCCATCGGTCCTATGACTGCGCTATAGATTTAGTTCCCGGGGCCACTTTACCTAAAGGGAGATTATATGCGCTCTCCGGGCCAGAAACCACGGCTATGGATAATTATATCCAGGAAAGCCTGAAAAAAGGCTTCATTAGGCCTTCGAAATCTCCTTTGAGTGCAGGATTCTTTTTTGTTGAGAAAAAAGATGGGTTTCTCAGACCATGTATTGATTTTCGGGCTCTGAATAAAATTTCTGTTAAAAACACCTACCCTTTGCCTTTGATTTCAGTACTTTTTGATCAGTTACGCTCTGCCGTTATCTTCTCAAAAATCGATCTTAGAGGAGCTTACAATCTCATCCGAATAAGATCTGGGGATGAGTGGAAGACGGCTTTCAGCACACAGTCGGGTCATTATGAATACCTGGTGATGCCCTTTGGGCTGTCAAATGCTCCTGCGGTATTTCAAGACCTCATCAATGATGTTCTTCGTGACTTTCTTGGAAAGTTCGTTGTCGTTTATTTAGACGACATTTTGATTTATTCTGAGTCTATGGAACAACATATTACCCATGTGCGTCTGGTTCTTCAAAAACTACGGGAGAATCATTTATACGCAAAACTAGAGAAATGTGATTTTCACATCACGGAAGTGTCCTTCTTGGGGTATATTATTTCCCCCCAGGGATTTTTCATGGAACCGAAAAAACTCCAGGCCATTCTTAATTGGGCGCAACCCGCAAATTTAAAAGCAATTCAGCGCATTTTAGGGTTTGCAAACTATTATAGGCGGTTCATTCATACCTTTTCTGATTTGGTCGCTCCTATAGTAGCATTGACTAAAAAAGGAGCGGACCCTTCCAATTGGTCGCCTGCAGCCGAGTCTGCCTTTCGGGCCTTAAAGCAGGCCTTTGTCTCGGCTCCTGTTCTCAGGCACCCTAACCCGGAGCTCCCCTTTATAGTCGAGGTAGATGCCTCAGAGGTTGGAATGGGGGCTATCCTATCGCAGGAAGATCCGGAGTCTCAGGAATTACACCATTGTGCCTTCATGTCCAGGAAATTCTCCTCCGCAGAATCCAACTATGACGTTGGTAATCGAGAATTGCTGGCAGTTAAATGGGCTTTCGAGGAGTGGAGGCATTGGCTGGAGGGAGCTAGGCATACTATTACAGTGTTTACTGACCATAAGAACCTGCAATATATTGAGTCAGCTAAACGGCTTAATGCTCGGCAGGCACGTTGGGCATTGTTTTTTACTCGTTTCAGGTTTATTATCACTTTCAGGCCCGGTTCCAAAAATACTAACGCTAATGCCCTGTCACGTTGTTTTCTTCCGGTTCACAATAACCATCCTGCTACTACCCCCATAGTTCCATCATCTATCATCCGGGCAGGCCTCACACAGGATTTATTTACTCAGTTAGTCCAGCTTCAACAGCAGGCTCCTAAACCGACTCCTGCTGATCGTCTCTTTGTCCCTGAATTTCTGAGAGGCACTGTTTTTTTTGTTTTTTTTAAACACGATTTATTGGGTGGATCAAAATAAGATTACATTGGTAACAGAGCACCCGGACAATTTGGGTGTTTAAAGAACAAATATAGTTACAATGAATTGTCACAACAACAGAATAATTGATCCTTTTTTTTGTTTTTGTTTTCCCCTTATTTTAAAAGAGTAAAGTTAAGATGTATGCGGTGGGGAACTCTCGGCGACGGATTGGCCTTCCGTCATAGAGAGTCAGCGGAGGCAATGAGAAGAAAAGAGTACTCAGAAATCGAGTAAAAGGGGGCAGAAAAGCAGGTGAGGCTAAGAGCCTCTAGTCAGAGAGAGAAGGAGGGGGAGTAGAGGGGGGGGGAGGGGTGGCGCTCCGGGGCAAGAGGCGGGCTGGACCGCGGGGTATCGTGTCAGGCTACAAATGGGGAGGAGGCTTGTTGTAGGTTTAGCCACGGGGACCATACTTTGTCAAATTGTTTCGAAGTGTTACGTATGACTGCGGTCATATATTCCATTTTGTGGACATACCATATTCGGGAGATTATCACCGGCATTGGTGAGGGTGTCAGGCTCTTCCAGTCTGTAGCAATTTGGCATGTCATTGCCGAAACTACATGTCGAAATAGTTTGTTTGATGTCTATTGAGGATTGGAAGGGACATGGGGAGCAAGAAGTATTGGGGGTCAGGGGGGATAGAGATATCAAATAAGCGCGAAAGCAATATAATGAGTTCACCCCATATTTTGTGAATTTTGGGGCAGGCCCACCATATGTGTAAGAAAGAGCCACTGTCCGTGCACCCCCTCCAGCAACCATCTAGGGTGTTGGGGAACATAGTGTGTAGACGAGCTGGGACATAGTACCAGCGGTAGAGTAGTTTATATATGTTTTCTTTAATTTTCACACAGATAGAGCTGGAGGCAGCATTGTCCCATATATCTACCCAGTCTTCATTGTCTATAGTTACTCCCAGTTCCTTTTCCCATGCTGCTTCGTGGGGGGCTTGGGATGTGTTGGGGTAGTTGTCAAGTAAGATGTGAATATCTGATATGAGGCCCTTGGTGTTGGTGCGTTTCCAGCAAATGTATTTGAAGGGAGATAAGTGTCTGTGGAGGAGGGTGGTGGTAATGGTGGAGTGGAAGTGTCTGATTTGTAGGAAGCGGAAGAAATCCGAAGAGGGGATTGCTGTTCCCTCACGGATATCCGCGAATTGTGGGAAAGTGGCATTGGAAGTAATATCGTTAACGTATAATATACCACTCGAGCGCCAACATGTATGCGAGGCTTTACCCATGCCTGGAGGAAAGGCTGGGTTGTGAAATAATGGAATTAGCGGAGATGGGTATGGGGCTAAATTGAACCGTCTATTTGTTAGATCCCATGTCGCTAATGAACGGCTTACTACGGGGTGCGAGAGGGCCGCGCGTGGGCGTTGATTCCGGTGAAGTCACAGTAGGGAGGATAATGTAGCTAGGCCCGTTTCCTCTGCCTCTATCCCCACCCAGACCTTTCGTGTCCCTCCCTCGTTGCACCATTGTGCGCACTGAGCAAGTTGTGCAGCATAGAAATATTTCTTAAAGTCCGGGATACCCAGGCCTCCGCCTCTGGAGGGGCGTTGAAGCAATTTAAGTCTAACGCGGGGACGCTTATGGTTCCAGATAAAAAGGGAGGATTGGCGTTGCAGGGTCTTGAACACGTAGGTAGGGACGTAAATCGGGAGGGTCTGAAATAAATACAAAAGCCGGGGGAGTACGCTCATCTTGACGGAGTTAATTCTGCCTATCCATGATATAAAGTAGCTGGACCATTCCACCAAATCTTCCTTGATTGTCTGCAATAAACGGGGATAGTTTGCTTGGAAAAGTTGGTGGTGATGGTGGGTCAGGTACACGCCGAGGTATTTGATTTTCTTTGTGTACCAGTTACATGGGAGGATGTTCTGGAGGTCCTGTTTGAGATCTGCTGGGATATAAAAGTTGAGGACCTCTGTTTTATTAACATTTATTTTATATCCAGAGAGCTGGGAGTATGAGGTGATCTCAGATAAGAGGGCGGGGAGAGATTGGGCTGGGTCTGTGAGGGAGATCAGGACATCGTCGGCATATAACGCTATCTTATGTTCGGATAGGCCTGTGGATATTCCACGAATAGAATTGTTGTTGCGGATTCTTGCTGCTAGGGGCTCCATGATTAGTGCGAAAATTAACGGGGAAAGGGGGCATCCCCGTCTGGTACCGTTGGCAATCTCAAAACTGGAGGAGGAGACACCATTAACCATAACCTGGGCCGATGGGGAGCGGTAAAGTGCTTTGATCCCTTCCAAAAATTCTCCGGAAAATCCCAGTTTGCCAAGGACTGCAAAGGCAAAAGACCACGATATACGGTCGAAGGCCTTTTCCGCATCGAGAGCCAGGATGAGAGAGGGAGATTTCCTTTTTTGAATTGAATATATTAGATCTATGGCCCTTCTGGTGTTATCAGGTGCCTGGCATCCAGGGATGAAGCCGACCTGGTCCGGGTGGACCAGACCGGGCATCAAAGGCCCCAGGCGGTTAGCTAATATTTTCGCGTAAATCTTCAGGTCGACATTCAATAGTGAAATCGGTCTGTAGTTCAGGCAGCTAGTCGGGTCTTTGTCGGGCTTTGGGATTACCACTATATCGACTCGGGTGGTCTCTGGCAGGAAGGAGGCTCCCTTAAAAACACCATTAAATAGGGTGGTTAGGTGTGGGGTCAGCTCCTTCGCGAAAAGTTTATAATATTGGGCTGTGAAACCATCCGGGCCTGGGGCGGCCGACGAGCGCATTGATCGTATGGCGGCTAATGTCTCCTCCTCCGAGATTCGACAATTAAGGGCTTCCGACTGAGAATCCGACAGGGTTGGGAGGGGAGTATCAGACAAGTATGAGCGCACTCCCCCCGTCTCTTCAGGAGACTGCTGGGGTGGGTCAGGTAGGTTATAAAGGGAGCTATAAAACAAACGGAATTCTTCGGCCATCACTTCAGGGTCATATGTATAGGTTCCCTTTCGTGACGAATACAATTTATCTATTGCACCCAACGCTTGCTTGCGGCGTAGTTTGTTGGCCAGTAGGGTGTCTATTTTATCCATTTTATCATAGAAGTGTTGTTGCAGCTTCCGGAGTAACAATGCCGCGCGATTGGAAAGAAGGGTGTTAAGTTGTCCCCGGAGGGAATCTATCTGAGTGAGCAGGGAAGGATTGGGGGATGCTTTATGTTTGGATAGGAGGGTGGCTATTTCTGCTTCGAGGGAGGATATCTCCTGCGCGGCTTTTTTCTTAAGGGCTGACGATTTTGCTAATAAGGCTCCGCGAATCATAGCTTTGTGGGCTTCCCAGAGAACATTGAGCGAGATATCGGGGGATGTGTTTTCGGTGAAGTAGTGTGTGATTGCTAGTCTGGTTTCCTCTAGTGCTGAGGGGTGTTGTAAAAGCGAGTCGTCCAGACGCCATTTGTATCTCTTACGCGGCGCGCGGTATATATCTATGAGGAGATAGACCCCAGCGTGGTCCGTCCATGACAGAGGTGTAATGCCCGTGCCCGAAATCAGTGGTATGAGGGCAGAGGAGATGTGGATCATATCGATCCTGGAGTAGTGATGGTGTGGGGCTGAATAATGCGTGAAATCTTTGGTGTGAGGGTGTTGGGAACGCCAAGTGTCACAGAGGCCATGATGTTTCATGATGGCGGTAAGTGTGCGGGAGGCCCGAGGGAGGGTTGTTATAGAAGCATGAGGGGGGGGGGGGCAGATCTGTCTAGCAGGGGGTCGATTATGGTGTTAAAATCGCCACCCATAATAATGCTTCCTTGTGCTTCCCGTGATAAGCGTTTAGAAAGAGAGTCGAAAAACAGGGACTGGTCTTGGTTGGGGGCATAGGTGGAGACCAGTGTGAGAGCCGTTGAGCGGAGGGTGCCCATTACCATGAGGAAACGTCCTTCTGGGTCTGTCACTGTCCTAGAGTGAATAAACGGGATGTTACAGCGAACTAATATGGCCACACCCCGTTTTTTACAGTCTGCCGAAGCAAAGTAGGACTGGGAGAACCATTTGCCCTTAAGCTGGGTATGGGGACCGGTGAGATGCGTTTCCTGGAGAAATTCTATGTCGATTTTCTCACGTCTGCAGGCGCTCAGGAACACGGTGCGTTTCCTAGGGGAGTTTAGGCCATTTACATTGGCCGAGAATATTTTAAGGGACATGGCTGTTTACATGGGGGAGTATGACATATTGCCCTAAAGGTCCAGTAACGTACCGCCCGCGCCAGGAGAGGGCCACCCCTCCGGACCTAGCAAGAGAAGGAGCGGGAAGGTCAGGCAGAGGTCGCCAGAGGAGGGAAAGAAAGAGGAAAATAGAGAGGAAAAAGAAACACCCCAAACGGGGAAACATCCCTAAAGTTGTGGGTCCCATTCGGGGACCGCCAGGGAAAAAGCATTGCATCAGTAACATTGTAAGCAACAGTAAGGGATTATGGGGGGGTAACCAGGGTACCATGTGGGAGGGCCTAGGGCGCCCGGGCCACAAGGGTCGGGGTCAGCCTTTTTAACTATATCGGACATATTACAGTATAGGACAGCGAGAACTGTGTCCAGACAACAAGAAATTCAAACGTAAATTCGAAATTGGGAGGGGGAAGGGGGAGAAAGGAGGGAGGGAGGGAGAGACACACAAAAAAAATATATATATATAAACAGGGGTGGGGGGGAGGATAAACCACAGGGGTGCAAGCAAGTATGGTTTAGTTATAACAGCAATAACAGAAGATAGTTACGATACTGGCAAAAGGATGGGGGTCGGGTCATCCACGACTTTGGCTCAGTTCAATGCGCATAAGTGTTGCGCCAGCATGACGTATATGATCCACAGTGGGGGGCTCCCCAAGTCAGGGAGGGTCTTTGTCCACGTTACGCTGTCGGGTCACCCTCGTCCAGTCGGGAAGGGGTGGCGGAGGGTGCGGTGTTTTCGATGAAGAAGTTGCCAATTCTACTACGGGTGATGCTGGGAGGAGATCTAACTTTGCCAGTAGTTCCTGTCCCTGGTTTAGGGTCTTGACTGAGTGGACAAAGTTGTTGACCGAGACGTGGAGTTGAAAAGGGAATCCCCATCTGTATCTGATCTGATGTTGACGCAGGATCCGGGTGACCGGCTGGAGGTCCCGCCGTTTCTGGATCGTGGAGGGGGCTAGGTCCTGATAAATCTGTAGTTGCATGCCCTTAAACAGAGTCTCCGGTGAGTCTCGAACGGAGGACAAAATTTTCTCTTTCGAACGGAAATAATGGAAACGGATAATAACATCCCTGGGTGGTTGGGCAGGAGACGGTTTTGCACGGAGTGCTCTATGTGCCCTGTCGCAGAGGCATTCTTCGTCTGTGAGGTCTGGTGTTATGTGCGTGAAGAAATCTCTCAGAAATGCCGGCAGCGATGTTCTGAGGACCGATTCTGGGATGACGCGTATGCGTAGATTATTTCTACGCGAGCGATTTTCTTGGTCCTCTTGTCGCTCTTTGAGGGTCTCCATTTCTTCGTGCAATCTAGTGAGCTCACTGTCAAGTCGGTGTTGGGAGCGACAGAGATCGTCTGTCTTGGTTTCCAATGTGTCCGTTCGATTGCCAAGGGCTGTAAGGTCTGATTTAAAGTCGGCTATGGCGTTCGAGAGTTCCTGTTTGAACGCAGATTGTACCCCCTCCAGTAGGCTCGACATGACCGCCTGTATCTGAGGGTCGATACCTGTTTCCGATGATCACGGAGAGGGGGGGGGGGGGGGAGCCTGCGGACATGTTGGGGTTCTGTGGTCCCTTAGATTTTGAGCCGAAGAAGTTAGTCGGGACTTGTGTTGCTTTTTTATTTTTAGACATAGTGGCATATATATACAAAAAAAGGGAGGGGGGGGGTGAAGGTGGAGGTGAAAAAGAAAAGGGAATGAAAAAATTGTTGACGGGGGGACACAGTTCAGGGTCCGTACGTTAAACGGATAGTCCGGGGAGGTCAGACTGCTGTCCGTTTTAGGTGTGCACCGGTCTCCTATGCGGCTGGTGGGATGAATAGTGAAAGCCCCAGGAAGGTCGGGGGGCGGAGGAGGGTATCTTGTCAGGTTAGTTGATCGGTATTCAAAATTATTTCGTGTTCCTGATTTCTGTTATTGTAAATCAAGTAGCTCACCGTAGCGACCTCCCGAGGGGGATAAATTTGTCTTCTTCAGGTGACCTAGCCGTTGAGTTGGGAATAGTGTGCCAGAGCGTTATAAATAGATACGTATTGCTTAGTTATGGCACTTTATTGTCCTGCGTTAACTCATCTTAAGAATGGGTCGGGAACATATAGATCCGGGTGTCATGACGTCGGGGCCTGGGCTTTCCCAGGCGTCAGCTCCGATGTCGAGGTAGATTGCGGCTTAACCCTTCATCCCGTGGCCCTGGCACACCCCGTGGATATTAAAGCTCTTTCATGGTTGTCGCCACTGTGGGCAGAATCTGTGGGCCTGCACGGGTGAGAAGTGTGTGGTATAATGCAATTTATCTTCACCCTGGCTAGATGCCAGAAAGCAAAATGGAGGTTCCGGGTTCGTGTCACAGGATTTTATGGGGCAGGGGTGCAGATCGGGAATGATTGCTGTGGCAACAGCGGGTACTCACCACCCTCCAAGTGGACCAGGTATTGAAGGTAAGTCAGCCCGCTGGACGTGTTTTACAGCTTTTCAGGGCTTCCCTTAGGTGTGCACAGCTCCCTCCAGCATATGGCCCGGGAATCCAAGATGGCCGCCGCAGCTCACACAGGGCAGCCCACCCTCCTCAAATATCTCCTGTGGGGCTGGTGGAGGTGCTGAGGCTCTCTCCAGGTGCCAGGGGGTGCTCAGCCAAGCCAGGGGAGGAAGGTCCGAGGTCCTAGGGGTTCCGGTGCGGCCGCGCTCCGGTCCCGGAGCTTCCGGCCGGGGTATCCCCAAACTCCAGGCCCCGGCTGCAGGTCGCATGGTAGGCCTCGACGGCCGGAGGTAGCCGGAGGACGCAGGCCCGGTTCGTCGGCCACACAGCTCCGCAGTGGGGGCCCACGGGGGGTGGACGAGGTCACCGCAGCCCAGCACAGCCGGTCTAGAAGGGCCGAAGGTGGTTTCCCGGCTCCCGCCGAGAGCTCCGGAGCCCGGCCCCGCCAGGCGCCAAAATCGAGGCCCCGGCTTCACCAGTAGGGGAAGGCCACAGTCCGCAGAGACAGCCTAGGCCGCCTCCCGACTCCGCAGCTCGCTTCCCTGTTGAAGGCCACCGAGGGCAGAGGCAGTAAGGTATGTGGAGGTGGCAGCAGGGTACTTTTATGGGGGTATAATTGAATTTTAAGCCCCTAGGTAGCAGGAGCTCATGTGAGGTGCTTCTGTCCTCACTGCTAGCCAGGCCACGCCCCTCTATAATCTATTTATTTTATTGGTGTTTATATACAGCACTTTATATAACAGTGTATTGCTGCACCCTCATGTAAGGTGCTATCTTTGTGGGGCAGATGGAAGCGGTTTGTGAGAGGCACTGTTTTAGCTGAGTTTCATGACAACAAAGTCTCTGGTCATCCAGGTATCACTAAGACCTTGGAGTTAGTGTCTCGCTCGGTGTGGTGGCCTAGTCTTTCTAAAGATGTAAGGGAATTTGTCCATTCCTGTCAGGTTTGTGCACGGCATAAGGTTCCTCGTTCATTGCCGATCGGGCAACTCGTACCTTTAGCCGTTCCTCTCAGGCCATGGTCACATATATCCATGGATTTCGTGGTGGACCTTCCTCTTTCAGCCGGATTTCGAGTCATTTGGGTGGTAGTAGATCGTTTTAGTAAGATGGCTCATTTCATTGCTCTTCCCCGATTACCCTCTGCTCAAGGGTTGGCAGTCTTGTTTCTCCGTCATGTGTTCAGGCTCCATGGGTTGCCCAGGGATATTGTCTCTGATCGGGGTCCGCAATTCATTGCTCGTTTCTGGAAACGTTTTTGTCCCTCATTAAATATGAAACTCTCTTTAACATCTGGGTACCATCCACAATCTAACGGACAAACCGAACGAGTTAACCAGTCATTAAAACCGTATTTACGGTTGTATTCGGCCAAACTCCAGAATGATTGGTCTGAATTTCTTCCGTTAGCCGAATTTGCTTATAATAACTCTTGTCATTCTTCCACCAAGGAGTCCCCATTCTTTTCAGTCTTTGGCTTTCATCCTAGAGCCAACTCTTTTTTTCCTCATTCTCCAGTCTCCTCGTTGACCTTAACCTCCCATCTCAGAACGATTTGGAGAAAGGTGCACCTTTCCTTGAGAAAAGCTGCCTTTCGAGAAAAGAAATTTTCTGATGGCTCCGACATCCTTGCACTTTTAAGGTGGGAGATAAGGTATGGTTGTCAACTCGCAACATCAAGCTCCGACAACCTTCGGCTAGATTGGGACCCAAATTTATTGGACCATTCCTTATCATTAAGAAGGTCAACCCAGTTGCTTTTCGGCTACGCTTGCCGAGATATCTCAAAATTGGCAATACTTTTCACTGTTCTTTTTTGAAACAGTATTTTTCTTCCAGGAGATTTCCTCGGAGGACTTCCCAGGGTAGATCTCCGGTGGATGTTCAGGGGCAACAAGAGTTCTTGGTGGAGAAGGTTTTAGATTCTAAGCTTTCTCGGAGTCGGCTCTATTTTTTGGTCCACTGGAAAGGTTATGGCCCTGAAGAAAGATCTTGGGTGTTGGATAAAGATTTACATGCTCCCAAGCTGAAGAGGATTTTCTTTCAGGAGTTTCCTCAGAAACCTGGCTCTAGGGGTTCTTTAACCCCTCCTCAAGGGGGGGGGGGTACTGTTAGGCGTGGCGGTCTTCGGCCGTGCCCTGACTGAGCAGTGGTCACGGCCGCCGCGCCTCTCTCTTTCCCTGTCCCCCGCACGGCGCCTAGCAACGCCAGGACGCCATGCGCACGATAGCCGCCGGGTCCCTGGCAACGCAGGACGCCGTGCGTGCAGGGCCGCCGGGTGCATAGCAACGGGGACGCCACAGGTGGACCGCGTTCCCCGTTGCTAAGAATAGTTAATTAGGTTGCTCGTGCAGCAGGGCAGCTGCACGGCAACTAGTAATTAGGGTCTGGGGGCTGGTCCTGCTGGCCCTCCTGTTATTGGCCAGCAGGGCCTTTTTATGTGAGCCAGCACACTGCAGCCCCGCCGGTGATAGCTTCTTGTATGCTGTTCCTGCCTTGCAGAACTCTGTTCCTGTCAGCCGTGTTTGGTGGATCTTGCTCCCTGCCCTTTGGTACTTTGGAGGTCCGAAGCTGGTCCTGGGAATCCTTCTAGTCCTTGCGAACCTGTTTGTCATCTGGGGTTTTTGCCCGGTTTCGTGAGTAGCGGCTTCTGCCACGTGTTGCGGCCTATGCCGCTTAGTGTTTACTTTACTGTGAATTGGTGCATTTGCGGAGGTTTCCGCTTTCACTGTCCTCCCCGGAACTCGGCAGTGCCGTGTAGGGGAGTGGACAGTGGTTTCTTTGTAGTTCTTTTCCTTTGGCGGCGTGCCGCACATACGTTTAGTTTTTAGGTAGTTTATAGCCCCTAGCGTGGTTGTTTCAGTTAGAGGTCCCCTTGTTATTACCCTGTCTCAGTTCACGCCTTGTCTCTCTTTAAGACCTGAGGGGGCATCGGAGTTGGGCAGACCTAATCCGCCCTTCAAACGCGGCTGCCATGGGCCCAAGAAACCATAGTCGTTCAGGCGTGAATTGATAACACGGGTAAGACAACGGAGGTAGGGTGCTAGGGGCTATTTCCTTCCCATTTCCCAATCCCAGCATTCCGTCTTGGTGCTCAGGACTCACTACATAAGATCTCCCCTGTCCTGAGCATCAGGATCGTAACAGATCCAAACACTTTCTCCAACTACCGACCCATCTCTCTCCTCCCTTTTGCCTCCAAACTCCTTGAGCGTATTGTCTACAACCGCCTTACTTCCTTTCTTTCCTCACACTCACTGCTTGACACATTCCAGTCTGGCTTCTGTCCTCTCCACTACACTGAAACTGCCCTTACAAAAGTATGCAATGACCTCCATGCTGCTAAATCTAAGGGACACTACTCTATACTTATTCTACTGGATCTCTCTGCTGCTTTTGACACTGTGGACCATCCTCTCCTACTGCAAATCCTTCACTCCATTGGTCTGCGTGACACTGCCCTTTCTTGGCTGTCCTCCTACCTTTCTGACCATTCATTCTCTGTCTCCTCTTATGACTCTACCTCCCCCTCACTTCCACTAACTGTAGGGGTACCCCAAGGTTCTGTCCTTGGTCCTCTACTCTTCTCTCTCTACACGTCCTCACTAGGTAAGCTCATTAGTTCTTTTGGTTTCCAATATCATCTCTATGCTGATGACACCCAAATCTATCTTTCCTCTCCAGAACTCTCCCCTGCTCTCCTCACTCGTATCTCCAACTGTCTCTCTGCTACCTCTTCCTGGATGTCCCAGTGCTTTCTTAAACTTAACATGTCTAAGACCGAGCTGATCATCTTCCCTCCCTCCCGCATAACCTCACCTCCTACAATATCATTATCTATTGATGGCACTACTATCTCCTCTAGCCCCCAGGTGCGCTGTCTTGGAGTAATCCTTGACTCCTCCCTCTCCTTCAAACCACACATTCAGCACCTCTCACAAACCTGCCGTTTTCATCTAAAAAATATTTCCAGGATCAGACCCTTTCTGACCCAGGATGCTACTAAGACTCTTATCCACTCACTGGTCATCTCCAGACTGGACTACTGTAATCTCCTCCTAACTGGCGTTCCTGACAAATACCTCTCTCTAATCCAATCTATACTCAATGCTGCTGCCCGGCTCATCTTCCTCACCAAACACACTACGTCCACCTCTCCTCTCTTACTAGACCTTCACTGGCTCCCCTTCCCTTTCAGAATCCATTTCAAGCTTCTCACACTTGCTTACAAAGCCCTCACCCACTCCTCTCCCATCTACATCTCTGACCGTATCTCCCTTTACACTCCCACCCGCCCTCTTCGCTCTGCTAATGCACGTCGACTCTCCTGCCTACGGATTACTTCCTCCCACTCCTACCTCCAAGATTTTTCACGTGCTGCACCACTTCTCTGGAATTCCCTACCTTTCCCCCTCAGACTCCCCACCTCTCTACAAAACTTCAAACGGGCTCTCAAGACCCACTTCTTCACCAAACACAGCCAAATCTCATCCTAAACCTCTGTGTCAGACACTTTGCAGAAAAGCATCATAAAAATCCAGATGACATTCAACTGATTGGCATCGTATCTATTATGCCCACAATACGTGGTGGCGACAGATACAGGAAATTATGTCTTAGAGAGAACTACTGGATACACAGGTTGAGATCCCTCATACCAGAGGGGTTAAATGAGAGCATCGAATTTGATCTCTAGGATCGATATGTTATTCCTCTTTTCTTTATCTGCTTTAGTTGCTCTATACATGTTTGCGTTTATCCTACATCATTGCAGATACTTTCCTTATTCTATATAACTAGCACATAATTGTCAATGAAATATGTAGAATAAAAAGTTACTAATTGGAGGTAACTCTCTTGTGAATTATGTCATCCGGATTAGATATGTGAATTCTGATGCTATCTTGCTATCTTTCTATCTGTTGTATTAGTATCCAATTGGAGTCAATATTTACCCAAATTAAGTGGGAACTGTGTCTCTTTAAATAATCAAGAGACCAAAATGCCCATATGAGCGGGTTTACTAATCGAATCTATAGCCTATATATAACAGTTATATTCTGCCCTTACTATATCCCGCATTTACGGTATATACATAGTATATTGTTTTTTCCCCTGACAATTGTCAAACACCCGAGGGATTGAAATTATTCCATTAGTTTTATTTACTATGTATCTAGTAGGCTCAGTGGCGTAGATGGTTAGGACACATGTACATTGTTCAGTGAGGCCCCGGGTTCGCATCCAGAAACGTTATTAGGTTTATTATTAGATTGTTGTTTTGTTTTATTTCTAGTTTTTAATACATAAATTGACCATATAATAAACTGATAATGTCGATATTATCTTAAACCATTAAGCTATACCTCTAGATACACTTTTACCTGAATACATGCGCTACGCACTTTGTACGCTATTTGCGTACAGAGTCCCGTACGTGGTACGTACTTGGCGCACACATGCCGCGCTGAGTGTACAGAGTATGCACAGCGCGCGTACACACAATTGATAACCTTTAAACCTTATTAGTAATACAATGTAATAATATGGTTACACTTTGAACCTTTATGCAGCAAAGCACTGCAATGATGTTATACCTTAAACCTTAAGTAGCGCTGACGGTATAAAGTACCCGCAGTGCGTACACCTTATCAATACTTATAAACCTTATACAGTTAAATACTCTTTAAACCCTAGCAGGGAAATGAGGACACAACACCGATATGTAGTTGAACCACAGGGTTCTAAGGCCACAGTGGATTATTTCAAAAGGTAAAACAGTACAAATTATACACTACAGGCTAACAAGATAAATCTACAACAGAATAATGGCTACAGTCAATGTACATACGTGAGAACAATCGCAAGCGCTTCCCGGTCCCGGTCCTCCGCTAATCAGGTTGAAAGCGTTAAGAGTCTGTGATAGTGACCTGGCCTGCAGCTCGCTCTTTATTCAGTAGATCAAAACATAATACAATAGACACTGTGTGCTCTTCTTCCATTGGTTCTGGGGTGGGACATATCCTGTGCACCGGGGACCATTGGTCAGTTCAAGAAGTGGGCGATGGCTAGGACTTGAGATGTGGTTTCTGTAGTTTACATCTGAGTTCCCACCCCATGATCAGTTAAACCCATCACATTAATCATAAATCTGGTATTATTAATAACTTAATGAGGTAATATTTAATAATGTTCTTATTCCCACCAGATTAATGTTTACGTGTCTCTGAACAATATGATCCCACACATGATATGATTATCTATTTCAATCTTCAAGATATACATATATCCACATATTCATATATATATATACATATGGAAAAAAAAGGGGGGATAGGGGTATCAGCGACTTGCAGTGTCTAATATATTGATATAAATATGAAGAATATAGTGGGATACGGTTTAGAAAAAAAAGTAACAATATATTTATTTATACAATTTGAAACATAATGATGGGATAAAAATAGAAGATAAAAGCTTGGTAATAAAAAAAAAAATATAATAGATAAAAAATGTATAATTTAGTAAGAACCCAGAATCACATAAAATCAGTAAATACTATTTTGTACATCACCCCTTGATGAAGTCTGATGGACGAAACGCGTTGGGTGTACCTCTACTGACTCTCCATTTTTAAAGATAAGCATTATTCTCTTATCCTAAAATACTTTTTATCAGTACAAAATTGTTTTTACTGATTTTATGTGATTCTGGGTTCTAGCTAAATTATACATTTTTTATCTATTATATTATTATTATTTTTTTTGTATTACCAAGCTTTTATCTTCTATTTTTATCCCATCATTATGTTTCAAATTGTATAAATAAATATATTGTTACCTTTTTTTCTAAACCGTATCCCGCTATATTCTTCATATTTATATCAATATATTAGACACTGCAAGTCGCTGATACCCCTATCCCCCCTTTTTTTTCCACATTTTAACTCTAAAGGCAGCTTATCACTGCTGAGTACTTAGGGGTTAGCTGACACCTTATATTATTAAAAGGAGTGTCTTTAACCAAAGTATTATATTGTAATAAGTATCTGCTCACACATACCTGTGGCGCCATACCCCCACTACCCGATATATATATACATATATATATATAAATATATATATATATACATACACGTACACACGTGTATAGGAATTATATATTTATTCATTCATATATATATATATATATATATATATATATATATATATTATATATATATATATATGAACACCTACATTTCCATGGGTTTTAAACTAGGAATGTTAATATCTTAAATTTCTATCTGTCTGGTCTTGTTGTGGTTAGCTATTGTTTCTGATTTTCTAAACAGCTTCGGTTCCTGGGTATTATCACTTTGTTTGTTTTTTTCTTTCAGGTGAGACAATGACAATTCAGTACTCATTGTTTTAAATAGAAACTTGGCTATTTTAGTAAACAAAGGTGTATGCCTTCTTCATAGAATTTCAAAGTTTAGTGTAAATAAGGCCATTGTATTTTAGTCTCTGGGAGTTTTAATTTATGTGTGACTGATTTTCATGCTATTTAAAGGTTAACGCAGACAGTGTGGGATTTATACAATATATATATATTAGATTTATGATATGTCTTTGTGGCTTTTCCACGAGAGTACAAACTCCATTGTAATTACTCATACCACGCTCAAACCGCCCAGGACCGCGGGTGCGACCATATGCAATTTGCGGATATGTGCACGCATGGCGGACATGTGTGTGTGGTTTGTACGTGATGTGTGTACTGCAATATTTTCCGACTTTGACAGTCCACCCTTTGGCAGTCAACAATAACTGCCACTATCTAATCACTAAACAGAAAAATATCAATACAATATCTAAAGAAGTTTGGGTAATCGGGAGAGAGGGGTAGGTAGGAAATGTATGACCTAGTGGGATAGTAAAAAGCATGTATGTATGAATCCATGTCTGAGGGGCATGTATCATTGTGCCGTATATGTTCTAAATAAGCTTCAAGGTATTGCGAAGTATACATTAAATCCTTCTTATCCCGTATTAAGGGTCTGTAAGTGGGCCAACAAACACTACCGAGCTCTTTTCGGCTTCTTGTTCCAACAAATGGGGTGCACATTTAGTTGATGATACATGGAGGGGGAACATATGTGAATGCTAATATATGGATATCACCTGTCGACTATGTGTGTCACTACCTGAAGGTTGTAGAGATGAAGATAAGAAACATATCAAAAATACATTCACATAACATTTGCGTAATCATTCTTGGGTGTTGATCGAAGTCTTTTCCGGATGGGTGTATTTTTGCTGAGGGAAAACAAAGGAGAAACGGGTGAAAGAAACGGATCGTGGAATCACGTCTTATCACAACATTGTCTCTATTGATGGGTCATAAATTAAATCTGTTGCTGTAACAATGCCCCCGCTCCTTAAACTCATCACTTTGGTACCGTGCTTGCGCCCCGTTAAAACTCGAACACACCTAAATATCAAGCCAATAATTATGACGACTCCCAGGATATAAAGGAGAAACTTTCCTACACTCATGATAACATTTTGAGCCCATTCTCCTAAACCTGAGAACCAATTGCGTGGGTTCAACCATGAGACCCAGCCGGTCAGTTCATTACTCACAGCAGTAAGGGTAAGGTTGTGTCTCCTTCGGAACTCCCACTTCAACTGCAAGATATCATCCATCTTTTGATCAATGATCTCAGTTGGGTCATCAGTGCTGTTTGTAATATACGTGCAGCACTTCACACCATATTGAGTTGCCAAAGTGACACAGTACCCGCCTGTCACCGCTGTGATATAATTGAGGACCATCCTGTGCTGGATCAGTTCCGTTTTGTAGGCTTGCAACTCCCTTCCCGTATACCTGAAGGTGTCGTCATACATCGCAGTGATATTATCTATCAGGTTTGCTAGCGCATGGATGTACCTATAATTTATAATTCCTCTGGCAGTACGGGTGATATCTAATGCGAGAAGGAATTGAATCCCGGTGGATTAGTGGATCAAATCAGAGGCTGCGTGCTCTGTCCTATCTATAAGGTGTCTCTTAACGATGTGTTCATAGTGAGTATGAGTATAAGGAGCTTGAGCATTGCGGTGAACGTCTTTCATCTTATTATGGGTTATGGTCATAACTTCTGGCAACACTCTTCCAATGTAACACAATCCCTCTGAGTTTGGGGGAAGCCACTTATAAGCCTTCCTCCCACATATGAAATAAGCATCATCGGGGAGAACATATGGGACAGAATATGACATTACCATATTACAAACTTTCCAAGTGAAAAATCCTATCCCTAACTCTCTCATCTGTGCAGTACACGTATCAGGCTGTATGCTATGCGCACAGTACCCTGGTGATACTTCTCCAACCCGCATGGTCTTGCTTCCTTGAGTATACCTATACCGAAAATACCTTCCACTGTTGGCTATTTGGCGTATAAGTTCAGAATCTACGGGTATCCTATCAGCTCTGTGCGAGAATGCCATGGTTTGGTTATTCCATGTCACCTCCCAATTTCCCGGCTTTCGGGAATTGGAAATGTTGAAACACACTAAGGATCTATCCACATGGTAATGGTGGAGCTTCAAACTAGGGGGCCTAGAAATATTAAATTTCTTGTCCACCGGTCTCCCACCCCGTAATTCGAGTACCTCATCTATTGCTAACGGGTATGGTAATAATCCTGACTTGCTCTGACCTTGAGGTACTTGTGAGCACACCCAGCATTCTGTCTGGTTTAAGACCTTACCCACTAGTAAGTGGTAATCACTCAATGGATGATGGTCCATGTTGATATTAAGGCTGGACTGACATCTCTGGATGCACCCATCCTCAACTATGTTTTCACAATTCCTACAAATGCAATTTTCCTCAGCCAATAACCCTTCACAGTGCCTCCTAGTTTCCTGACTACCAGATCGTTTTCTGATACTCGCCTTTGCTCGATGGATGTGTTGCTCTTGGAATTCTACAAATCCGTCCTTGCCATCAGAACCCATTCCAGATCCTTTCTCGACCTCTCTGGTACTCTCACCGAAACAGACTACTCTGGTCAACAACAGGGTTAACAGGAAAACCCGGAACGCAGTCTCTTGGGGTAAGTCCATCTTGTTAAGGGGAGAGAAAGGGAACAAGAAGGGGGAGGAAAGGAGGGTAATGGGAGATGGAGAAAATAATAAAGAGTTAAAAGAAAAACTGGTGAGACAACCGCCTCTGGTCTTGTTGTTCTCCGTGCTCAGGTGCCGTGACAATAGTCCTGCCTCTCAACCTTCCCGGAACAGACACTCCAGTGATACGATGTTCTCTCCGAGTCAGCGACCTTTCTATAGGGAACATGAATCTTGCATTACAATGTGTTTAACTGTTGTGTATTATCAGTTGTGTGAAGTAAACCATCCGTGGAAAGTGAAAAAGAGAGAGAAAATAATAAAAAGAAAATTTGTCAGATTTGCGTTCACCATCAGGCTGTCACACCATCATGTCTATCGGTATCTATGCACAGTCTCCCTTCACCAGTATTTCCACTCTCCACCCTTTGTGCATGGCCAGGCACAGTGATGCTGGCAGAGCCGGCCCTAACCAATATGATGCCCTAGGCAAGATTTTGGCTGGTGCCCCCTAGCACCACCGCTTGTTCCACCTCTGACCTTGCACCTCTTTCCCAGCACCATCACCCCTCACCCATAGCAGTCCTTATTTTGGTGTTTGTACCCCTTATATTTTAAATAGGAACAGTTCGCACATTTGGCGCACAGCCCAAAAAGGGGTGTGTTTTTACTGGCAAGGGGCATGGCCACACAATAGTACCCCCAATTCCAATTACACCACACAGTACTGCAACTTTATTTACATTTTATCATGCGATAGTGTCAATAATTCATATTGCATCCCACAGTAGTATCACTTTACCTTATAAACGTTACTCCTCACAGTAGTGCCCCTTATTCACGTTACATCACACTGAATTGCTCCTTATTCACATTACACCACCCCCTATTGCTCTTTATTAACATTAGATGACACAGTAGTGCCCTTTCTATACGCAACGCCACATAGTAGAGTACCTTATACACATAATGCTACACATTAGTAATGCCCCTTACACATATGAGACACATTAATGTCCTTATAAACATAATGCGCCTTACACATTATGACAACCTTTATTAATGCCCTTTTACACATAATGTCCCTTACACATTGATAAAGCTAAATATTTATCTTATATAAAACCCTTTATGAGGTCTAAGAACACTGTACGCTATTCACGTATGGAGTACCGTAAGGGTACGCTCGTTGCGTAGCAATCGCTTAGCCGTAGTCGAGACGCTCAAGCGTCACGTTCGCTCACGGCCAAGAGATCACAGGCAGGCACGCTATTGGCTGCCGTCTATCGTAATGATTCGCTATAGCGTAGCGGACGCTCGGGACCACGAGGAGATCACCAGCGGCGCTGACGCTCACAATGTTAAACCTTTATATCTAAACCATAAACAGTATATTATGCAGTAAAACCTTAGTGTAGTGATAGATTGTAAATGCAACACAGTATAACCTTATTAACTCGAATGCTGTTCGAGCGTCACCGACGCTCTGAGAATACTTAACACTATAAGAAATACACAGATATCGTGCTTAGGGTCTAACGCCTTATATATATATTATGAATGTTATACTTGCAAAAGAATTAATACAATACAAGTCATACACTACAATATAACATAGACTACCTAACCAGATAACTACACAGGAAATACAATACAATACAATTACGTTTTAAGGGAAAATAAGTGAGAAAGAGGAGAAGAGAGAGAGAGAGAAATGGCTCACAATAACAGTAAGAACAATATGGTTGCAGATAAAACTACACATGTGAGAGACAATCGCTGCGCAGTTAGTCAATGCTGAATACCGCATGGGATGGAAGCTAGACTCCATTTTGAGAAAACTCCCATGATTCCAAAGACTGCAACACATGGTTGAAAGGGGGAGGGGAAAACACCCGGCAGCAGCCATTTTAGATTTGCAGGTCCAAACACATGGCACTCTCTGCTACACCACAATCACATAGCAGAAGACACAAGACTCCGTTTTATTCCAAAATGTCCAAGCCTCAAAACAATGCATATGTTCTGATTTTACAATTCCAAACCATCTAAATCACCTTTCACAATTTCAAGCAAACACAGTATCTCAATAACCAGAGCATATGAGCTATCACAAGACCAGACCACCAGGTACCCACAAGTATCAGCCTGCCATTGCTACAAGCACATATTCAAAAGTACTGCATGGTCTTATTCATGATTAACAAGATATATTATAACAAACCAGCACAATCTATTTTAAATCACCATAGGCAAACAAATACCACAAATACTATGCTACAGATTGTCTACTGTTCCAATTCATCACAGACTTCACAGAGTATCAACAGAAACACCCAACAATCACACAACTGCCCAAACCTCGTTAACCTTAAGCCATTTGTATCTCCAAACTAACTAATCAATGCCAATCAGCCATGAGATATTGAGATTATGATACTTAGCCTTTCGTAAGGAGCCTGGTGATGATCCAGCCATGCTTGCTGTGAGTAAGGTAGCTGTGTGAGTGAGTTACAGTATATCTGTCCTCAGAGGCCCCCACAACTGACCCCGACCCCCCCCCGACAGGAACTATTCTCCTGTGTGTCTGTTCCTGGGGGAGGGGTCTCTCTCCTTTATGATTGAGTCACTATTCTCTTTGTATATGCTGATCAGGTTCAGCCCTGAAAACTTAGTAAATGGTTGGCTTGATCATTCATTGTTCTAACTAAGTGATCTTAGCTTTTATGCATATAATCATATCTATCCGCTGCAATGTCCCACAACTTCACAACAAGCATCAAACTAACCCACACATCATTCTGCTGGCTTCAATACCAAACATGACGGGCGCATCTGGTTCTGTTCAAATAATACACATTCATGACATCAATTCATCAGCCAATTCTAAATCTCCATGATGTCTGGTGCCCGACATTATTATAACCATGTACTGTATGAAACAAGCGCCGAATCCATCTCCGTGCCATGTCCGAGCAAATGCGTGTGTTACTATATATTGCTGTGCTCGCTGCGCATATTTGCAAGTATAGCGACTTAAATGTGTGCAGTTTGTATGTTCTCTCTATGTAATATTTGTGACTTTGACAGTCCACCCTTTGGCAGTCACCAATAACTGCCACTTCCTAAAACATTTCAAAAAGAGAAAAATATATGTCATATGTAAATACATTTCTATGATTGGGTAAGGGAGGAGAGAAGAGAAGGTGTGAAGAGGGTATGACCTAGTGAGATAGCAGAAGCATGTGTGTATGAATCCATGTTTGGGGGGTCATGTATCATTGTGCCGTACGTGTTGTACATCAAGCTTCGAGGTATTGCGAAGTATACATTTGAATTCCTTCTTATCCCGTGGTACGGGTCTGTGGATGGGCTGTCAAACTTTACCGAGCTCTTTTCGGATTTTGGTTGTAACAAAATGGGGAGCACATTTTAGTTGATGATACATGAATGGGGGAATATGTGATTGCTGATATCTGTGCCTGTATTCCCTATACTATGTGTGTAATTACCTGAAGGTTGTAGAGATGAAGAAAAGACATAATTACGGTAAATGCAGTGGTATTCTATGTCAGGTAAATGAACATTTGTCGGTTGAAGTCTTGTTCGGTGTCTGTTGAATGCAGTCTTCTTTGTGCTTTTGCCCATAAGGTGCGAGCAAAAGCTTTGTCAATGTCCATAGATTTACAAAAGTGTTGGGCTAGCGTAATTTTAAAATTTCTATGGAAACTGGGGATCTATGGCAAAGTTCATCAAAAATCTGTGTATCAGGTTGTCAAAACTTCTTCTTTAATCCATCTGTTGTCTGTATATCGGCTCATCAAATTCCTCGTCCAAGTGGGTCTTTTTACCTTGGAGGAAACGTAAAAACAGGTGAAAGAAACGGACCGTATAATCGCATTTTCATCACATCATTGTTTCTACAGTTGGGTCATAAATCAAATCTATTGGAATTACAATTTCCTCACTCCTTAGACTCATTACCTCAGGTAGTACTTTTCCAATATAACACAATCCTTCAGAGTTTGGGGCAAGCCACTTTATACGCCTTCCTCCCGCATATGAAATATGCATCATCGGGGAGAACATATGGGACGGAGTAGGACATTACCATATTACACATCTTCCATGTGAACTCTCCTAACCCTAATTCTCCCATCTGTTTAGTACACCTATCAGTTTGTACGATCTGTGCACTGTATCCTAGAGATACCTCTCCAACTCTCGTGATCCTATTTCCTAGGGTATACCTATATCGGAAAGATTTTTCCTTACCGGCTATGTGGCGTATAAGCTCTGTATCTGTTGGCATTCTATCTGCTCTATATGAAAAGGTCATGGTTTGGTTACTCCATGACACTTCCCAATTTCCCGGCTTTCGGTGATTGGAGATGTTAAAACATAATAGGGACCTATCCACATGGTATTGGTGGAGCTTCAAACTAGGAGGGCTGGAGATATTAAACCTCCTGTCCACCGGTCTCCCACCCTTTAGCTCAAGTACCTCCCCTATCGTTAAAGGAAATGGTACTAGTCCTGATTTGCTATGACCTTGAGGTACTTGAGAGCATACCCAACAATCTGTTTGATTTAACACGCTACCCACTAAAGAGTGATAGTCACTCAAGGGATGCCGGTCCATGTGGATATTAAAACTGGATTGGCATTTCTTAATGCACCCATCCTCAACTACATGGTCACAGAGCCTACAGAAACAGTTTTCTTCAGCTAACAATCCTTAAAAGAAAAATGTTTACAAATAACATGGCTGCTAGATCGTTTCCGGTACTCGCCTTTGCTTGGTGATTGTGTTGCTATTGGAAATTTACACCTCCGTCTTAGTCATTGGAACCTTTCTGGTGTCAAAACTTCTTTCTCGACCTCACTGGTACTCTCACCGAAACAGACTGCTCGGGTCAACGTCATGGTCAACAGGAAAATCCATATCACAGTCTCTTGAGGCGAGTCCATCTTACAGGAGGAGAAAAGGAGAAATTTGTAATGGGGGTACAGGAAAACAGTTTGAGGGGGAGAGAAACTTGTTACGATAATTAGTTCTCTAGTCTTGTTGTTCTTCTTGTTCTGCTGTCATCTCAAAGGTGTTGTCTCTCAGTCTTCCAAACGAACATTCTGGTGATACAATATTCCTTCCCAACCAGCGATCTTTCTGTAAGGAGCAAAAATCTGGCATTACCATTTGTCTAACTGATGTGTGACATACCATCTTTAAAACATGAAAACATGAGTGAGTAGCGAGAGAACAAAAAAACAAAAGAGAGAGAGAACAATTCATATATGTATATATAACATAACACAACATTAAACAACAACAGGAAAAAAAACATTTTTCAAAAATTTTAAAACATTGTCAGATCATCAGGCTGTCATATCTACATGTCCAATGGTTTCCTTGCGCAGTCCCTCCCACCAGCACCTCCATACCCTCTGTATCTGGCCAGAATACATTGGTGCGGATAGGTCATGCTGGGGTTTGGTAGACTTCTGCAAAGACCAAGTATATATGCAATGTTTGAATCCTACCAATAATCGTCAGAGGTGGGGAGAGAGAAAAAGAAAAAAACATTTTTCACAAATACATTTACAACGTTTCACCTGATCATTCCTGTGTCTTCAGTGAATGACCTCCCAATTTATTAACTGTTACCTCAGGCTTACCATCCGTCCTAGTGATCACCTTTCTTGACTACATATTATGGGTGTGGCCCAAAATTTTTCCTATAAGATCCCTGATTATAATTGTGTGTGTTATAATTTTGCTCATTTCTTGGTCTAGGGGGTCTGACTTTATGTGGGTTATTACAGTTGCTGGCATAATGCCCTTCTCTTCTACAATGATAACAAATCCTTGGCTTTCTCCATGTGCTAGGGGCCTGGGGTTCCGGTCGACTTGATGCCTCCTCAACCGCTTGGATGTTCAGTGCCATCAACCGCTTTCCCTGTACTTCCCTGCTTCCTTGGATATCATGGTTATGTTGTTGTCTAGGGGGTGTATATACCTTGTGTGTGCTTCTAGACCTGCAATCTCTTGCATAATGGCCTTCCTTCAGGCAATTATAACAAACTTCCATATTTGAATTTTTCGCAATGGTGTGGGGCTTTTGTTGGAGTGGTCTTGTGGTTAGGGCCTGTATACTTGTTGTCATCAACTTGTCACTCAGTGACTCTCTGTATCTGGTGATATTCTGATCATGATTAATGACGGCCTCTCTTAATGCGGCCACCGAGATATCTCTCCAGTCTGGGTTGGTGGTCTGTACCCTTGTGCTTAATTCATCCTTTAAACCATTCATTAATACCTTAACCGCTACTCCTTTATGTTGTGCATTTGTCTTGATATCCGTGATCCCAGTGTTTCTAGCCATCATTTGCAGTGCTCGATTGAAATAATCAGAAATACTTTCCCCTTCGTTTTGTCTTATGGAGAAGATTTTGTTCCACTCGACAATGGCTGGGAAATATACTTCTAACTGTTGGTTGATCTGCTTAATACATTCCTGATTGTGTTCCTCCATACAAGGTGCCTCCGTGTCTAATTTACAATCAGCAATGAACTTTTCAGGGTCAACACTGGAGGGCAAACATGTCCTCAGCACTGCTCGCCACTCTTTGTTGGTGAGTTCTGTGGAGTTTCCTAGTTCTTTAACAAACCTTTGACATGCTACTAGATTTTTCCTAGGATCAGGAAATTCAGACATAATTGATCTCAATTCGGTCCGGGACCAGAGACAGCGCATTGCACTGTCCTTGACAGGAATGATTCCCTGATCGTCAGTCTTCCCATTGGGGACTGTGATCACCCTGACCGGATCAAACTCAACTACATCATTTTGTGTTGATCTTACAATATGGGGTACATCTGTTTGTGCGTGATAGAAAACATTGTACGTACCTGTGGACACGACCTCACCTGACCCTCCGTTAGGGGGTTTGATTATTGCCTTTACCGATTTGGTCGCGTCCACCTGGATGTCTTGTAGGATGGCTTCTGGAAGAGGTGCCGACATTGTTCTGGGCTCACTTTCTTGTTTGTATTCCTGAGGGAAGTTTGACATGGGGTGCAACTTGCATAGGTTAATAGTTGTACATTTAACAGTATTACAATTATCATTGTTACATTTATTACACTTATTCTTATCATCTATACTACAGTTGCTAAGAGCGTTTTTATTGTTCAACCTTGTGCTTTTCTCCGCAACCATAATCCTCTCCATTGCCATGTCTCTCCTCTCAAGATAAGAGTCAGATAAGTCAATTAAATCTCTTTGCAATTCACTTTCCTGTTGCCATAACTGCAAATAATCATAATGTTTGATTCGTCTCTTTGCTGGTTTAATAAGACCTATCCTTCTCCTTAAATTCATTAACACTTCTGGGCTGAAGCTACCTATTCTTGGGAATTTCTCCCCGTCATGCATTGTCATTCTTTCCCATTCATCACATAAAATTTCTGTGTGCCTTCCGTATTTTTCACACATTACGTACCTTGCCGACCCGACTGGTCGGTTTATAGAATCAACCCGAACCGAGGTTGATCGCCCCCTTCCTGAACAACTGGCCCCCATAATTTGCAGGTGTTACGGACCCTTACAAAAAACCAAGATATTCACGATAGGTTGGCGGTGAAGTTTACCGAGCACCTCACTCACTCGCCCACGCCGACCAATACGACCTGATCACACTGATATAGTGCTGGCATACTCGACCCAGGGCCCCTATTAACCTTTGTTTACTGGAACATGTGAGTGTGATCCGCAGAGCATTAACCCTTTCCAGTAAAGGTGTGGTTGTCAGATAGTTCCTGAGTGACCAGCGAACTTCCCTTTTTGAAAAAATAAAAAATTACACAAATCACGTTAGAATGTACAAATAGCGTTTATGACCTTCGTACACAAATAGTACCGGTCAGGTTTACTAATGCACACAATTACGTGCGGTACAATCGTTCAGCACATAAGCAACTAATCTTATGTACGGAGCGACCAGCGGAATCGAAAATTGCGGCTGCGAATTCCTTCAGCAAGAGCTTGTATGGCCTATATGGGTGTTGCACCAACCCTTTTTTTGGTGTTGTGCCTGTGGACTCTATAGCGGACTTCCTTGTCTGCTGTACCTAGACCTCCTGGTCTGTTATGACCTCCTGGTCTGCTACAGTATGACCTCCTGGTCTGCTATACTCTAATGCTCAAATTTTTTTGTTTAACCAAGGATGCCTCCCTAGCCACCGTGCATGTCACTTACACGTATGTACCTTCACGAGAACTCGATGATTTCTTTTGGTTCAATCCTCAAAATTGTAAAAACAAACACTCACTCACCACATATACACTTTTGTTTCTATTTCTATTTCTGCGCAGAAATTTCTCTTTAGACCAGATGTGTTACAAATTAGGAGAAGGATCTGTTAATTTAAATTTCGAATTTAAAATAGATTTGCGCTACTTATCGCCTGTTTGCGCTATTTATCGCTTGTTGCGCTATTTATCGCCCATTGCGTTACTTAAAAATCAACACTATCGTGTGACTTGAGTTACGTGGGCGTACCCAGACGCTCCGTTGCGTAATTTACGCTGCGTGCGTCGGCCTTTGCGTACGCGAGTCTCAGCCCTTTGTTAGAGACACGTGTACACAAAACCAATGTCCACCGTAACACAACTAACACGTTTATCAATGTAGATGATCCTCGATCATCTACCGCACACCACACCAATCTCTCCTTTTACCTTTAGGTAGAGCTGTGTGTATTTCTATACCTTAACTGTATTACCTTTACTCTTTAACTATGAAATAGCGGCAAATCTCTCTTAGTACGTTTATCAATTATACAATGGCAAACAGGAGAGTGATATATGAAAATACACGAATGAAAAGAAATGCAGATATGCGTGCGTGTGTACGCAAGACAGAAATAAACAGTTTTAAAAAGACACTATCGTTTTGTTCTTACCTCCGGTCCCAGATTCCTTCAGCACCCTTTACTAAGCGGAGCAGACGCTTATCCAAACAGCACTACGAGGAATATGACCTCCCGCCCTTTGCTGCTGGATAATGTCTGCTGAAATTACCTAGTGCAGATATGTGAAGGACGGGCGAGCCGCCAATTGATAAAGCTAAATATTTATCTTATATAAAACCCTTTATGAGGTCTAAGAACACTGTACGCTATTCACGTATGGAGTACCGTAAGGGTACGCTCGTTGCGTAGCAATCGCTTAGCCGTAGTCGAGACGCTCAAGCGTCACGTTCGCTCACGGCCAAGAGATCACAGGCAGGCACGCTATTGGCTGCCGTCTATCGTAATGATTCGCTATAGCGTAGCGGACGCTCGGGACCACGAGGAGATCACCAGCGGCGCTGACGCTCACAATGTTAAACCTTTATATCTAAACCATAAACAGTATATTATGCAGTAAAACCTTAGTGTAGTGATAGAGTGTAAATGCAACACAGTATAACCTTATTAACTCGAATGCTGTTCGAGCGTCACCGACGCTCTGAGAATACTTAACACTATAAGAAATACACAGATATCGTGCTTAGGGTCTAACGCCTTATATATATATTATGAATGTTATACTTGCAAAAGAATTAATACAATACAAGACCCCCCCCCGACAGGAACTATTCTCCTGTGTGTCTGTTCCTGGGGGAGGGGTCTCTCTCTCTCCTTTATGATTGAGTCACTATTCTCTTTGTATATGCTGATCAGGTTCAGCCCTGAAAACTTAGTAAATGGTTGGCTTGATCATTCATTGTTCTAACTAAGTGATCTTAGCTTTTATGCATATAATCATATCTATCCGCTGCAATGTCCCACAACTTCACAACAAGCATCAAACTAACCCACACATCATTCTGCTTGCTTCAATACCAAACATGACGGGCGCATCTGGTTCTGTTCAAATAATACACATTCATGACATCAATTCATCAGCCAATTCTAAATCTCCATGATGTCTGGTGCCCGACATTATTATAACCATGTACTGTATGAAACAAGCGCCGAATCCATCTCCGTGCCATGTCCGAGCAAATGCGTGTGTTACTGTATATTGCTGTGCTCGCTGCGCATATTTGCAAGTATAGCGACTTAAATGTGTGCAGTTTGTATGTTCTCTCTATGTAATATTTTTGACTTTGACAACATATGCCGCACATTATTAATGCCCCTATACACATAATGACACACATAGTGCCCCCTACACATTTGCTACACATTATTAGTGCCCCATACACATAATGACACACATACAGTATTACCCTGTTACACATATGCCACACATTATTAATGCCCTTATACACATAATGACACACATAGTGCTCCTTTACACATATGTTGCACATTATTAATGCATTTTTACATGACACACATAATGCTCCTTACACATATTCCAAACACTACTGCACAACCAACCCACTCACATGCACACAGCACTCACACTGCCACTAACGCTGTGACCTCTGCCTCTGCTTGGATACAGATGTGTCCTCATAAATCTTGCCTTAGTGCTAACGTCGGGCACCTTTTTTTTAAATGAAAATACATCTTATTTGCATTGCTATGTGGCTAGGATGCACAAGCAGCTTCTGCTGATTAAAGTGATATGCAGCATGCCTATATACTGTGTGAGACTGTGGCTGTATCTGCATATGAAATGCTACATACAGAATATAGGCATGCCGCATATCATTTTAATCAGCAGAAGCTGCTGATGCCCCTAGGCATATCAAATGTCCTAGGCAATTGCCTATCTTGCCTATGCCTATGGCCGGCTCTGGATGCTGGTGAGATATACTGGGTTTGGGCAGACCTCTGAAAAGACCGAGTAGACATGTGACGTTTGAGCTGTAAATCTGTCGGTGAACGTCAGAGATGAAGAGGAAACTTTGAAGACAAATCACAGAGTTTAGTAACAAAGAAGATTTTACAAAGTTTGACATCTGGATTGGGCACTACGGGGAATGATTCCCTAATCAGGCTGTTCCCTTAAAAAAAAAAATTCTATGTGTGTTATATCTCTACTGGGACTATCCCAGCCATCAATCCAGTGTCTTGTCCATTCCAAGTTCATAGGGAACTCGGTATCTTTGAGATAATTTAATTTCCTCTACCTGTGATGGACATGCTTCTAAAACAGTGAAATGCAATATTAGTCTTCGTGGGTATTTTAACATATTTTGTGCTTCCTGGGTGGGAGCACTCTATATGTATACCATCTCTAACAAAACTCCTGTTAAATTACTTAGAGGTCACTTCTGCTAGAGGGAGAGAAGCAGAAGTTTAGAAGCCTCCTCCTAATCTCCGTAAATTCTGTCAAAAGGGTAAAGTTGCATTTATTCTGTTCTTCCCATTAACCGAATCTGTGTTTTTCTATACTGCTCGTGATTCCTTACTATATGTCCCTTGATCCCGTCTATGTGTTTACTAACGTGGCTTATTTATTCTGTCTAGGGGTCTATATTGGCTATGTGCTCTACTACTCCTACAATTTCTAGCAAAATGTCCTTTATTTTTACAAATGTAACATATTATCGGTCTTTTGTTACTACTAGGGTTTTGGGGTTTGGGCTGATGAGACTTTGGTGTAAGAGCCTGCATACTTTCAATCCTCAGCCTCTCCTCTCGCAGTTTTCTATGCCTAGCAATATTCCTATGATGTTCAATTGCACACTCTCTAAGGCAAGCTACTGTGACCCCTCTCCAACCAGGCAAAGATGTTTGTACTTTGTCCCTCACTGTCTGATCGAGTCCGTCCATTAGCACAGACACAGCTATCTTTCTGTAATTTTCATCGTTCCCTGCATCTAATACCCCCATGTATCTATCCATTTCCTGCAGTGCTCGGTGGAAATAATCAGATGTCATTTAATTTTTCCTCTGTTTTATGGACAAAATTCTTCTCCACTCAGTGGGAAAACACAACTCTAGTTGCTTATTAATTCGTTTTATATTTTCCTGATTGTTTCTGTAAGTCATAGGAATATCTGACTCTAATCTACAATCAGTGATACATTTTTGGGTGTCAATATTAGGGGGTAGGCATGCTTTCAAAAATGTCCGCCAATGTTGGTTTGTTGGTTCATACACATTACCCAGATCTCTGATAAATTTCTGACATCTGGCTAAATGCTTCCGAGGGTTGGGGAATTCTGAAATGATTGATCGCAGCTCATCTCTGGGCCATGGGCAATACATTGCATTATTCTCGGTGAGGACTACTCCCTGACTATCGGTTCCCCCATTGGGAGTTACTATTTCCAAGACAGGGTGTAATCCTACCATTCCGTTCCTAATCTGTTTACTGTGTGGTGTTGTTTCTGTGCAATGAACTGTCTCATACTTACCGGTAGCTGTGACCTCACCCGTTCTTTTATTGGGGAATACTGTTACTGCACTACCTGGTTGGACAGGTCCCACCTGAGTTTCCTGCAACATGACTGCTTGGAGGAGAGCTGTGATTTGGCTGACTCCTTCCTCTTCCTGTGACCTAAAACCTTGGAGAGACTTCAAAACAGGATACATTTTGCAAAAGTTAGGGTTAATACATTGCTCTTTCATATTACTATCATTTACGGATGTATTATTGACTGTAGCCTTCTGTTCCCCTTCGACCTGTGTCGACAATGGTGTGTTTGTGTTCTCATTCCCGCTAGGTTTGGATTGCATATGTTAATTTCTCTTGCATATCGCCCTCTTGCTGCCATAAATTGAAACAGTTTGTGTGTCTGACCCTTTGCTTTTGGGATTTTATCAGACATATACTAACCCTTAAATTCTGCAATACCTCTGGTTCAACACTACCTATCCCAGGAAATGATGCTTTATCCCCCACAGTCATTCGTGTCCATTCATCACAAAAGGTCTCAGTGTGGGGACCATACTTCCCCCACATTACTAACCGAGCTGACCCCCTGGGTCTCAATTCTGCTGTCTGAACCCTGACTGAGGAACATCCCTGTGTTGTGCACTTGGCTCCCATTGTGGACCTTTTTAACACGGGAAAACTTCATAAAATGCACCAAACACAGTAGTCTACCGGTGGAAGTACTCAAAGTTCTTCCACTAACTTCTTCTGCTCCGAGTATCACGGATCCGCCTTTTTTTTTTAGCAGACATGTGTAGCCGTTGCAGGCCCTACTTCGGCCTATATCCCCTGGGCCTTTAGGTACCCAGTGAATATCTGCCTCTGGAGGGACCAGCGAAAATTCCCTAAACCTTTACTTTACACAAATCACACTTGCATGTGCTCTACACAACGCGTATGATGATGAGATTTACACACAGATATGCAAAACTTCGTATCACGTTGCGCCACGTATTGCCCACACAACCGTGCGGTCCAATCGTACCACTCATAGACACTTGCTATCTAAAAGTGGTAGGATCACTGTAGTCTTCACACTGTGCTCCAAAACAGCCGGAGTGTAATACCACGAAAACTTTATCACACTCCGTTGCACGTATTCACCTAGACCGTGCTCACCACGTTTCACCAAGTTTCCCCACATTTCACCAAGTTTCACCAAGTTCACGAGTTCACCAAGTTCACCAAGCGGGGTTCAATACATTCACACCTTATTCAGCCCACACTAACACTCTATAGTTTTCTGAACAAAAAAATATATTTTCCTGTTAACTGATAGCTTTCCCCAGAGGTAATATAGTAGAGAAGGTTTTATTTAAACTAAATCTTGGAAATTGAACAATTTGTGCTATTGGCTGCCTGTAAAGGTGTTTTTTTTCACTGCTAGGAAAAAGCAGTTACACAGGTTAATTTGCATTTCAATGGCTATCTTATAGCAAGCAGAGTTAACTGAATCTTAGAGAAAAAAAACTTTTTTTAATATCTGTGTGTACTTCTTACATCAAATATTCATCTTACTATTAACTTTTCACTAGGCCCAGCTGAAACTATTTGTAATTGACTATGGGTTAAATAAATGCATTGGTAACTCATAAATGGTGATTTCTTTTTGACCGAGGAGGGCTGATTATTCCGGGCAGTGAAAATCAGCCATTTAGAAAAATGACCTTCCCAACATGGCCGCTGCTCCTCCCCCTTCCACATCCATGAGGGTTACACAAAATGGTGGACAAGCCATGTGGTTAGTCCAAAATGGAGGACAGACCATGCGGCTTCCTTTGCCACAAAGAAATCACACACCATGCAAGCCCCTGAAGTTATTTTAGGCCTGAGTTAAAAAAAAACACTATATCAAGGCTTTTGCAGCAACTTTTAAATGTACTTTTACCCTACTTAACAGATTAGCAATCCAATCTGAATCAAACACAATATGACTCATTTGAACCTTGTTTTGCAACAATATGATCAGATATGCAGAGTACAGGTGTATGCTTGTATTGTGTGCGCATTTGGCGCCAAACAGAAATTCACAAACTTTTTAAATAGCTTTGCTTATTCACTTTACGGGTCCCACCAGCATCCCTACAAACCATGAAGAGCAGACGCCATCTAATCAGCATACAAATAGGGTTTCCAGTGTATCCTGCGACCAGGAAAGGGTTCACGCAGAGTACCTGTCCGCCCTTTTGCTGATAGATAAAGTCTGTTTTAACCTGCTAGGCTGCGGGTATGAGGAAAAACCGGACGATGCTCCCAATTGATAATGTCGATATTATCTTAAACCATAAAGCTATACCTCTAGATACACTTTTACCTGAATACACGCGCTACGCACTTTGTACGCTATTTGCGTACAGAGTCCCATACGTGGTATGTACTTGGCGTACACACGCCGCGCTGAGTGTACAGAGTACGCACAGCGAACGTACACACAATTGATAACCTTTAAACCTTATTAGTAATACAATGTAATAATATGGTTACACTTTAAACCTTTATGCAGCAAAGCACTGCAATGATGTTATACCTTAAACCTTAAGTAGCGCTGACGGTATAAAGTACCCGCAGTGCGTACACCTTATCAATACTTATAAACCTTATACAGTTAAATACTCTTTAAACCCTAGCAGGGAAATGAGGACACAACACCGATATGTAGTTGAACCACAGGGTTCTAAGGCCACAGTGGATTATTTCAAAAGGTAAAACAGTACAAATTATACACTACAGGCTAAAAAGATAAATTTACAACAGAATAATGGCTACAGTCAATGTACATACGTGAGAATAATCGCAAGCGCTTCCCGGTCCCGGTCCTCCGCTAATCAGGTTGAAAGCGTTAAGAGTCTGTGATAGTGACCTGGCCTGCAGCTCGCTCTTTATTCAGTAGATCAAAACATAATACAATAGACACTGTGTGCTCTTCTTCCATTGGTTCTGGGGTGGGACATATCCTGTGCACCGGGGACCATTGGTCAGTTCAAGAAGTGGGCGATGGCTAGGACTTAAGATGTGGTTTCTGTAGTTTACATCTGAGTTCCCGCCCCATGATCAGTTAAACCCATCACATTAATCATAAATCTGGTATTATTAATAATTTAATGAGGTAATATTTAATAATGTTCTTATTCCCACCAGATTAAAGTTTACGTGTCTCTTAACAATATGATCCCACACATGATGTGATTATCTATTTCAATCTTCAAGATATACATATATCCACATATTCATATATATATATATATATTCATATATATATATATATATACACACACACACACACACACACACACACACACACACACACACACACACACACACACGTACACACATACTCCTGCTATTACAATTTGTTAGGAATTATATATTTATTCATTTATATATATATATATATATATATATATATATATGAACACCTACATTTCCATGGGTTTTAGACTAGGAATGTTAATATCTTAAATTTCTATCTGTCTGGTCTTGTTGTGGTTAGCTATTGTTTCTGATTTTCTAAACAGCTTCGGTTCCTGGGTATTGTCACTTCGTTTGTTTTTTTCTTTCAGGTGAGACAATGACAATTCAGTACTCATTGTTTTAAATAGAAACTTGGCTATTTTAGTAAACAAAGGTGTATGCCTTCTTCATAGAATTTCAAAGCTTAGTGTAAATAAGGCCATTGTATTTTAGTCTCTGGGAGTTTTAATTTATGTGTGACTGATTTTCATGCTATTTAAAGGTTAACGCAGACAGTGTAGGATTTATACAATATATATATATATTAGATTTATGATATGTCTTTGTGGCTTTTCCATGAGAGTACAAACTCCACTGTAATTACTCATACCACGCTCAAACCGCGCAGGACCGCAGGTGCGACCATACGCAATTTGCGGATATGTGCACGCATGGCGGACATGTGTGTGTGGTTTGTACGTGATGTGTGTACTGCAATATTTTCCGACTTTGACAAAACATAGGTTCCTATGCTATTGAATTACAGATATGTTTCTATCCTAAACTGATTGCTAAACATATGTATCGTCTGTGTTTGCTTTATTTCACTGTGAGTTATTTATCTACTGAGGGAATGTCCCATGATATGGGTGAATATATCTTTGCACCTGAATGCTACTTTAGTATGCTGATAATCTTAGTCTCTTTTCTATTTGAGATAAATATTTATATATGAACTTCTTTTATACATAACCCTCTTTGGCATTCATTGCTACTCTATAATATGAGCCAATGTATCTTGTCTTTATATATTTTTTCATTGTTATAAGAGAGCCGCCGTTTGTGTTTTTTTTTATATATGAGAGCGCACACCTATGAGTTGTATTATGCTTAATTAACCATTGATTCTGGACACAGGTCTGATTTCTTAATTGACCAGACTATAAATACTGATCCTTTGGGAGGCAGGACTACACCTTTGAAAAATTCACATGGTATGTGACGAAACGTGTCAGAACCCCGCCTCTTCACACACCTTGCTCAGGTGTTACACCAGGTGTCAATTACCCTGATCAAATTGGAGCTCCGTCTGACTGCTAATCCTTTCAGAGTGACCACTGGACGATACGCTCTTACAGCCAGCCACCGCATAAAGTGATCTTTCCATCTCCTCGCTGCTTAGTGATTGTGGGCATTGCAGGACTGACAGCCGGGGACGCCCGGCTCTCGACCAGCTCACGGGAGAGGTAATACCTTCTGTATATTATACCTGATGATCACGAGTACACCGCTATCTGGAACTGTTTGTGCTGCAATGCACCCCTTCTCAGCTTAGTCACGGCTGACAGTCTGCGGAATCTGGACATTTACCATCTTATTCTCCAATTGTGTTACATAACAGGAGACACCATACACTCTGAGACCATTTAGGTGTGATTATTCTCTCATTATACTTTTGTTACATATGATTTGGTTTATTGTTTTTATTAATTAATAAATCTTTTTATTCTATACGTCGGCTCTCTTCCCCTTTTTCATCTCCTGACATACAGCGCAGCCTTCTTGCTTGTCTCTTAGTCAGAGAGCCTTGAATGTGGCCCATTATCATATGTTTCTTTAAACATAATCCATGAAATATGAAAATCATTTTGTGTAAGAAAGCCATCTCCATATCCTCCCATCTCCTTAAGGTCCATATCAGGAATTTTGCAGCAGTAATTAGATGTAGTAACATTTACATTTTATAGAGGTTGAAGTGGTAAGCTTTGTGCTGAAGAAGATAAAAGGTAGGATCAATGGGGACCTGCATGCTTGGACTTTTTGCTATTTATTTAATTAATGTACTGTACATGTGATGGAATACCTGAGCATGTCTTTCACAAGTGGAAAATATACACCATTTACTATACACCATTTCAGTTTCTAAATCAATGCAATAAGTGCTTAGAAAATATTTTGTCCACAAGTACAACATCTGGGAAAGTCATTGGAGGATAGGTGAAAACAAAGGCATCTACATCAAGAAGTAAAAGGTTACCAGTAGATTACAACTTAATTATATAGCTTGTTCTTTTGATACCTCATTGTGGACAATACCATTTTGTTAACGTAAAACATTTTCTAATTTTGTTATTTAATATCAGTTCAAAGAGCATCAATGAAGTTTTCCCATATAGAGAAAATACATAACTTTTTTATCCTTATGCAAAGATGCTTCCAATCAATTCATTTAAAATTTAAATACACAAAACAATTTATCTGGGAGTATTGTTAAAGAAGGGGGAGTAAAATGGATCCATTGCAGAATGCTTTATTCTCCCTATGGCAGGAAAATGCCCAAGACCAGGCAGCTAGTTTACCACATCAGATTTGGATCTAGTATCTTTCAAATGATAAGCATGCCTATTGATGTACGTGTACACTGTGCATGCACCTGCGAGCCATAGGATAGCATGGGTGCGTACACTCCTGCAAATGGGTTGTATGCGGGTGCAACAAGTAAGTTGCAATCGCAATACGGCCAGATGTGCAAGGACATATCTGTAGGTAAAAAAAAACATTAACATTTTAAGTAACCCCTATAAAACATCAGGGGATATCAGCGAGGAAGTCATGGCCCTCATTCGTTCCTGTCCCCTCACCACCTCCCAACTTGACCCTATTCCCTCCTGCCTCCTCTGCTACCTCTCTCCTTCTGCTTGTTCCCATCTTTCCCACCTTCTCAATCTCTCCCTCTCATCAGGCACTGTCCCCTCTGCCTTCAAGCATGCACTCATCTCTCCTATTCTTAAAAAACCTACCCTTGATCCAAACACTCTCTCCAACTACCGACCCATCTCTCTCCTCCCTTTTGCCTCCAAACTCATTGAGCGTATAGTCTACAACCGCCTTACTTCCTTTCTTTCCTCACACTCACTGCTTGACACATTCCAGTCTGGCTTCCGTCCTCTCCACTCCACTGAAACTGCCCTTACAAAAGTATGCAATGACCTCCATGCTGCTAAATCTAAGGGACACTACTCTATACTTATTCTACTTGATCTCTCTGCTGCTTTTGACACTGTGGACCATCCTCTCCTACTGCAAATCCTTCACTCCATTGGTCTGCGTGACACTTCCCTCTCTTGGCTGTCCTCCTACCTTTCTGACCGTTCATTCTCTGTCTCCTCTTATGACTCTACTCCCCCCCTCACTTCCACTAACTGTAGGGGTACCCCAAGGTTCTGTCCTTGGTCCTCTACTCTTCTCTCTCTACACGTCCTCACTATGTAAGCTCATTAGTTCTTTTGGTTTCCAATATCATCTCTATGCTGATGACACCCAAATCTATCTTTCCTCTCCAGAACTCTCCCCTGCTCTCCTCACTCGTATCTCCAACTGTCTCTCTGCTACCTCTTCCTGGATGTCCCAGTGCTTTCTTAAACTTAACATGTCTAAGACCGAGCTGATCATCTTCCCTCCCTCCCGCATAACCTCACCACCTACAATATCATTATCTATTGATGGCACTACTATCTCCTCTAGCCCCCAAGTGCGCTGTCTTGGAGTAATCCTTGACTCCTCCCTCTCCTTCAAACCACACATTCAGCACCTCTCACAAACCAGCCGTTTTCATCTAAAAAATATTTCCAGGATCAGACCCTTTCTGACCCAGGATGCTACTAAGGGGTATATGCAATTGCGGTCGATTTCCCGAAAATGTCGAAAAATGGGACATTTTTGGCAAAATTTTTTTTCCGACAATGCAATTCAGTACTTTTCGTCAAAAAAACGGACTTTCAAAATTCGACTTTTTGAAATTCGACATTTGTCAAATTCGACATTTCTGCAATGGTACAAATGCGGCAATTCGACAAAAGTATATTCAATTGAAGTTTGTAACTTCGACAACAGTGCTTTTAAACAGTAAATTCGTCATTTTCAATCCGCCACACTTTGCTGGCGGAATCTAATAACATTTTTTGTAAACATGTTTTTTTGTGTTTTTTTTTTATTGGTAATAGCATATCTATTTATATCAGAAGGGATTAGGTACTTGGTTTGTCTATTTTGGAGGCACAAGTATTATTTATATATTTTTAAAAATATTATTATTATTATTATTATTATTATTTTTTTTAAATGGAATGTTAAAAATCAGAAACAAAATTGCGTGGGGTCCCCCCTCCTAAGCATAACCAGCCTCGGGCTCTTCGAGCCGGTCCTGGTTCTAAAAATCCGGGGGAAAAACTGACAGGGGATCCCCCATATTTTTAAAACCAGCACCGGGCTCTGCGCCTGGTGCTGGTGCAAAAAAATACGGGGGACAAAAAGAGTAGGGGTCCCCCGTATTTTGTACACCAGCATCGGGCTCCACTAGCTGGACAGATAATGCCACAGCCGGGGGTCACTTTTATACAGCGCCCTGCGGCCGTGGCATTAAATATCCAACTAGTCACCCCTGGCTGGGGTACCCTGGGGGAGTGGGGACCCCTTCAATCAAGGGGTCCCCCCCAGCCACCCTAGGGCCAGGGGTGAAGCCCGAGGCTGTCCCCCCCATCCAAGGGCTGCGGATGGGGGGCTGATAGCCTTGAGAAAATAGAAAGAATATTGTTTTTTCCAGTAGTACTACAGGTCCCAGCAAGCCTCCCCCGCAAGCTGGTACTTGGAGAACCACAAGTACCAGCATGCGGGAGAAAAACGGGCCCGCTGGTACCTGTAGTTCTACTGGAAAAAAAATACCCAAATAAAAACAGGACACGCACACCGTGAGAGTAAAACTTTATTTCACACATGTCGACACACACATACTTAGCTATGTTGACCTGCCGACAGCATCCTGACGAAGCCTGATTACACAGGTGAAATGCGTCGATCGTGGAGCTACGGATCGGAAAGCCTGCAAGCCTACTGCCGCCGCTACCAGCTGACTAGTCTGCCGGCAGACACCCTAACCTTCTGGACCAGTGAGACGCACGCCTCCAGCACGGGGAGCACAAGTAAGGTCAGTGGGAGAGGAAGAAATATTCTTCACTTAACAAAATATCCCATGGAGAACTTATTACTGCAAGCCCATATTCCCTTCACCGGAAGGACTTCCCCTTCTGTTTAAGGACTTTTGCAAATTAAAAGGGGTTTCCTCAAAATTAAACCTCTATGAGCACAATATAATGCTATAAAGAGACAAGATAAAATAAGGAGTGCACTCTGGGACTTTTCATTTACAGACAGAGTAAAACGCTGAAGCGTATCTGGTCTGAATCAATCACTATTATATGTATTGTCAGTATATATGTTTGTCATGTTTGTATACCGGTATTAGGTATTTTTACACGTGCACGTAGAAATTCTCCTTTCACCACATATTTTATATTTAATATCATGTCCTAATCTATTTTATATGAATCAGAAAGTTTTATAATGCAATATCAACAATAACTTATTTACAAAAATACGTAAACCTAAACTTTGTTTATAGCGAGCGCAGGGGATCCCTTGTCCTTTTTTTAGAATCTATATATAGGGGAGTGGAAAACCCCTAATTCCCCACAGCTGCTGCTAAAAAAAACTAATAAAAAAACTAAGAGGTACTAGCACAGTCCCCACCCCAATCTACAATAAGCCTATACACCTGCCTATGATATAGGCAAAGGAGGGGGAATGCACCTGACTCAAGTGCAGTGGAGAATGATTTCAACGTTGTGCAAGGTTCTGCAACCCTTTGAATTTGCCACACGTGAAGTCAGTTCAGACACTGCCAGCCTGAGTCAGGTCATTCCCCTCATCAGGCTTTTGCAGAAGAAGCTGGAGACATTGAAGGAGGAGCTAAAACAGAGCGATTCCACTAGGCATGTGGGACTTGTGGATGGAGCCCCTAATTCGCTTAACCAGGATTCACGAGTGGTCAATCTGTTGAATTCAGAGCACTACATTTTGGCCACCGTGCTCGATACTAGATTTAAAACCTACGTTGTATCTCTCTTTCCGGCAGACACAAGTCTGCAGAGGTTCAAAGACCTGCTGGTGAGAAAATTGTCAAGTCAAGCAGAACGTGAACCGTCAACAGCTCCTCCTTCACATTCTCCCGCAACTGGGGGTGCGAGGAAAAGGCTAAGAATCCCAAGCCCACCTGCTGGCGGTGATGCAGGGCAGTCTGGAGCGAGTGCTGACATCTGGTCCGGACTGAAGGACCTGCCAACGATTACTGACATGTCGTCTACTGTCACTGCATATGATTCTGTCACCATTGAAAGAATGGTGGAGGATTATATGAGTGACCGCATCCAAGTAGGCACGTCAGACAGTCCGTACGTATACTGGCAGGAAAAAGAGGCAATTTGGAGGCCCTTGCACAAACTGGCTTTATTTTACCTAAGCTGCCCCCCCTCCAGTGTGTACTCCGAAAGAGTGTTTAGTGCAGCCGCTCACCTTGTCAGCAATCGGCGTACGAGGTTACTTCCAGAAAATGTGAAGAAGATGATGTACATCAAAATGAATTATAATCACTTCCTCCATGGAGACATTCACCAGCAGCAATTGCCTCCAGAAAGTACACAGGGACCTGAGATGGTGGATTCCAGTGGGGACAAATTAATAATCTGTGAGGAGGGGGATGTACACAGTGAAAGGGGTGAGGAATCGGATGATGAGGAGGTGGACATCTTGCCTCTGTAGAGCCAGTTTGTGGAAGGAGAGATTGATTGTTTCTTTTTTGGTGGGGGCCCAAACCAACCAGTCATTTCAGTCACAGTCGTGTGGCAGACCCTGTTGCTGAAATTATGGGTTTGTTAAAGTGTGCATGTCCTGTTTATACAACATAAGGGTGGGTGGGAGGGCCCAAGGACAATTCCATCTTGCACCTCTTTTTTCTTTCATTTTTCTTTGCATCATGTGCTGTTTGGGGACTATTTTTTTGAAGTGCCATCCTGCCTGACACTGCAGTGCCACTCCTAGATGGGCCAGGTGTTTGTGTCGGCCACTTGTGATGCTTAGCTTAGCCATCTAGCGACCTTGGTGCACCTCTTTTTTTCTTTGCATCATGTGCTGTTTGGGGACTATTTTTTAAATCTGCCATCCTGTCTGACACTGCAGTGCCACTCCTAGATGGGCCAGGTGTTTGTGTCGGCCACTTGGGTCGCTTAGCTTAGTCACACAGCTACCTCATTGCACCTCTTTTTTTCTTTGCATCATGTGCTGTTTCGGGACTATTTTTTTGAAGCGCCATCCTGCCTGACACTGCAGTGCCACTCCTAGATGGGCCAGGTGTTTGTGTTGGCCACTTGTGTCGCTTAGCTTAGCCATCCAGCGACCTTGGTGCACCTCTTTTTTTCTTTGCATCATGTGCTGTTTGGGGACTATTTTTTTGAAGTGCCATCCTGCCTGACACTGCAGTGCTACTCCTAGGTGGGCCAGGTGTTTGTGTCGGCCACTTGGGTCGCTTAGCTTAGTCATCCAGCGACCTCGGTGCAAATTTTAGGACTAAAAATAATATTGTAAGGTGTTCAGAATAGACTGAAAATGAGTGTAAATTATGGTTATTGAGGTTAATAATACTATGGGATCAAAATGACCCCCAAATTCTATGATTGATGCTGTTTTTGAGGGTTTTTTGTAAAAAAACACCCGAATCCAAAACACACCCGAATCCGACAAAAAATTTTCAGGGAGGTTTTGCCAAAACGCGTCCGAATCCAAAACACGGCCGCGGAACCGAATCCAAAACCAAAACACAAAACCTGAAAAATTTCCGGTGCACATCACTAGTTTTTATGTATACTTATACTTATTTTTATAAGAATGAATTATATCCTGTTATGGCAATTTATATATTTGTCATAGTATATGTATATTAGTATGTCCATGTATAATGGTGTGCCGTTCTTGTATATGAGAATTCTGATTGGATAATACAAGTGCTGCTATGTATATAAGACTTTATCTGGGTGCGTCAAGCCAGGCCCTCTGACGAAATCCCAGTGAGGAAACACGTAGGGGTGTGGCTTGAAACAAGGAACAAATCCAGGTCAGAAGACACGGTGGTGTATGTGCTTCGAGTTATGTTTTTAAACCTTTATACAAGCGGCGGTTTTACAACCACCTTCGGTAAGGATGTTATATGTTTTGCTCCGTGTGATGTTTTGATAAATTGTTATACTTTTAACGCACTTTTGGTGCCCCCCTTTTCCTATCTTGTAGACATATATATTTTGTAAAGTGGAAATGTTGCGTATAGTAACCATTCACATGGTGGGTGCATTCTTTAAGAAAGTGATGAATAATGCATCCTGTGAGTGCTTGCTAGGGACAACAACTCCATTTGGAAATAAAGCATCATAAATATATGCCTAGGCCAAGCTTAGTTTACACACTCCAATGGCCATACTAAAACATTCAATTACTATATGCTTCCAAAGTTACAATGAAAAAACTTTTGATAGCATGCACAAAGAACATTAAAGTCAAAATCTGTTTTGTCACTATGGGCAACAACTACACTTAGCATTTTGCAAGCCTTTAGTAAATGTACTGTAGGTGGAACAAATGACACTTTCACATAACTGAACAACAAACATTACAAAATGTCACTTACCCGCACCTCTGCTTTTCTTTCAGAGGATGATATACAGCCCCATACACAGTTGGCAGAAGTGGGGGGAGTCTGCAATGGTTGAGGATACATTCACCCTGAATCTGACAACCATTCCTCACCCTTAAGCAACACCACCATAACATCCAATTTTACATAGCCCTCCCATTATAATGAGCCCCCCAGCCACCTGCAGCAACAACGCAGGAGGAAGAGTTTTGGCAGGCTTGGTCAGCCTAGAAAGACAATCACCTGCAATTACTGAATAGACAGGTGACATGTCTTCAAAGCCAGAATGCCAACAGCTACAAACTCAAAAAAACAACGAGACGCATGGCTAACACACTAGATATGATGTGGGCAGACAACAACTAAATCCATGACACATTTGTAAGAGTGATGGAAGACAACCAAACACTCCATCAAAACTATCTCCATCTGCTAGAATCCAACCTTAAAACTCAACAAAGGCCCCTACAAATGATGGAGCCACCTGAGAACTGATCAGCACAATTGCTAATTTTGCACAACAATTGGTGAATTCCCAAACACTACAACAAACAAGTAGTTTGGAGGGTACAACCCCAATATGTACACCAAGTACATCACCACAAAGGCACATATCACGCTGATGCACAGCCACAGCTCCTGCAGCAGGTGTATCACCTACAGCAGCTGTAGCAATACCAGCAGCCGTACCAACCACAGTTGCAAAAACAACAACAGCTGCCACAGGAGCCACACCTGCAACAGTACCTAGCACCACCAGGGTGCAGCAGGGGAGGGCCAAAAATTGCACTGTAGTCACTTATTTGTTAAAAACACATAATTTGAAGTTTGTATCTAATTTTTTAAGAACTGAGATATTCAGCCTCAGAAATATTGTTTAACCAAGATAATAAAGTTTAACAAAAAACACTACACACATAATTTGCTATGGTTCTTTACAATAAAAAGTGTTTGGTGTTACATAGAAACATAGAACGTGACGGCAGATAAGAACTACTTGGCCCATCTAGTCTGCCCCTTTTACTTTTTATCCTTTAGGTAATCTCAACCCTTTTTGAACCTATCCCAAGCATGTTTAAATTGCTCTACAGTCTTAGCCTCTACCACCTCTGATGGGAGGCTATTCCACTTATCCACTACCCTTTCTGTGAAGTAATTTTTCCTTAAATTTCCCCTGAACCTGCCTCCCTCCAGTTTCAGTGCATGTCCTCGAGTTCTAATACTTCTCTTCCTTTGAAGAATGTTTCCCTCCTGAACTTTATTAAAACCTTTGGTATATTTGAAAGTTTCTATCATGTCTCCCCTTTCCCTTCTCTCCTCCATACTATACATGTTAAGATCTTTTAGCCTTTCCGGTTAAGTTTTGTGATGTAGGCCATGCACCATTTTAGTTGCCCTTCTTTGTACACTCTCTAATGTATTTTTATCCTTCTGGAGATATGGTCTCCAGACAGTGGCGTAACTACTGCCCCCGCAGTCCTCGCGGTGGCTTGGGGGCGTGGGGCTGCGGGGGCGCCACTGATTACAGCAGACTAACATGCGGACGAGCGCCCGCATGTCAGACTGCTTTCTCCTTCCCGCCGCCGCTTGTTGGAGGGACACGGACGGCACAGCGTGTGCCTCTCCTGTGTCCCTCCTGCATCATCTCCGGCGGCCGCGGGTCTAATAGGGGGAAGTGCCGTCCGTGAGCTCTAATTGGCTCACGGACGGCACTTCCCCCTATTAGACCCGCGGCCGCCGGAGATGATGCAGCAGGAGGGACACAGGAGAGGCGATCTGTGCCCTCCGTGTCCCTCCAATAAGCGGCGGCGGCGACGACGGCGGCACTGGGAGGAATATCTGGCACTGGGGGGGAGATGTCTGGCACTAGGGGGGATATCTGGCACTGGGGCATATATGGCACTGGGGGGGGGTGTCTGGCACTGGGGGGGATATCTGGCACTGGGGGGGGGGTGTCTGGCACTGGGGCATATATGGCTCTGGGGGGGGGATGTCTGGCACTGGGGGGGATATCTGGCACTGGGGGGGGGGATGTCTGGCACTGGGGCATATATGGCACTGGGGGGGAGATGTCTGGCACTAGGGGGGATATCTGGCACTGGGGCATATATGGCACTGGGGGGGATATCTGGCACCGGGGGGGGATGTCTGGCACTGGGGGGGATATCTGGCACTGGGGGGGGGGTGTCTGGCACTGGGGCATATATGGCACTGGGGGGGGATGTCTGGCACTGGGGCATATATGGCACTGGGGGGGGATGTCTGGCACTGGGGGGGATATCTGGCACTGGGGGGGGATGTCTGGCACTGGGGCATATATGGCACTGGGGGGGGGATGTCTGGCACTAGGGGGGATATCTGGCACTGGGGGAATATCTGGCACTGGGGGCATATGTGGCACTGGGGGGGAATATATGGCACTGGCGGCATATCTGGCATGGGGGGAATATCTGGCACTGGGGGCATATGTGGCACTGGGGGGGAATATCTGGCACTGGGGGCATATGTGGCACTGGGGGGGGGGTATATGTGTACCTGGCACATGGGGGGGGCTATATTTGGCACCGGGGGCATGTGAGTACCTGGCACCGTGGGGGAATATCTGGCACTGGGGTCATATGTGGCACTGGGAGCACAGCCCTAGCAACAAGGACTACCTCCTAGCAACGAGCATGACACCCAGTGCATGAAACACCTGACAACGAGCATGACACCCAGTGCATGAAACACCTGGCAACGAGCATGACACCCAGTGCATGAAACCCCTGACAACGAGAAGGTAATTGAAAAGTAATTAGAAGCCTTACTGTAGGACTTAATGTGTAATGGGCATTACGGTGTGTGGCATAATGTATCACGGACATTGCGGTGTGTGTCATAATGTGTCACAGGCATTACGGTGTATGGTATACTATATCGCGGGCATTGTGATATGTGGTATAATGTCTCAGGGTCATTGCAGTGTGTGGCATAATGTATCACGGACATTGCGGTGTGTGTCATAATGTGTCAGGCATTACGGTGTGTGGTATACTATATCACGGGCATTGTGGTATGTGGTATAATGTCTCAGGGTCATTGCAGTGTGGCATAATACATAACGGGCATTGCGGTGTGTGGCATAGGGTATAACGGGCAGGGCATTGCGGTATGTGTCACAGGCATTACGGTGTATGGTATACTATATCACGGGCATTGTGGTATAATGTCTCAAGGTCATTGCGGTGTGTGTCATAATGTGTCACAGGCATTGTATGTGCTATAATGTATCAGGGGCATTGCAGTGTATAGCATAATGTATAACGGGCATTGCGATTCCTGTCATAATGTGTCGGGGGCATTACGGTGTGTGGCATAATGTGTCACAGGCATTACGGTGTGTGGCATAATGTGTCACAGGCATTACGGTGTGTGGCATAATGTGTCGGGGGCATTATGGTGTGTGGCATAATGTGTCATGTGCATTATTGTGTGTGGAATAATGTCTAAGGGCCATTGCAGTATGTGGCATAATGTATACTGGGCATTACTATAAGGAGGAAAAATGACAAATAATGTAAGGGGCATGAATCAGGATTATTTTTCTTTCCTGTGGTGGCTAACGTCTGGGCGTGCAGGTTGCAAAACTGGGGTATAAGGTAGTCTTTTCCTGCAATACCACGCCCCTTTATGAGAAACCACGCCCATTCCAACAAAACCACGCCCCTTTTTTTGCAGCGCGCGCCTTTGGCGCGCGCATATTTATCCCTTTCTTGCTCCCAATTATGCGGCGGGTGGGGGTGGGGGTGGGGGGGGGCGCCAAAGAATTTTTTGGCTTGGGGGAGAAAAATTTCTAGTTACGCCACTGTCTCCAGAACTGGACACAGTATTCCAGATGAGGCCGCACCAATGACCTACAGTATACAGTGGCATTATTACTTCTCTTTTGCTGCTACTGATTCCTCTTCCTATGCAACCAAGCATCTGACTTGCCTTTCTCATTGCTTTGTTGCATTGCTTTCCTGCCTTTAAGTCACTTGAAATAGTGACTCCTAAATCCCTTTCCTCCTCAGTAGTTTCCATTATAGTACCCTTGATACTTTATTTAGCCTTTGGGTTTTTGAGACCCAAGTGCATGATTTTGCATTTTTTTGCATTAAACTGTAGTTGCCATGTTCTTGACCATTTTTCAAGTCTAGCTAGGTCATCAATTATTTGTTTTACCCCTCCTGGTGTGTCTGCCCTGTTGCATATCTTTGTATCATCTGCAAAAAGGCATACTTTCCCTTCAATACCATTTGCAATGTCACCAACAAAGATATTAAAGAGAACTGGTCCGAGTACAGATCCCTGGGGTACTCAACTGGTAACATTTCCCTCCATAGAAGGAATGTTAATTTGTCTGTTTCTCTGGCATACTTTTTAGAGGTATATAGGTATAATATAGCAGTAGTGTGTTTTTTATGTTAAAAAGGGGCTCTAACAAATAGTCAGATATGGTATAAACACAAACATGCCTTACAAAAGCAGTTCTATTTGAAAATTCTATTTGTGTATGAATTCTACCCTTTTCTGGCCGTTTTTGAGTAGTTTCAGGCCAAATTTGCAAATACACGAATCCTTGGTAAATTTCCTGTGTTTTATAAGGTATATGTGAAAAACCAACCTTGTTTAGCTGATGGTCTGTTTGTTCATACATGTGTGGATGGCCGTGATCCTCCATACGAATTGGTCAATCTCTGCCGTATTTGATGTTTAGTAAATTAATGAGATGCATTTTCAGCCGGAAATGCAATTTTGAATGGAATCAGAAGCTTAGTAAATGTACCCCACAGTATGCTGAAATCAGGCCCAGTGCATGTGCCTAAGAAATAAATATTGTACATGTGCAGCATTAGGTATAT